>NC_052057.2:71080831-71402616 GCF_903992535.2 Arvicola amphibius | reverse complement strand
ACAACATGTAAAACACATTTTAGAAACTACCAAGTTGATGCTGGGCATTGGTGCTGAATGCCTTTAAACCCAGTACTCAGGAGGCGGAGGCAGACAGATGTCAGTGAGTTAAAGAACAGCCAAGGCTACACAGAGAAACCCTGTCTCCAAAGGGAGGAAAAAAAAAAAAGAAAAGACAGAAAGAAAAAAGATTAAAAAAAGAAACTACCAGGTTGGTTAGGCACAGGAGAGAACCAACTCCCACAATGTTGTCTATCTTCTGAGCTCCATCCTTCTTCATAGACACACACAAAATAAATAAAAGTGTAATAAAATATTTTAAACAAAACAAAACAAAAATCCAGGGTTGCTTACAAATGTAACTCCTACCAGCACACAGTGTATTTCATTCTCCTACCGAGTTTCATAGGCAGATCTAACCAATGTCAGACCATGTCTGCTTCTCTGAATAGATGAACCACCCTCCTGACTCACTCTCAAAGACCTGAGACTGGGGCCACCTATAATCAGAGATGTGACTTGGTAGCCACCCTAAAAGGGCACCGTGAGTCTGTTGTTTGTGGCATCCTCTGCTCCCTTCCCTGATAACTCTTTAGAAACTGTCTATCCACAGTTTGTTTCAACCCAGTGGTCCTCAGAGCAGGAAGCATCCCTCTTTGCCCATCACAGGACAGAGGCCCATTCCTGTTACTTACCATATCAGACTCTGTCTCCTTGCTAAGTACACCCCAAATAACTGCACAGAGGTAGACTTTGGTTAACCAGTATTTCCCCATTTCTCTCCACAACTGCAGGGTCAGGACCTGAGCCATCACACCCAATTACCTACTTCTCAGGGAACACTCTGCTGAAGGGCTGACCTTTCCTCTGTAGTGCTGCCCATGCTGTGCTGCTTGTAGTCCCCAGGAGGGGGCAGACTCCTATACCCATCACTGCCTTATGGAGGCCCCTGTATGCTTCAGGCAGTAAGCTCCCATGCTTACTAAAGCTCAAAACTCATGCACAAAGTATGTACTGTGGGTGTTAAGGCCCTCAGTATGAGTCCTTCCTTAGTGGCCTCTTCAGTGTGGAAGAACAAGGTGCTGCTGACCCTTGATGAGGATGAGCACACTGTGGCCTTTCCTGTTCTCCTCACTGTCTGTGGGGTGTATTCCCTTACCAGAGATGTCCTCCGAAGAGGGTCTAACAGACTGTAGGGGAATATGGGTTCAGTTTAGAAGGCCTGCCTTGCATGAGAGTCTGATTTACGTCTAGAGCAGTGATTCTCAACTTTCCAAACCCCGTGACCCTTTAATACAGTCCCCAACCATAAACTTATTTTTGTTGCTACTTCGTGACTGTAATTTTGCTATTGTTATGGGTTGCAATATAAGTATCTGTGTTTTCTGATGGTCTTAGACAACCCCTATGAAAAGATCATTTGACCCCAAAGGGGTTGTGATCCACAGGTTGAAAACCACCTTTCTAGAGGCTGTCTGCATGCTCATGCCTCCTTCAATCCACAAACCAACGCTGCCCCACTGGAAGGCTTTCCCATTGGAAGACAGAGGTCAGATAGAGGACCACATCTATATTCTCAATGGCCAGCACTGTAAGCCAAGAATGTCTAGCTGACAAACAAGAAGCTCCCTGGTACTAGTTCCCAGAACAGCGAGAATAAGTGAAGTAAAAGGTTGATGGGAATAGGAAATTGTCTTCCCTTTGCTTCCCTATCCCTTCAGGGTATAGGCAGAAGACTGGAAAGAGAGCAGATAGGCAGGTTAAGGGACATGGTTAAGGGTTTCTAGAGAATTAGTTCTAAAGGGAATCATTTGTCTGGACACAGGAAATTTCAATGCATCTCAACTTCTCTCACAGTTCATTCCTTTAAATAATGGACCTAGCTTTGGCACGTGGTTAGTGGTACAATCTGAGGCTCTAGGTTACAGAAGGAGGAGGGAGAGAGGAGGTGGAGAGGGACACTTGAGTAAAGTTAATGTTGGGGGCAGAGTGAGCTCATTAAATGGGACCCCTGTACCTATCACTGGCAGCTCTAGGTATCTGCTCTTCACTGTGAATCCTTTTCTCCAGCCCCTAAAAAGTTTTAATCTTAAAAACACAATAGTTCCTAAATACAATAAAATATGACTACTTGAACTTGAGCACAAAAATTAGTGTAAAAAAAAACACCTCAGATTTATGTTACCATGAATGTCAGGTGCCTTCCTCGCTGTTGTGAGGAGACAGGGCTGTGGTAGAAGAGAGGGCAGCAGTAGGAACTGCTGTGGACGCCACAGAGGGGCCTTTGTTCTCCAAGGGCTGGGATTAAGGGTGTACACAACCACCGCCTGCCAGAAAACCAGTATTTTCAACTGTTGTCAAATGACCTTGAAAATGATGAATAAAAGTGAAATAATAATTTCCCAAGGTGGAGCTGAAGTTGTATTAGTGGAACATGTGACCCGAAGATGTACTGAGAAATGGTAAGGGAGTTATGCTGAGGAGCGAGAACTTTCATTGCTTACCATCAGGTAAACGAAGCCAGCCAGGGAGACGCCAGCCTTTTAGTCCCACACTGAAAATGAATGGGAACACATTCATTTTCTAAACAATGTGCTATGTGCTCTTTAGCTCTGCACTGAATTTATGCTTGGGCCACTTCTCAATTATAAAATGAAAGTAACCAATACTATGAAGTGATACAAAACATCCAGAAACATGGCTTCACTGATTGGAATCAAAATCAAACCTGTACTGAATTTATAGTATTTGGGTACTTCTGTTCAGTGTTCAGTTCGGCCTTGAAATTAAATAAGAGGAACAGAAGGGGTAGGGAGGAAGAAGCAGAGAAAGGAGGGGGAGGGGAAGAGAAAGGGGGAGGAAGCTGGGGGAGGGCGGAGGAGGAAGTCTCCTCTGAGACACACTGCTGTATTTCAGCAGTGCAGCGACGAGCATGCTAAGTTTGTATGTACCATGTAAAAATAAGCTTCAACCCTAGATGTCTATACTTCTGTAAGTACAGCATTACTATACTAAAACATACCGCTTAATAATTTTAAATTAGGCAGTTTTCTCAGCGGTCATGAACTATATTTAGATTTCTATATTCTGCATCCATTAACTATAAAAATACATTGCTATAAAAATATCCTTTGGTAGAGGCACCAGTGGAAGGCTGGCTCCAGATTTCACATGATCACGACCTTATGAAATCTCATCATAACACTGGAGAGGGGAGGCTAACATTTAGATTCCAGAGTCCCCTCTGTGCTTTGAGTTCATCATGTCTCCCTGCTGTGCCTTAGCCATTACAGCCATTCTTTTCAGATAAAAAATTCGACCTGAGAGAGTAACAATGAGAGCCATATTCTCTCCTTTTCCTTTTCTGCTCTCCAAAAGATCTTTGAAAATTATAAAACAGCTATTTAACAGCTCTGTTTTACAAATGCCAAACCTCGGCTGGAGAGCCCTTCCATAGCTCCCCTTCCAGTGCCTTTGACTACCCTTGTCCTCCTGGGTGGCTGCTGGGAGACATCCTGCCTGCTCCCTTCTCCATTTGCCTGCACTCCAGAAATCCAATACCAATTAATTAGATTTCCAGTTTCAAAGCAAAGAACAAATCCCATCTCTTCAGGGACTGTGTTAAGATGAGTCATACCACAAACTGGGGAAAATCATTAATATTAAATTCCATATTTTTTCATAAGTAATTATTATTCGTGCTTTCTCTGAGGACAAAAGAAAAGGTGGGGCATTTGATCTCTAGAAATAAAACTGACTTAACAATACAGAAAAAACATGTCTTTGAAGTGGCTGGATTAAACAGCTCTTTATATCACTGCCATGTATAGGCATAAATTTAAAAGTAAAATTCCCATTTTATGGTGAGAACAGCAATAAATCAAAAATATAACCTAGCCAAAATATAATTTATTTCTCGAGAAATTATATGAGCTATTTGGGAATTATGAAGTGGTCTTGCTTTGTTAAAGGCCTTTACACATTCCTCTAAGGTCTACTTATTGGTCTATGGTAGTATACTTGTGCTTATACATTAGTCTTGTGTATTTGTTTATTAGCCAAGTGCAATGGAAACATAAAAGCTCAGTCTTTCCATAAAACACTGCCAGAACAGAGGGCCCTTCCCTTCACAGGGAGTGCAGCAACGGCTTGGATGTAGCCACAGGACAGTTCTAACTCCGGCAGAACAGTGGCAGCTATTAGGGATTGCTTACAAGCTGCCTGCCCATTACAGGGACAAGGTGGTGCGCCATCCTGGGAGAGGCTACTGCTCACCCTTCGTCGGCTTTAAGTAAAATAATCTAAAGAGACCGTAGAAAACTTATGAACATTAGCTGTAAAAAGACAGAACTCAACAAACAGCAGCCACTCTGTGAAAATGTTGTCTCCTGAAGGATAATCCACAGGCATTAAACAAACAGAAACATTTGGGTGCAGATCCTTGACGTGAAAGCTAATTAAAAAATTCAGAGACTCTCACGTTAGTCCAAGCATGAAGGTAACTGCTTCTACTGAATCCAAGTTATTTAAAGCATCAGAATCTTTGGCTAAAACGAACCAGACACAGTGTACAGGTTTTATAATTAATTCCACTGCTTTAAAATGAGTAAAAGCACTCACTCAGAAACCTATCAGTTGTTCAGTGGACTGATGTCAAACAGGCATCTCATCACCTCCTCAGCAACCCTAAGATTCTACTGAGAACACACGCACAGTTTCCACCTTGGCTCCACTTGGGACCCAGCTGGCTTCAGTGACTCCAAATCAGGCAGCAGTGCAACCCATGCAGACCCATGCATGAGAAGGGAGTCATGGAAACAGTGACAGGCGGTGTCTGGCCAAGCACTATAGATTAAATATTACGAGAAAAGTTAAGCAGCATCTCAAAGGCTCTAGAAGGTAACATGAGAGAATTATGCATCTGCATCCAACTAAAATTAGAAAAGCTGCCATATGGCTGTGAAGCCAGCAGCACATTCTTATTCATTAGGAAGCATTCTGCTAACATAAAAACACAAGGCCCTTCCTGTGCTCTCCAAATGTGTTTATCTTTTTAACATTAATGCACTATATATCATCGCTGCTGAAATTTCCTGCCGTGCATATTAAAAAACTTGCAGCTGCACTTTCTTTAGTAGTGGGAGGAACCCAAGCCCCAAGTTGCCTCCCTCGCTTTCGACACCGAGCTTCTACTTAGCGTATCACGATTTCCCTTCCCACAAACCCAGAAAACTCAACCAATTTCAAGGCTATTTCCACTCCACCATATTATATTCTCTGACACCCATCTTGAGAGAGAGAGGACTTGGTTTCACTTCTGTCTTAGTTAGGGTTTCTATTGCTATGACAAAACACCAAGACCAAAAAGCAAGTTGGGGAGGAAGGGTTTTTCTGGCTTAAAGTTCCACATTGTAGTTCATCACTGAAAGAAGCCAGGACAGGAACTCAAGCAGGGCAGGAACCTGGAGGCGGGAACTGATGCAGAAATCATGGATAAATGCTTCTTATTGGCTTGCTACTCATGGATTACTCATCCTGCTTTCTTTTAGAACCTAGGACCACCAGGCAGGGATGGTACCACCCACAATTTGGGTGCAGATCCTCGACGTAAAAGCTAATTAAAAATTAGCCCTCCTCCATCAATCACTAATGGAGAAATGTCCAACAGGCTTGCCAACGCCCAATTTTATGAAGACATTTTCTCAATTAAGGGTCCATCCTCTCTAATCACTAAATCTTGTGTCAAGTTATCATCAAACTAGCCAGCCTAATCTTCTTAAGGCAGCATAGTGCACTTATCAAGAGAGGAGGTTACTAAGGACTCATGGCAAAACTGGCTGGACCCTGCCTGTTTTCCCAACAGCTACTATACCCCTCCTATAATAACACTTCACATACCACCTGCTGGGATTCACGGACAGATAAATGGACACTGGGTCATCTTTCACTGCGAGTCATTGAGAGCTTAACAATTTGCACAAAATCTCTTTTAGATAATTTACAATCTTGTGTGGCACTGGTCAGGCCCTGAAGGAGCTTAAAGATGATCACAAGAGAAAACGGAAACAAACGAAAACAAATCAGGTGGGCAATAAATCACACTGGTACTGAAAGCCCATACACATTGCCCTAGAAGTTCTATATGGGAACAAACCAAGAAACAACAAACACACATCAGGTTTGTCATGGCGTCATCCACTCCTGGATCTGTGGTTGTGTGTGCCACTTGTTTGCTGAGATCGCATGAGTGAGTCTGTGCCTTCATTTTCTGCAGTAGGAGTGTAAGAAGCAAAGGCTAAACACCTACGGCAACCTCTTATTTCAATTCCATTTGGGACTAGGGAGATGGCTCAGCACCATCAGCACCGAGCCTAATGACCCGAGTCTGAGCCCTAGGACCCACATGGCGAAAGAACAAACTCCTACAAGCTGTCCACTGACATCCACATGTGTGCCTGGCACATGCGCACTCAAAATAAACACAAATGCAATTAGTGAAGGCTTTATGAGCTATCTGAACAAGAAATGGAAGGAAAGTTTTCGGTTAAAAGGATATGAAAGGGCAGGATGAAACTGGATGAAGGGACATAGAAAACAGGCAGCCTCTCAACAGACCAAATTGAAAACGTAAACTTCTTTCTTTAAAAACGTTTAATCTCTTTAAAATACACGTGCTACTGGTTACTTTTCAAGAGGACCCAGGTTCAGTTCCCAGAACCCACACAGGGGCTTACAAACAGTAACTCTAGTTCCAGGAGATCAGATGCCCTCTTCTGGCCTCCGTGGGAACTGCATGAACAACAGCCGATCAACACCCATACATAAGGGAAAAATATTAAACTACGCATGCTAACTCAAAAGTAAGGTCCACAAAATTATAGTATAGAAATAGTCAAATGTTACTCATAAATGGGTAAAACTTTAGATAGTAGCATGGCCACAATAGCTCTGTTGGAAGAGCATTAGACTGAATAAAATAGAAATGATATAAAAAGTTATTTTTTTTGTTTTGTTTTGGTTTGGTTTTTTGAGACAGGGTTTCTCTGTAGCTTTGGAGCCTGTCCTGGCTCTTGCAGACCAGGCTGGCCTCAAACGCACAGAGATCCACCTGCTTCTGCTTCCCAAGTGCTGGGATTAAAGGTGTGTGCCACCATCGCTGGGCTAAAAAGTTATTTTTAAAATCTTGAAAAAGTTATTTATTTCTAAAACCTTGAAAAGGTCATACAAACATTTTGTTCAAATCATTGTCCTGCTCATCACCATGGAAAACCCCATTACTAGGAATGTTTGTCTTCCCAAGACTGGTACACTGTTTCCATACTGCTCCACGAGCAGGCCCACCCCGCCACCTTCAGAGGACCCCCAAATCGCCCACTGCAGAAAGCTTCATTTCAACAACTTTGAGCCTCCTCTTGTTTTTGCTATCACGGGAGCTGCTCCACGCCAGTGCCCCACTCATCCCAGGCTCTGAAGACATCAGGTCTGCTCTGCCTGGCACACAACAGGCGCTCAATAACACCATGACAACATGATACAACAGCAGGGCCGGAGTTAACTCAAGTTAGCCAGGACCCACAGACCCCGTGGGAGCATGCTTGGCAGAGCTGGGCTGTATTCTAGCACGTGTATGTGAAGACCAAGTTTTGGACTCATAATGAAAGGCAAACTCCTGCAGGGCCACTGGGGAGAGCACTCCTAAGGAAGAAAAGATTCCAGAAGTCGCCTACAGCTAAGTTTCAGAGGGTAAGATCCGAACAAACTGATTATATTTAACCAGATTCTCATCTTAGAAGCCACATATATAACAAAGTGATTTAGGTATTACGGGCTTCTTATTAGAACATAGACTTTCCTAGTCAGGCACAACTCTTGAGAAAATAAACCTTGTTAGGCAATGGTGGTGCACGCCTTTAATTCCAGCACTCAGTCTGTGAGTTTGAGGTCAGCCTGGTCTATAGAGCAAGTTCCAGGACAGCTAGAGCTGTTACACAGAGAACCCCTGTCTTGAACCCCCCCCCCAAAAAAAAACAAAAAACAAACCTTGGGCTTTGGAATGGGCTCAATAGTAGAACTGCTTAGAACACATGAAGCCTCAGATTTAATCCCCAGAACAGAAAGGTGGGGGAAGGAGGTTATTTTTGCAGGAAATCTAGTGTAAAAACTAGCAATGCCAGTTTCTTGTCCTTCCCAAAGCTAGGAGTCATATCCAAGAACTATCAAGTACAGCGATTCTCAACCTGTGGGTCATGCCCCATTTGGGAATCTCCTACGACCACAGGAAAACAGGTATTTACATCATGATTCATAACAGCAGCAAAATTACAGTTAGAAAGGAGCAACAGAGATAATTTTATGGTGGGGGTCACAACACTAGAAGGTTCAGAACCTCTAGCAGGTTTATTTAGCCACAGGAAGAGCTGTAATCCCTAGAAAGGTTGCTCAAATCAGGTTGTATATTCAAAGACAACAGTGAAGTTGGGTCCCATGAATACAGCTAGTAAAGGCAAGCATAAGGATACAGGGATGCAGGGAAGGAGGGAGGCAAGGCAGGAAGGCTGGGTACTCCATTTCTGCTACCTAGTCCAGTGTCAGCTCTTCCAGGAAGCCAAGTGTTCCTTGTTTGACCTCATACTACCCAACTGAAGTCACTGTCCCTGAACAATGAGAACCACCTTGGCACTGACCCTCATTTGTCCTTTGGGACTCTCAAGGAGCCTCACTGCTTCAGGCTCTTGACTCAGAGTTTTGGGTCAGCTTTCCACAGAGCAGCCTGCTTTTCTCTCAGGGTCTTCTCCCTCAGGGCATCTCTCCTCTGATTTCACTCTATGGCATCACTCTGGGTTCCTGACTAAGGAGTAGTTCTGCTTCCCTCCTTGGATCCTAATAACACTGGAGGGGGCTGACCCTCCCCTCTCTTCTGCTAACTTTTGTCTATCCCTAGTTGGCTCACCCCAGCCTTTGTACAAACACAGGAAGAACTCACTACTGAGTGGTTCAAAAAGCAGGTGTTCCCAATTTAAAGCCCCTAATGCAAAAAGCTAATCATTAAGCACAGAATCATCCAATTTAGAGACCTAAGCCATCAAATTATGTCAAATCATATCATCTGAGGAGAGAAAGCAACACACTGAAGGAGAGAGATAAGCCATCCCATTCCCCATAGCAAAGCTCCCCAGAAAGGAGCTCAGAGGACCACTGTTCATTAGAATCTACTTCCAGCAGGGTCACAGGTCACACAGTGGGGAGGGGGTTTCTTCTATAAAGATCGTACCCATTGTAGCTCAGGCTAACTCTAAACTCTGCGTGAATGCAGAGATTACAGATTCAAATCACTACAATTAGTTTTCTAGAAACTCTTACAACATGCAAGCACACAAGTCTTCCACAGTCAAATATTTAGTAACCAGAAATCCGGTACTGTCTGGTTTACCTCAGCAAGGTGGTAACCAAGACATAAACCAAGAGCCTAGAGGAACAGCACCTAGCAGAGATGAGAACAGAGCCTGCAGAGGTTCTCACAGCCCAGTGACCTGCGCAGTGCATCTGAGGTTGCCTTCCCTGTCCTTTCCATGTTTACTTTCTCGTTGATTCACAAAAGGATTTTTGCGGGGGAGGGGTGGGTTGTTGAGACAGGGTCTCACTATGAATCTCTTGCTGGCCTGGAACTCATCATTCAGATTAGCTTGGCCTCCACCTCACATCACCTGTCTGTCTCCTGATTGCTGCAATTAAGGCCATGTGCCACCATGCATGAGGAGGCGGCTATGAACACTGGACAGACAAGTGAATTTACACCCCACTGTAGAGAAACACAGCTTAGAAAACACTTTCTACTGAAAGAAAGGAGGAATGAATAGTGAAAAGGTGTTCTACTTTGTCTTTTTAAAATTAAAAATGTTATTTAATTTGTTATGTATGTATCTGTGAATGTGTGTACAGTGTGGAGGTCGGGGCAGTTTGTGCGAGTTGGTTTTCTCCTTCCACCATGTGGTTTGGTGAATCGTAACTGAATCGTAAGCACCTTTACCTGATGAGCCAAATTCTCTCCAGCCCTATCTGCTTTGTTTTTTCACACAACAAAGAAATCATACTCTGTATGCATTGATTTTTGGTAAGCAAACTGTGGTTGGAGAGAACATCACTACAGTGAGTAAGGGCAGAGGTAAAACAGTGTGGAGGGGAAAGGTGGAAATGGCATGGAGATAATGTCCACATGGGCCTTCTATCAATAAACCTACTTCCCAGGACATCCTAGGAGGAAGTCCCACTAAGTCTTCTCTCAGTAGGCACCACATAAGACAAAAGGGTGTACTGAATCAATGTTTGAGGTGACTCTTAATTCCTTATGGCACAAACTCTTTCTAACTAATTGACACAGAAGGTGCACTGACCAAATCAAGAAAATGCCCACAACTATTGTACACAGCAGGCAATCGCAGAGCAAACAAGTGATTTGGAGACTGCCATGCTTTAACCAGGTGGCAGAGAAGCAGAGAGGACCTTGCTGGAAACTGATTATTTCAGAGCCCAGCAAAATTAAAGGCAAAGAAATCACCACAGTTTGTCAGCTGAGGCCAAATGAGATTAAGGCCGTTACAGAGTTTCCTCAATTTGGGATCACCACTTTTCTAAAGCCAAATCCTTTCCTTCACATGCATGCTATGTTCCAGCAAAAAGTCCAAGGGAAAAATACTGCACCTTGTAATTCCTGGGGTTTTACAATGGTTCCATGATCTATGGACTGCTCAGCAGCCGATCCACTGTTGGGAAATCAGAACAACTATCTTAAAGAGTGACAGTTCAGTCTCCAGGGTTCACACCGTGGCAGGTGTACAGACCATATTATCCTGGCTATCTCATGGTTGAGCCATAAGAGAATCTCTCAGAAGGTGAAAGGTCAGGGAACACATCACAGTTCAGTAGCCATGAGCAGGAAAATATGCTCCCATAGATGAAGCTGTCCCTAATAAATTAATATGCTTAAATGAACTAAAAGATATTTTTGTTTTACATATGTTTGCCATAAGGGATGATTTCCCAACAAAATACAACCATTTTAATAATGAAATAAAAAAAACATAATCTGTATCAAATGCATTCTTCCTTTGAGTCTTAAAAATCTCAAGCTTCCAAATGCTCGATGACTGCACACAAAACTATCATCTAGACTCTAAACCAAGGACATTTTAAAACCTGTGTAGCCTCAGCAAAGATAGACAGCTTGCAGGTAAGAAGCCTGTTTGGAAATGTTGCCTGCCAGGTGATAGCTTGCAGGTGAGGCAGACAATGTGGCTGAAGATATGACAGGGTGGGAAGATCAGTTGTCAGAGGCCCTGCAGGAAAGGAGGCAGCCTTTCTCTCCACACTTCCAGCCTAGACTGCAGGAGATGCTGGACTCCTGTCACCTGAGTTCACCCGACTCTCAAAACCACACACTGTCTCAGATATGCTTCTTCAAGATGCGCTGTTGATGTCTTTTTACATGACACTAGTGAGCAGCATGCTTTTGAGAAAAGAGAATAGTGGCTGTTGTCAGCTTTCAATTGCCAAGGAAAACATTTGGTTGCACACAGGGTTTCCCCAAGAACAAGTCAGCACAGGACCTCAATCTTTTTTGAGCTTACCATAATGTTGTAAGGTGCTGCTGACTCAGCAAAGCAACCCCTAATCACTTGCAAAATACCCCTGCTTCCCAGGGCGTTGTTAGGCATTGGGAAATACTGCATGTGGACACTGAGCTCTACAAAAAACAGGTGCCAAGCAGTTTTATCCTGCATGTATGATTACAGCCTTAGAAAAACACACCTCTAAAGGAGCTGTTCACAAATTACAAATAAAAAGAAACTCCCAAAGTGTTATAAAAATTTATAGCAAAATCTGAAACTATTCAGGCTTAAAAATGGAATGGACAGTTTATTAATTCTGCTATATATAGACACACGTTTCTTCGAGAGGAAAGAGTATTACAAACCCCCGTGGTTAAGAGCACATTTTTGCAGATTCTGAGATATTGCTATTATTGTAACATTTTTATAGTTTCTCTATGAATAAATTTAAAGTCACAGTTAGTAAAACAGTAACTTTTCTTTAGTTATCAATAATAATACTGAACATATAAATTTGTTACAGCAAATACTGGGACAATACTTTACTGAACATAATTTACTTTAAAGGAAAAAAATTGTAATATTTTGTGTGAGAGACAGATTTAACATAATCTGTTAAATTTCCAAAGTTAAGCTCATAAATTATGGATTTAAAAAAGAAAAACACATGCAGCTCACTTAACTATAAAGGCTAACATAAGCAAAGAGAGACAGGACCCCTTCATTTCTCAGAAAGCTTGAGCCACTAAATCAATAGTAAAACGAGAAGCCACAGGTGCCTAGTTCTTCCATCTTGTGTAATAAGGAAGCTTATACACACACTCCCCAAAAGACAAAACATACATTGTTTTGATGGAAAGCACCTCCTTTTTCAAACTATTAGATTAGAAATAAATCTTAGAAAAGAACAGTTCTTAGGCTGAAGACTGTTTGCTAGTTAAGAAAGTATGAGAGGGAAAAAATGGACTCACAAATTCAATCAGACATTATACAATCTAAGAAACAAAACTACTACATTTCTTCTGACCTCTGATAATTTAAGCTCCCTGATACTATTTTTTCTTTCCTGATGTGACATAGAACATCTTCAAATTGAAGATGGTCTATCAAAGGAAAGCTTAATTCAGAGTGGTTTAGGAGGATTATGCCAATTATGAAAGGTCTAGCCCACATCAGATGTAAAAAGCTAAGTATAACATTTGGTATCTTTCATTTAGTGACATGCACACATCTGTCTGTGTAGACAGGCATATACAAGGAATCATTACTATACTGAGAAGCTTTTCAGGCCCAGAGAAGTAGAGGAAACATACCCAGAAATGGCCAAGCAAAAGTCCACCATTGACCATAAGTAGGGAGTATGGGGAGGGCGCCATGCTGACAGGCATTATATATTTCATTTTTCTTTATCTACATAAGACAAAACGCTCAGATGTGCAATGAACAGGTTCAGCTGAACACTAAACCTGTCCAAGGCACTCTGAACAGCAGTCCGGAAAGCAGGCTGCCCGAGCCACTTCTCCATTGTGTAACTATGGTATGTAGCGGCTTTCTTGTGAACAATGTGACAAAAAGGAGAAACACAGGCATAGAATGCAGGCACCATTTCATGCTGTGACAGATACTGAAAATCTCATCATAAATACCCGAAATCTTAGCACGCCATTTCTAGGCAGCACTTGAAAAGTCACTGCACACTATGGTCTGGTAGACAGTGACCCAATCCTGGACTCACAAGCAGATACTTTTTGGCAATTAGGCAATGAGTACTGGGGTGATCACAGTGCTTTGTCAGCAAAGTCTGCACTGTCCCCAATATACTTCTTGAAATGGGAGCGTATGGCTTCTTATCACGGCTAGACCTGCTGTGAGTCCGCACAAACAAGACGGACAGATAAAATAAAGAGGCAACAGAGCTTCAGCCAAACAGACGAGCCCTTCCTTTAACTAAGGGAACAAAGCTAACACTCTAAAACAAAGCTTGGGTTGCAACTTTTTTTTGATGAAGTATCAATACTTTCCCCTCCCCCGATACACAACATTCTACTTTCTTGGGACTTTTTTAAAACGTGTGTGCATGTGTGTTTGTTCTTGGATGTTACTTGAAAACTTGACCTGCCTTGAACATGTATACCATCCTTTAAAACAGAGCTCTGTAATAAATATTCTTCTAAGTAATTGGAGTACCCTAAGCCACAGCTGATTCCATACTTACCAATTCACTCAGAATGACTTCCCCCAAATGGCTGACAAAACCACAAGAACAGGGTTGGATGACAGGCTCACTACCCTTCACTGGAGACATGGGCGTGGGAACTGGGTAGAGATCTCTTCTCTGTGTGGCTGCTTTAGACAAGTGCAGCCCAGCCCTGAGTCTTTCTCCTGTGACACTGAGAGGAGACAAGGTGTGCAGATAGCCATACATAGGACAAAAAAGCCACCCAGATGGCCACCCACCTCCATGGTGGCAGCTGACCTTTGCCTTTTGGTGAAGGTAAATTACAGACAGGGAGTTATAAAATTTCCATATAGTATAAAGATGAACCTACATTTCATAGGGTACAAAAATGATATAATTAGAAGAAGAGACTCTCATTAGTACAAGTATAAAAGTTGGTTATTTACACAGCTTGAGAAAAGAAACAGCAGTGTATCAATCTCTAAAGCTTTGACAACTTGAACATGTCTCCTAAGGTCTCTGTAGATAGCTATCTGAAATGCTTACGTGTTTCCTGATTGAAATCCGGCTTTGGTTTCTAGAACAGCCTGCAACCCTGCACTGACAAAGGCTCGAGTGAGTGGGGGCCCGGCCGCTTAAGTGCCATTATTGGCACAGAGATGGCAAGTTCTTTTTTTTTTTAATGTCATGAAAGTATCTCTTGCTTATAATACCCATTATATTTTATGTTCTATATCTTTTGTGATCAACTGTGCCACGATAGTTTCCAGTATCTTTATGTCCCCTAAATATAAATGGTCACACGAAGTGCTGTTATCTGGAGAACACTGGCACCATTTGCGACCTCCCATCCACACGCCTGTGCCTTCCTCCCGAAATACCCTCATCACATTCCTCTTTACCCCAAACCTGCCACAGGCAGTCACCTGTGAGAGGACATGACAGGGAGGAGCACTACGGGGAGCACCACTGTACCCTTGCTGTGGGCTCCTTTGGAAACAAGAGAAATAAGAATGCTTGGAGGACAGAGCAACCATGCTCAGAGGTGAAGTGAAATAAGGGGCACTAACCACCCATCAGAGCTGGAGGACCTAGGGACAGGATGATTACATTGTGTTGTTCACTAGGTACCCCCTGGAAATCAAAGGCATCAGAATAATTTCACAAATATTTATTTTACATAAACCATAGCAAACCTTATCTTAGTACTATAACAGAAATTAGGTCAACCAACTGGAAGAAAAAGAGGAACACAAAATCAAAATAACGCTATCCCGAACAGAAATGGCATGAGGTAGCAAAGTAGGTGATCTTATTTTGTTTAGGTAATTGATAGATGCTTTATGAAAAGCTGAAAATGAACAGTACGCAGAAGCAGGAGACAGGCAGTCCAGGTAAGGAGGACAAGACACAAAGGCATGATCCCCTGCCAGCAGTGATGCTGGTCACCCTCTTTTCAGTCACTGTGCTCTAACAGCCTACCGACTGAGCACCAGCGAAGGAGAGGGAAACCTTCCAGGCAGAAAGACCAGCTCAGTCTGTCCTCAGGCCTAGGGCTATAAGGGGCTGGCTAGAGACGGAGGGCAGAGCCACTGTGCTGGACTCATCATAGCTACACGGACAGTCAGTGGGGTCATAGAAGAATGATCACTCTGGATCACTGGGTGGGCAGGGAAATTAGGGAATAACCCCTGCCTGGGGCACAAGGTGATGCCACTACTCTCAGCTCAGGCAACAGAGGCAGTAGGAATGGATGCCATTCTGATTCAGCTCCTTGATGGGCACAGCACTGGGATAAACAATGTCAGGAAATATGTGTGCCCTTACCAGAAAGCTCTGGTAGGTCAGAACCGAGGTAAGGACTAGCAATGAGTGGGCTGGCCCAGTCTTCTTTCTATGTGTGCCTATAATTGCCTCATTAAGTCATTAGTGACAAATAAAATGGAAGTAATCTAAAATTTCACATTTAAATATTTATTTATTTATTTATTTATTTACTATGTATACAATATTTTGTCTGTGTGTTTGCCTAAAGGCCAGAAGAGGGCGCCAGACCTCATTACAGATGGTTGTGAGCCACCATGTGGTTGCTGGGAATTGAACTCAGGACCTTTGGAAGAGCAAGCAATGCTCTTAACCTCTGAGTCATCTCTCCAGCCCAAAATTTCATATTTTTAAATGTCACGGATTGAGTGTACACATGAGTGTTCTGGGCCTGTCTGTCATTCTCACCTCTGTCCAGTTCACTGTGGGTCTATCTGACTGCTACTCTTGTATCTGCCATTTCTTTTTTTTTTTTTTTAAAGGAAATTCTTTTTTTTAAAGTTTATTTATTATGTATACAATATTCTCTCTGTGTGTATGCCTGCAGGCCAGAAGAGAGCACCAGACCTCATTACAGATGGTTGTGAGCCACCATGTGGTTGCTGGGAATTGAACTCAGGACCTTGGGAAGAGCAGGTAATACTCTGAGCCATCTTTCCAGCCTGTATGTGCCGTGTCTAACCCCTACAATATCATCTTCGTTCTTCTAAGTCCCCATTCACATTTTATGAAAACATACTAAAATCAGTTGTTACTGTCGGTCAGTCTCATTACTATTATTGAGTCAGGGTCTTGTTACATAGTCCAGGCGGGTCTTGAAATCACGATTCTCCTGCCCCAGCTTTCTAAGTAGCCTCGATTTTAAGGATGAGCTACCATGTATGGCTTGAAAATTTGTTTTAATAAAACAGCATTCATTATTTATTATAGGTAAATAATACATTTTATGTTTTGTTAGTTATATATTCCTATACCTCCAAGCCTTCAATAAACCCTAACCATTGCCTATTCTTAGTAGACCCTATATAGATTCTAGAAAACCTGGAGGCAACTCGAGCCACTTCTGCTGAAGACAGAAGCCCAGCTCACGTTATTTTCAATAGCATATTGCTCTCAGTACACTTTACTGCATGGTACCATGTGCCCCTGTGCCTTGCTCAGGTTTCTCTCTGCCCTGTTTACCATGCTTCTTCCTGTACCAAGCCCACATTTTCCTACTTACTGAAATCCTTGTCTGACGCTAGTGCAGGCTTGTCATGGAGACTGCTCTAGCTTTATCGTCTCCACCGTCCCTGATGGTCCTGCAGCGAATTGTTAATAGCTCTTCCTCCCAAATGAGTGAAAGCACCGCAGAAAAGAACCCCATACCTCTGTATGATTGACTTTCCCTCAATCAGTAGCATCCCTTCAGAATGCTTACTCAATAAAATTTAATGTAATGAGTGTTTACAACTGGACAAAAATCAATCAATCAATCACTCAATCTATCTATTTATCCACCCCAAATGGGGTATCAGAATTAACTTCCTTACACACTAGTAGAAGGCAATCATGGAAACAAGGGAGTCTACTTTCTCCTAGAGTCAGCTGATGTCTTCATAGAAAGCTCACATCCTAAAGTATTAAAATCCTAAAACTGTGTGCTTATGCTTCGGCCCATTGGGAATGACGAGAAGGTATGGACTGAAGCTTTCAGCCAATGCATGCTAGCCTAACTGCTGCCAGGCACTCTGCCATGCTGACCATGATCACGGACTGGCTCTCAGAAACTAAACAGTCTTCAATTTTTTTTTGAGACAGCGATTCTCTGTGGCTTTATAAGGAAAAAAGACAAAAACTTGATATGAGTATTGTCTTAAAATGATAACATGCAGAAGTATGTTAGAATATAAGTATATAAGAATGACTTGTTTCCTTAACAATGTGGAGGCCTTTGACAGAAAATATTTACTGGATGACACCACCAAGTATAGATGTCACACAAATTGGTGGAGTTTGAAATTACTGCCAATGAAATCATCCAATGTGTCAAACGCTAGGTAAACCTTTATAAGCCTACCCCTTGCAAGAGCTTTATAAAGCAGGCAGTATTATGCCCTCATAATAGATTTTGAAATAAAGACCCCAAGTTGTTAACAAAGCTGAATGTGGTCTGGTAAAGAGAGAACAGAGTCACTGGATTTTGATAATGTTTTTTCTCTAAATGGGCGCATTATATAGATGATTTCAGTCTATGCAACCAACTAGACTTGGGGAGTAAGCTAGAATATTTATACAATATTCTCTGTGAGCCCAGGTTTGCATCTGGCTGACTTTAACCACTTAAAGATCACCAGTACTTTTAAGAGTTGGCAGGATGAACATTAGCAATTGAGAATCTGTATGTAGTATAAAAGGGATTTCTGTTAAAATGGAAGTTAGAGTACATGTCATTGCAGTCTCCTGTGAGTCTTAAACCAAGGTCTTTGCAGGTTTGACAGGTACTCCAAAACACTGAACCCTACCTTAGTACACTTAGTACTTGAATGAGTTCACGAACCCAGCCCTTCCAGCCGACTTGCCCATCACTCCAAGGTTTCATCACATGGAGCATAAGCCATGAGACGAAGCCTTCACACCAAGCCTGACTTACAGACAACCCACTGCTGAAAGGGATTTGTCAGCAGTTGTTTTGTTCATGTTGTTTGGTGACAGCTGTGACACTGACTGTGCTGGCTTTAAGTAAGAGCTTTTTAAACCCTGGGCAGGGAGAGAGCAGACAAGAAGGCAAGTGTAAGTTTAACAGTTCTGCACACTGCTTGTAAAGCTACAGCTACGTCACTTCCTCCACTTTGATTTACCTACATTCCCCTCTCAGAGGCATAAAGGTATATAAGCGCATAATTTACAAATGAGAATGACATATAAACTCATTATTGTAAATATCATGTAACCATTTGACTCTCAGAGAATGTCTCCATTGACTTTTGGTAAACATCTGCACTGTAGCTGCCCTCTGATTACACTGATGAAAGAGCATGGCTGCTGGTTAGTTTCCATTTAAATTACTGAGTAAGACAGGAGAAATAATGGTTTTACCATACCCACAAATACAATTGTTGATCCACAAATGACTTTTATGCTATGTTACTCAGTTAAGAAGTTAGAAGTTACTGTTAAGTCTGGAGTGACAAGCACCAATAAATCAAAAACTATAGTGTCCCAGCCCTGTGGTCTGATATTCTCCTCATGGTGGACCATGTCACACCACTGTGCTTGACTGGGGTGCACAGCAGGCACCACCAGATGGAACTTCAGCCGTGGAGGCACAAGGCACAACCTCTAGGGCACATCACAGTGCAGTGCAGCAAAGAAGCGAGAAACCTTGAATGTCATTTGTTACTTTTGCTTGTTAAACAGCCCTTCACATATATATGGTTATCAATGATGACTGTGCTTAACAACTGGCTGGGTTAATTTTAAAAACAAAATATTGTGCGGCATGACCTTGGTAGTCCTAGTACTCCCTGTGGGCAGTCCTTGAACTTACAGATTGCCTGCTTCCGGTTCCAGAGTACTGGGATTAAGGGTATGCACAACTATGTCTGGCTTAATTTTGCTGACTTCAACAAGTCCCTGCCACCCCTTCCTGCCTCCAGACACTACTTTATTTTGAGATGCTACCCTATTAGAGAAAATTCATGTTTGTAGAACCGAGAATTGCACATTCTATCTAATGTTTATCTAGTCTAATTTGATTATAATGAAAAATTTAAATGAGCTGTATATCAGCACAATATTTGATATGCGTCTCCTCATTTTTGTTGATAGTCACCAAAACTACTTTAAACAAAAGTTTGAAACCAATTCTCTACTAACTGATAAAGAAATCCAAATATAATACAACACATTGGATTTCAATGATTTTTTTTAAAATACAGTGTCTCATATAGCCTAGGCTATGTATCACATACACTATGTAACACATGTGAACTCCTAATCACCTGGCATTTAGCTCCCAAGAGGCCGTGATTACAGGTCTGTATTACCATGCCATAGACTAATATAATTTTCAAATAATAAAACTCACTTTTAGCTAGTTTTCTTTAAAAAAAAAAAAAAGAAATGTTACTTCTTTAGTGTAACAGAGTAGACATTACTCTAAATAGCAGAAATGGTTTCAATTTTAAAATTCTCAATCTTTCTAGCCATTTTACACTTTGATTATAGTTTTAATAACAATAGGAATCACTATATAGTTTCTACACAATATTTAAGTTTTCTGCTAAATGAAATGATAATGTATATAGTAATCTAATATCAATACTGTGGAATTCTATGGAATTTAGCAATAGACACTCTTCACCCCCACTTAAAGAAAGTAGGTATGTTCTACTAAAGACAGACCTTTCTAAGTTTAGAAAGAAGGCAGAATTTACACTAGAAGACAAAGAAACACCATACGTCAATACTAAGAAGCGTTGTAATAGCCAAAGGTGGTTTATGGCTAGGATGCCGGAATTTCACCCCTGCTTTCCCTTAAGAACATTTTGCTATATTAACCATCCCATGCCTCAGGTTTCCCATCTGGAAAAGAGAAAACAATAAAACTGCTGCTTTCTATGGCTGTTTGGAGTATTAAATAGGTAGCCAAACCCAAGTATGTAACAGGGCACACAACATACAGAAAGTACAAGCTGCTATAAAAACTTATCAAAAGAAAATTTAGTCTCATTTTATTACCCACTTTTTTAATAACTAAGGCTCTATGGATGTGGGTCCACAGAAACGAGCAATGTAAATAGATCCCAAATTTAATGGTGATCACACCAGTAACCTCAAACCCTTGTTCTCAAAGCCCTATTATTTCTACATGGTGCTTCCAGAGTGTCTTTGAGACAAGGCTTCAAGATTTGGCTCTGGCTGGTCTCCGACTCTCTATGTAAACCAAGCTTTAACCTTAATTTTGTGGCGATCCTCCTGCCTCTGCCTTCCAAGTGTTACCACATCTGATAGAGGTGGGCCTCATAAACTTTTATCTCTGAAATAATGCTTATTGATTTAAACATTTGGTAATTCTCTCTCCAAATTACTATCCTGAGGCCATTTTAAGGTGCCTTTCCTTTTTCCTCAATGTACAAGGTTTACGGAGAATTGAGGGAAAGATCCAAGACAGTAGACCGACGCATACACTAAAGAGGCCCGCCCTCCTGGTGTCCTCAGTCTTCCTTAGCATGGCACACTTCCCTGAACCTAACTGGCAGGCTTATTATATGATGGATATTTTCTTCTCAACTCCGAATTCATTTTATTTAGGTTGATAAGTATGACTGACTTAAATACAAGTTAAGTTTGGATTATGGTGGAAAGATGGTAGCTGGGTTTGATGCTGACTGGTGGGGGAAACAAGTTGGGACAGAGAAGACACGGGGAGAGCAAAGGCCTCAAGCCTGACTTCTGTGCTATTGCTGAACCTTGCTTGACTGTCAGTTACACAGATAAAGCCAACGGCCCGAACAGATGCATCCCCAGAGAGTTCTCTGACCCTAGTTTTTTTTTTATATAAATTTTTAATTTTTAAAACCGCTCTGGGAAACAGGTACTAATAACCACCACCAGTTACCTTTCTCTCACTTTCATTCTAGAGGAAGAAGACGTAGCTGTTCAAAGATCTTAGGCCAGGCTTTCAAAAACAAAGTGCTTAATGTGGGAAAGAAAACTCCATCGGCTAACCCTAGTGCAGGAGTCGACTGAGTGAGCTAACACAGAACCTCGTTCTCCAGAAGCCCTGTCCCCAGGTGTGGTCACCGCTCAATTCTATTTGAGGGGATTTCTGCACAGGTTCAAAGGACCCTTCCCTGAAACTGGTGCATAGCCAGCTTCTGTCTGATGTGATTAGTAAAAATTATTAAAGTAGGATTATTCTTAAAGCATAAGATTAGTTGGGAAGTTAAAAGAATATTTGTGTTCTTGCTATTTAACCTTCATGTATTTGGCATTTAACTTTTGCTTCTCACTTTGAAACCCACTGCCTTTAAATTGCAGGAGCAATGCTTTGAGAATATTATGTGGCAGGGTGTTTACAATATCACCGCTTCTTGGGTGGCTGTGGTGTATGCCTGGTGATTAACACCATAGTTAAGGCATGGCACAGGACCAGCATGACACGTCTTAACATGTTTTCTGGTAGGAAGGGGGATTTACCAAAGTTGTGCAAGAACTTCACAGTGGTCGAAAATATGTTTATGGTTGTTTTAAAACATAAAACTACAACATGAAATGATTACAAAATTGAAGTATTGAAGATTCTTAGAAACCTGAAACAGCAAGCTCATATTTTCTATGATAATGGCATCAGCAACCAAAATAATAAAATCCGTTGTACTTCAACCAACAAGTCTCCAAATCATTCTAAGAACATAGTTTGATCCATTTGCTGAAGAAGAAAAAAAAAAAAAAAGAGGACCTGGTACTTGGCAGGAAAAGGAAGGCAGATCTCTATGGGTTAGAGGTTAGCTGAAATCTACAACAGGTCATTTTCAGTGGACTGACATTAGGAATGTGTGTGTGTTGTACTATATGTGTATGACTGAGTTCAATGGTCAGCAATGGAAAGTGACACTGTGATACTATGCTAAAAGGGAAGGTTTATGATTCATAGGGGAAAACAGTTTGAGACTCAGACATCTGTAAAGACAAAGACATTATTTTCCTGAAATTGGTTTTTTCAACTATTACATAAATAAAATGCAGTTTTTTTTTTTAAATATAAATTTCAGGAGGGTGCATCAAAAGCATTTCAAGAGGTAATCATCTCCAGCCCTGAAGGAAAGCAGCAGCATGTGGACACTTGCATGCGCCGCCCTGAGCACCAAGGCGCTGTTCATACATGCCTCAGATTTATTTTTGGCACTACAAAGTCAAATGTGTTTTCAAAAATATTATTTTCTTAATTTGTTTTCTGTAGGCAAAAATATTAAAAAAAAGCATAAAATGATGTCAGGGAAAAAGCAAACCAAAGGAAGAAGCTGCCACATGACGTGTTTGACTTCAGAAAGGAATTACTGGATTAGAGGATGTGAAATTCTAGTCCAGAAACACTGCCAGCAGACTGTGCCTTTATCTCAGATGCTGAATACTGAAACAGGACGCATCTTCCTGTGTCCTTACTTAGGGATTATAGACTGGCCCCTCACTTGCAATTACGCCAAACACTTGCTATGCAAGCTGAGAAAACTCTGGGCTGTGGGGAGAGCCAGGGGCACCAAGCCGAGTTCACCAGATGGAAAGTCCCATCGCCGGCTCGCCTCCATGTCCCTGGTCTTCAGGGAATGGCTGAATTTTATATAAAGCCTATTTAAAACCCCTGAAAGTGATACTTTCATTCATCTTGCAATGTGACATCATCTTATCAATAATTTAGGCCTGAGAAAGAGATTCCAGGGACTCTGGAGGAACCTCACACATGGAGAGCAGAAGCCGTCCGAGTCCTCTTACCTTGCTCCTTGATCTGGCGAATCTGCTTCACAGTTTCTTTTAAGATTGCACATTTGTCAGGTTTGAAGTTGAAGTTGTCGATATCGTTAAAATTTGCGAAAATCAGCTCTGCAAGTTCTTCTATGTACTTATTTTCCTGCTCGCGATTACGTTTCTCGGTGCTCCTTTTGGGACTAAGAAGGAATGTGGATTATTTGAGAAAAGCTGATAAACATGCTAAACTACTGCTAACACGAACACAGACAGCAGTTAAGACCGAAGGCGTAAAACATCCTAAAGGGTTGTAGGCTTTAAAAAAATTCATCTTCACCAGTCTGTAATTCTCTTTTTGTCCTGTGTGGGGCTGTTCCCGGATGTGCGCCTAACACGGCACTTCACAGGTGCTTACTGCCAGACAGGGAGCAGGACTTTGAAAAGGTAAGGAAGGGGTATTATGTTAATAAAAATTCAAATTTTACTTAAGATATGATTATGAGATGGGAATTAAAATTTTAATTGACGTGATGATAATTGGAATACATGGATTTCAATAACTTTTTTATAAATATAAAAGGTAATAAAAACAAATTTTTATTTATTTAGAATGTTTGCAATCTAATCAGAAAATGTATCAAGTCCCAGTACAGTTTGGAGCAAAGGGCAAGTGACCCAGGGCTCCATGTTAACTGTCCAGACCAAATGACCAGCAAGTGCAAACAAAGTTCAGCTGATCTTTATGTAGTGGATGAAGAAAAACAATGAAATTGGCAAAATCTCATCTGAATCTGACAGACCCTCTTGAAAATAATACAATTACTTGTTTAGGCGCATTGAAGAAGTCCACTAATGACCTCCAAACAGTACCAAAGGGAAGAAACTTGAGTTAACAATTTGTAGATCCAGGGTTCTCATGTTAGAGTATAAATAATAGTTTTAGTTTCTTAAGTTAATTAAGCTATGATTTTTACACAATTCTTCCCTTATAGTGGTTCCACGATTTCCGCAAGATTACCCAGTGAATTACTGCAGGGCAGGGCAGAGGGTCGGGGTTTTCCAGGACTCATTCTGCATGTGCACCTTGTTTCTTAAGCACAGTTTTAGGAAGGAGGTGGCTGAAAGGCCAACAAGAGTCCAGACCCCATGCTGGCTCCTCCCCTAGTCCTTCTCTCCTGGGCTGGGAAAAGCATAAATGAGGAGGTGAGAAAGGGAAGTGAGTTACAAAGACCTTAAGAGATCACAGGGAAGGGACTCCCTCATTGCTAGCATAACTGGGGCCCCAAAGCTGGTAGAACTGCTTTCTCCCCAAGGGGCTCCAAAGCAGGAAGGGCAAGCTGGGAGCCCGCAGCAGGCAGAGCCAGCAGCTGGTGGAGTGTACAGAAGTCCTGGGAACCCTGAAGGCACAAATGCCTGCAGCAGGGCTGGCGTGTGGAGGCAGAGTTAGAAGGACCTGCCTGACCTCATTAGCATCGCTCACGTTCCCAATGCTTCCTGTCTAATCTTTTTTATCACACAATCTATAGAAGTGCTGTTGGCATTTCATTGTAAAAACCATTTAAAATATCAAAAGTCTGAAAAAGCCCTCTTTGTGGTGGTTTAACAAGAAATCCCCCCCCCCCATGTGCTCAGGCATTTGAATAACCTGGCCCCAGTGTTGGCGCTAGTGTGGGTATGGAGGAGGTGGGGTTAGGAGGGGACGCTTTCAGAATTAACAGTGTGCTCTACTTCTAGTTTGTGCTCTCAGCTCCCTGCCTGACCTCCCAGCCACGATGGACCTTGTTCCTCTGCAATGGTAAGCTGTATGAACTCTTCCTTTCATAATGCTTTTAGTTGTGGTGCTTGTACATGGCAACACACCATAACATTCTTTTTCGTTTCCTTTCTGCACGGCTACCAAACTGTTTCCTGGTCGCCCTACACCACAAATGCAGATGCTTCTTCCTTTTCCAATTCGTCGTTTTTCACTAAAGGGGGGCAGTATACTCTATAAAGTTTTTGAACTTTGTCTTTTCGCTCTCATCTTTTGGGCTGGTATCTAATTATACATGTAGCCTAGGTTGGCCTCCAACTCCTTTGTAGCCCAGCTTGGTCTTGAATTTCTCCGGCCTCAGACTTTGGGGCTATGCCCATTGTTTATCGCAGTTTCACTGTGTTCCAGGGTACACACCATCATCTTAAAATGTTCTCTGCAAAAAGTTTTTCCTCATCTTTTATGAAGCTAAGCGAGGTTCAAGTGAGTAACCTTACACCTTCAGCATTGTGCATATACAGATGGCACCAGCACAGTCATTCACAGAGGACATGCATTTGTGATTGTGATAGTGCAGATTAGCCTACATGCAAAGCTGGCCTGGTAATGCTACCCCAACACAGCAAGAGGCACAGCTTGTTTTAGCGCCGTTTTATCCACTGAAGAGCCACAATCTGCTTTCAACTTGATAACTTCATGTCATTAAAAAAAAAAAAAAGACAAATAAGAACTCAGCATCAAACTAAC
Source organism: Arvicola amphibius (assembly GCF_903992535.2). Taxonomy (NCBI): domain Eukaryota; kingdom Metazoa; phylum Chordata; class Mammalia; order Rodentia; family Cricetidae; genus Arvicola; species Arvicola amphibius. Next base: position 71,377,058 of record NC_052057.2, on the reverse strand, counting down.
ATCAAATCTTTTCATTACAGAATTTGTTACAACATTATGTGACCTAACCCTAAAATATGAAAACCCCGAAGATTATAACAACTAACTGATTATAAGAGTAAAATACACAAGGGGACAGTACACAAGTATACGGGGGAATTTTCTTAAAAAATAATCCATATGTTCAAAATTTAAACTATTACACAGACAAAAATTTTGTTGTTAAAGAGAAAAGCCAATCACAATATTTAAATTGAGAGTAAAATCAATGCTTAAATAATGAAGAAGCATGCACAATGCTTTACCAGGCAACAGTTTTTCTGTAAACTATAGTCTAACCTGGGTCCAAGCGGGTCGGTGCATTCCTTGCGCTTTCTTGTCTCTGCCCTGGATGGGTCCGCGGTGTTCTCTCCCATCCCACTCATTGTGAACACATATCAGCAGCTAAACAGAAAAAAGGTGAAAGGCGATGAAGAGTATAATAAAGTATCACATTGTTTTGCCAATACTTAAGGAACTTTGACAGAAATTTGACAACATATTGTATACATGCATGTATAATGTAAAATTAAAGTAGCTTTCTCGCCGTTCTTTTTGAAATTGTACTTAAGCAAATGGAAAGATTAACACGTAGGAAATGAAGCATCCTACCTCACTGAGCTCACCAGCACCATGAGCTGTCCTCTGCCCGCTTGGGTCAGACTACAGCCTCCAGTTCTGAGGGTGCTCCTGCACCATGGAGAGGAGAAGTTTTGTAAGGGGCTCCTCCCTGCCTGTTTATACTTGGCCAGAATATGGAGTGACAGACAGCTGGGGGAAGTGGTAAGGTTCCAAAGTTATCCTGGCAGATCTGATCTCTTTGTAGTGGCCCTGCACAATACCTCTATGGCAGTGCCTCTCAAATGGAGGTTCTTCCTGCCTCCCTCAAGGTTCCAGGCTCTACCTCCAGCTCCTCCCTTTTCCTCTCTTGGCAGTCCATGTCCCTCTTATGCCTCCCAAGATGGCTTCCTTTCTCACATTCCGCTAGACTGACTTTTCTTCAATCAACAAGTCCAGTTGCTATCACCAAAGGCCAAATGTGACTGAGGTATACAAGGATAAAATGACAGTTCTAAAAGAGATAACACCTACAGTTTAGAGAAAAACACTTGAGAGTTACTTAAGAGGTTTAGTGCCTGCCTGACAAAGGGAAAACAGCACAGCTCAGAAGTTGGCATTTACGCCTTTTCTCGAAACCCATTCTATGCCCTCTCTGCTTCATATTGAAGAAAGCTGCCCCGCTTTCTTCCTGGGAGTGGTTTTACTCCTTCTCTGGAATAGGAAAAGATGGTGAGAAGGCAAAGATCCTCAGAAAGACACCAGCAAGAGCAAAGGGGGGGGGGGGGAAATTGGGTTAAGGAAATCAGCGGAGAACGACTAGGCATCACAGCCACCTACCAGTGCAACTGTCTGCAGTCTCCTGGGGTATAATCCCGGACCTCATTCTCAGTGGCCCCACAGTTACTGCTCCGACCACTGTTCTGATCCAGTGGGCAGCGGGGCCAGTTGTTTTCTCTCTCCCCCTATCTTTTTGAGAGTCATGTGTTTTACAGAGCCAATTGTTTTTAGGGAGTCAAAATGAAGAAATGCTGCATCAGCATGAGGGAGGTGGCACCAAGGGAACATTCAATTCAGGAGGTCACATGGAAGGGACAGTCTGAAAACTGGTGCCTGGCTTCCCACAGGCGGGCGGGCGGGCGGGCGGGCGGGCAGGAGTAATGTAACCAAGCCTCAAGGTCCAACTCTCTGCTTAGTTTTTTGCCAAGTAAGAACTCTATTTAGTTAATATTCATTTAGTACATATGCTATGTACTAAAGCTTACAGATTCAAAGCTCGGCTATGAAACCTCTATTGCCAAGCAGCCATGGGCTAGCCTTTAGGCCCAAACTTTATCACTTGGTTAGCCATGACCTTAAGACACATTGCTACTTGCACATTAATGATGTTCTGCAAAACTGAATTACCACTGACACCCATAGTAAAATTGCCCCAAGAGGGGGCAGGGCCTGGGACTTACAGAAAGCCACTGCTGAGGCAGTCACTCCTCTAGTTAGTGGCCCTGCCTCTTCCCTGTGGGAAGAAGTAACGACATCTGAACTTCAGGGGCTTTTGTGCGTGATGTGATCGTTCTCTCACTACTTTCCTGTCACTGTAGATGGCCATGGTGGCGGGGAACAGAGGGGCAGAAGGGATTAATTCATATACAGGCAACACTCCAACACATATAAACAGCCCTTACTATGCTGCATGTGCTTCTGTACTGAGATTTAAGAAACACATGCCCGGGCTGGGATGAAGGTTAGGATGAATAACTTTCAACAGAGGGTTGGGGACCCAGGCCACTATGGGAAGTTCAAGAAACAACATGCCACAAACATTCATTTTTACTAATATTTTCTGAGCCATAATTCCCAAGATTTTACTTATCACCATGCAAGGAAGAACCTCACATCTAGTAATCTCCCAACAAACTATCCAGGGAATTCCCTTACAATCGGTTGTGAACAAGTCATCAAAATACAAGTATGATTCAAACATAAAGTATAACCTATCACTAGATAGCAAAAACGAGAACTCCATATAGGTAGATATAGGTGATAAGTTTATTTAATAAAACTATAACTATCACCATGAATACTGACTCCCACCACCAGAAAGCTCAGAGACCTAAATAGTTAGAATAAGTGTTTGTTAGTCAGAGAATCCGTATGGAATTCAACACTGGCTTGCTTTACTGTCGCGCACGTTAAATTTACACACAATATCTAATGTCCATGAGTAGTCAACACTCACATTTTTCCACAACAGGACTTGAAGAGATGAGTGGACCAAGAGTGTGTGCATTCTGGCCCAAGAGAAGTAAAACTCAGGGAGCACCCTTCTGTATCTTATTCGTGTCTTCTCGGGATTAACTTAAGAACACTCTATTTATACTCTTTTGATTCTGCTGGGCGGTGGTGCACATGCCTTTAATCCCAGCACTCAGGAGGCAGAGGCAGAAGGCAGAGGCAAGTGGATCTCTGTAAGTTGGAGGCCAGCCTGGTCTACAGAGTAAGTTCCAGGACAGCCAGGGCTACACAGAGAAATCCTCTCTCAAAATAAAAAAAGGAAAAACAAACAAACAAACAAAAAAACCAAAACCAAACAAAACATCATTTGTTTCCTCCTGAGTTTACTTATATGCTAATCTTGCCTTTTTATTATATAATGATTCCTTAAATAAATATCCTCAACATATAAAAGTTTCTACATTTTGAACACAATGGTTTCCTGGCTCATACATTTTTTTCGTGTAATTTCGCTAGGTTACATCCCTCAAGTACACAAATCCACCAACCTTTACATTGCAGAGGGAGAGGAAGGGAAGCAAGTCAAAGAGGACCACCTGACCATGCTCCATCTCTCTGGGAGGGGCCATGGTAGCCGCCCATTCAGTACCAATCATTGAGGGTAAATAAGGACCCCTTAAGCCAAGAAAGGGCAGTGGGTAGTTTCCGGCTAAAGCAGGAAGGAGGGCAAGGAGGAGTGTGGCCTGAAGCACACAGGCTTGTGATCTGTTCTTTAGTGGGTTAGACAATGCGCAAGCCTCAAGAGTCAGGGTCTAGAACAGCTCTGTGGATCTCTGAACCAGGGAAATTTCTGGCATTTTTCCATGCCCTATGTGCCAACATTTAACCTGTAGAATGTGGCAGAGCCAGGTGAGTTCACTGTTTTCCTCACTACTCAAGATACTGGACAGAGTAGAAATGCCATAGGCAGACAACATAGATAAAATCTCTGTTTTCAGGCTTACATAAGAATACGAGAAGCAAAATAAACCACACAAGAGATGAGTATTTATGTAGATCAAAGTTGAAATTAATTTCCAGTATAAAAGCAGGAGGTGGACAACACTCAGAGCACATTCTGGAATGGGTAAGGACAGAGCCGGAACACTTGCACATTTTTTCAACATTACTGAGTATGTTCCCATTACCGAGACTGTTCATGTAAATCACAGAAATGGATCATGTCACAAAGTAGAGGTAGCTGAGGATATTTACAGTGAGTGAGAGCAAACCGGTTTCTACCAGATGATAGCTGCAGTGAAGGACAAGCCTGGAGAAGAAGTTGTTATTTGTCCATTCTTGTTATCAATAGCCACACAATAGCAGTGCTTTCACTGTGACAGAAGGCCTTTCCTCCCATTCCTTGATATCAGATTGAATGTACTTGATAGAAGAAGAAAGAGCCACAAAATTCAGCAAGCTTCGTCTTTTAAAAGTAGCAATATTCTGGGAGGGAGGAACAATGCCCACAGTCAAGTTCTCAGCAAATGACAGAAAGCAATATAAAATGTCCAATCTCAAGTCAATTAAAAAATGCACTCTTTTCTTCATGGAACTCATCCATCGAACTTAGAAGGCAGCAAAGCTGCTGCTTGCAAAACAGGCTCGCAGCATTCGAGCTAGTTAATCACCCGGAATCCGTGCAAGCGATAATGTGCACTTTATCTGTTATCAGCACAGGCCATCTTCCAAACAAGGCCTGTAAAACTGTCAGATTTATTATATGCTGAACAAATTCAGTTAAAGGATCAGTAAGGATAACATCCTTGCTTAAATCCACACAGAATAAAGTGGTCCAGCACTAGGACTCTTCCTGGTTCTAAAGGTCTTAGAGTCTGACCATATTAAGTCCCTACTTTGAGATGGAATTCACAAGGAATTTCTCCTGGGGCAGAGATGATATACCAAAACAGCTCCTTTTATCCTCCCCGCAAGGCTTGCTTGGTCTACAAGGTCTTTCCAACCATTTTCTCTGTGTAGCCCTGATTTTTCTGGAACTCACTGTGTAGACTAGGCTGGCCTTTCCTGCTTCTGAAATGTATATTGTATATACACTGTAGCTCACATAAGATTTGTCAGTCCTCCTGCCTGTCTCCTGAGTGCTGGGGACTAACTTTCTGAAGACTAATAAACGCTCCAGCGTTACAAAAGCACATACAAATGAGCACGTCTCCATCCCAACTCTGTAGAGGTCCCATTGTGCAGAAGCTTACCGCGCTTCCCTAGTGTATCAGGTCATGGGAAAATAGCCGATCCTCCCGCAGGGTCTATATATGTTCCAGGGAGGAGATTCTCTGTATTATACAAACTCAGAATTCTTGGATATTCTCTGATACATCTAAGAAAACACAGTATCTAATACGTGAATGAATAAAAACGTACTGTCTGGCTGTGGATACTGGGAAAGGCAGAGGAAAGGAAGGACAAGCATTTTGGAAATACCTGCTTCCATGTTCATTGCTCAAAATTACACCAGGCAAACCATTCTGGAAAGACGCTAACTTTTACCAAAGGTTAAATAAACATTCATTCAAATGTAGTAAATATACAGATTATGCAAAAATATTCATACGAACAAAACAACATGACAGACACAAATCAAAGTGAAGCACACCTGGACATGGGTGAAAGCACACAGAAAACCACACTTTTTCTTCCACTTGGACCGTAGAAAGAGAGAACACCATATAATATTTCAAACTATTTTAGCTAGTAAAATGGTATATTATTTTCCTATAAGGGGAACATAGGAATACTTTTAACCTCATCTCATAGAATATACGGTCATTCCAGAATTCATATAAAATTTCAATCTGTGGAAATTTTCCACATTTCCAACTGTGACATCTAGGATGTCACAGTTTACCTACATGTTCAGACTCACAAAACTCCACAGCAATGCATGCAGTAAAAACTGTTGGCTTGCAAAGGTCTAAAGAATGCAGGATCAAAGACAACAGAGTCTCAGAGTAACCTGACTGGTTTACAGTAACAATACTGTATACTGTAACATGGTCGCCAGGCACACATCGGCCTCACCAGAAAATGACTTCCATACACCTCCGCATTTCCAGGACCAAACATCACATCCTACAACTACTCTCCAAGGAGACAGCGTCAGTAACTACCTTCTGCAGGCTAGGTCCTCTTCCACACAACAGTAATACTATCTAAGTAAATGTTTAGGATAAAATTTTCTTCTAAGTATTCTTTGCTCTTAGATTTACTTTTGTATAATGGCCTTAAAGTGGTCTATTAGACAGTAACTAGAAGACATATTGTACTTTCTGACTGAAAGCCAATAATACTCATGAATTTTTTAGTGAAGACACTTCAAGATGCCATTGGGAAGACAGCAATAAACACATTAGGCTTCAAACGGGCAGCGGCTCTCTAACGTACACCATGATAAACAAATGAATGGCTTGACTCATGTTCACTGGCAACACAAATAATTCAGTATGACACTTCCATAGTCTACATCTTTCTTAAAGGGGAGGTGATGGCAAAATTCATTACAAAATATGTAAGTGGGGGTGCAGTGGGGGCAGAGAATAGCCAGTGTGATGTCAGTATCAGTTTCTGGGTCCTCACGGTTTGAGTTCCTCGGTGCGGGCATTCCCAGGGCTCCTTGAATCCGCAGGTCAGATGAGCTAATACAGCCAGAAATAGCAAGATGAGGTTTTAATAAGGGCTCAGATGAGAAAACATGAAAGAGCATCATTCCCTGCGTGCCATAAGCCCTTGTCTTCTCAACTACAAGGGGGTGCCTGTCTCCAGTTTCTTCTGAAGGCTGAAGCACGTACTCTAGAAAGACATCAGCAAACTAACACTGGAAGTGGAGGATTTATGTTGAACTTTCTTAACTTGTCCAAGGTAAAATTCAATTATCTTTCTTTACTATTGTTTATAATTTCTTTATGAGACTTAAAAGCCTTCCTAATTGATGTGAGAAACTGACTAAAATGACAAGGGCACGGCAGCCTGAAGCCATCTAAAGCATTGTTACTGAGCTGTATGAAGTTCCTCTCTCGCCCTTTTATCTCTTAGGTTGATATTTACTTAGGAGAGGGCAGGTTGCATGTAGATACTTTGTATACCTCTGTCTTAGGGTTTTTATTGTTGTGAAGAGACATCATTACCACGACAACTTTCATAAAAAATATTTAATTAGAGTTTCAGAGGTTCAGTTTGCTATCAACATGGCGGGAAGCATAGCCATGTGCGGCAGATGTGGGGCTGGAGCTGAGAGTGTTACATATTTCAGGCAACAAGAACTTGACTACCAGTCAGTCACACTGAGGGAACCTTGAGCAAAAATGCCTCAAAGTCCACAGCTACAGTGACACACTTCCTCCAATAAGGCCATACCTCTTAGTGTTGCCACTCCCCTTTTTTCTTTCATACACAGCACCACAACCTCACTTTGACTGAAGTCTTCTTGAGATAGATGTATATATGCCTTGTAGCAACTAACTTCTCTGATCTGTTTCCAAAAGTAACTTCAGTGACACAAGAAGCTACAAAGTGACAGGTTGGATTCAAACTCAGATGGGATTTTAGTAACTGGCATTGTTTGTGCTTCTTTATATTCTTCTGGGTAAGTTCCTATAAAAACAAATGCTTACCACCACTTCAAAGATGAAGAAACTGAGGCAAAGAAGAGCTCATGTAGCCTGAGCAAGGCGCCTAAGTTTTAAGAGTTCAAGAAGCTGGAGAGACAGCTCAGAGTTTAAGAGCACTGGCAGCTCTTCCAGAGGTCCTGAGTTCAATTCCCAGCAACCGCATAGTGGTTCACAACCATCTAGAATGAAATCTGATGCCTTCTTTTGGTGCATAGGCAAGCATGTAGCATCTAAAACTTTTTTATTTTTTACCTCTTTTAGTTTTTACTTGTTTTATTTACTACTTCTAAGTTTTAGAGTTCAAAAGTTAATCTAGCCAGGAGTGGCGACACTAACCTTTAAACCCAGCACTTGGGAGACAGAGGTAGGAAAACTCTGTGGGTTCCAAACCAACAAGCGCTACATAATGAGACCCTGTCTCAGGTTAAAAAAAAAAGAAAAAAAGTTAATCCCATAATTCCTCAATTCTCATTACTGTATGTGGGCACTAAATATCCTGTTCAGAACATAAATATTTCATTGAAAAGAGAAATTTATAAACTTGAATATGTTATAAAAATTACTGTGTTTTAATCTAACTTAGTAAAGAATGATTTCATTTGATAGGACCTTTCTTTTTTCACATACTTTACAGCTATCCAGTCAAAAAGTACACCAAACCCCACCACTCCTCTAGACAGCATACAAAAGACTACAGTCCATGCCTGAGCCAAGTCTTAGCTGCTGAGCTGGAGAGAGGTGAGCACTGCTGTTCTTCTTGCGTTTAGTATGAAGTTACCAAAGTGAAGTTATTAGACATTCTCCGGCACACAAGATCACTGAGGTTCATTCGAAACAGAACACGTTTTCCCTGTAAAATCAGCAATAGTAACAGGCTGATTAAGAAGCCAGCTTTCAAGGATAATTATAGAGAATGATACATGCCACTTTAACCATTTTACTCTAAATACATAAGCCGAGTATCGGTCTCTACTGCTGTATCAGCACTCCCCTGCATAAATCAAATTCAAAGTGAAGAGGCTATGATTTCCAATTTTTGTTCATTTAAAAAGACCTAAGTTTTTTTGTTTGTTTTGCCAAGGTTTTATTATGTAGTCCTCACCTTAAGGAGGAGCAGAAAGTGTCGGGATTCACAGCAGGGAATACAGGTCATGGGGCATCTGCTCTGTTAGCCCAAGCAGAAGTTCAGCCAGAGTTTACACATGGCTGCTGCACAGTATCAGTGGAATGTCTGCATGGTTCACGTGTGAGGGAAGTGACAAACAGACCAAGCCCACGACTCTCACTGTGATCAGCAGGTAAGGAGGGGACAGGAGGACAGAGGGAAAGTAGGAGTGGAGCACTGAAATGGAGTCAAGTGTGGGGCTCAGGAAATCTTGATGGACAAGGAGAGCTGGGGCTTCTTAGAGAACACTAAAGTCAGGAGCAGAATGTATGATACACTGTTACATCTGGCATTATGCTGTGGCTCAGAGCACACCCCAGGTGTTCAAGTTTTCATGAGATTCCTAGGTTTAGTGACCTGGGAAGTTACTTAATTAGCCTCTTTGAACTTTAGCCTCTTCATTTATGATAATATAGAAATTCTCTGCTTTGTCAGGGTATAAAACGGGAAGAGGTATGGCACCCTGGAAGGGGTTTCTTTTAAATATAAAATATTTGAACTCAAAAGCATGTAAATTTTTATGAAATTGTCCAAGGTGTTAGTAAATAGAGTTGGAGAAGAAAAATAGTTTTTTCTATAAGTAAGAAAAGTTACTTCAATAGTAACAATCAATTTTTTGATGGATATAATTTAATTTTTATATTTTTAAGTTTATTTTTATTACTACATGTTCAAAAATTTTTTTTTAAGGAAAAAAAGGAGGGGGAGGGAAAACCAGTGAAATGGCTCAAAGAGAGCTTGTCATGCTGGCCTCTTGGCTTCATTTTGATTCCCAGAACCAATGTCTGAGTGGAAGGAGAGAGCCACTTGTGATGGTTGGTTTTATTGTGAGCTTGCCAAAGTAGAGTCATCTGAGCAGGGATACTACTAGTCCTCTGACCTCCACATACATACTGTGGCACTCATGTCTGGTGTGTGTGTGTGCGTGTGCATATATACGTGTGTATATGTAAATGTGTGTGTGTTTTTATGCATCATACTCACTCATTCTCTACATCTCTCTCTCTTCCCTCTCCATCTCTGATACTATTAGCAAACTATAAGAGTTGCCTTGGCCATGGTGTCTCTTCACAGCAACAGAACAGAAACTAAAACACACTTCCTTCTCTGCACCAAAGTCTAGGGTACCCGCCTGGCATTCTCCCCTCCTAAGAACAACCCTGCTGGGCCACAGCTGGGCCCACATTACTGCCCCCACCCCACTTCCCTCCAATCCATCAGAACTCATTCATCTCTAACTCTTCTCCCTGGTTCTTTACCTCTAATCAAACAAGAAAAGAATTGAAGCATGCTATAAGGAAAAGCATAGGACCCAAATGAAAGCAAGCGCTGTTTCCATTCCTGGGTAAAACATGTGTAAGAATCAAAACAGACTTTTTATTCTCTTTTTCCCTGTCCTTCCACACAAGGATAAAATGAACAGAGCCCACTCCACCCCCAAAAAGCGAAGCAAGCAAGTAAGCAGGCAAGCAAGCAAGCAAGCAAACAAAAACAACAAAACCCAAATACTTTTTGAGGCCCCTGGACTCATCTTCTTGCCCCCATCCCTACAAACTTTCTTCTCACTGTACCATCGCCACAAACCGCAGCAGCATGTCGTACAAGGCAATGGCTGTCACTAAAAGGAAAAGGCACAAAGCCTCTGGCCGCATTTGTATCCAAGAGGCTGAGGCAGGAGAGTCAAGAGTTTTCTGGACTATAGTCTAAAGTGAAGCAACTCTGGGGCAGCAGGGCAGCTCCCCCATCCAATCTAGCCATACAGAATTATTATTTTTAAATAACACAAACTTAGAGAATGGCTAATAATTAGCACGATTTAAAACATCCATTAAATTCATAACTATACAGAATTTTCAGATGATCTCAACAATAACAAATAAGTCAAAAAGCTGAATTTGAACCTATTTGTGTCCTTCAAATAGAGAATTTTGACTGCGGAGATAGTATAGTGGTAGACCCCATGCCTAATACATGTAGGCCTCTTTGCTTCAAGTTCCAGTAATCCCCCCACACCAAATTAACCACATTCTAAGCTTTTCTTAGCAATTTTCAGTTCCAGTTTCAAACCTGAGAAGTGAACAGCTGTCAGCAGATGCAGGGTCACTACTGTAACGCCGCATCTAGCTGTAGAAAACAACAGCACAAAGTTCACAGCTCCAGATGGGGACTACTGTACTACACAGAATAAAAATACAACTGGACTCAGGAACGAGTCTTTAATTACCTCCAGGAGTGAGTATAAACTTAAATCAAGAAGAACTTGAACGATGCCACAAATGACAAATTTGACAAAAATGACAAGGCCATCTGAAGAAACAGTGGATGGTGTCTGGGTAGAGCTGGGGCCTGAGCATCCCTGGGAAAGGTGAGCCGACTCCAGGCCAGACTTGCCATGACAAACTGCGGAGGAACAGCCTCGGCCTGCCATACCTTTGCTGAGGGTGAAAACTGACCTATGGATGACCCTCATATCTAACTAACCCGGAGCTTTCCTCTCTGAGGGAGAAAAGCAAGGAGAGTGAAGGAAGGGACCATGCACTCATTTAGTCCTTAATTGATAGTGAAGTGTCAATGGTAGAGTCCGGTTAATCTGCAGGGCTTAACTGAGTGGTTTTTGTTAAACATGGCAATATATGAGGTAGAGATCAGGGTGCCGGGGCATGCTGCAGAGCATGGTGCTAGCACAGGTGATGATTCTGGCACAGGGGCAGTGGCCCAAAGCCAAGCTGCTGGGACAAAATACCCAGGATCAGCTCAGTCCACACCTGTCTACCTTCTTTAGGCTGTAAGGACTAGACCACACATCGTGGCCGCATCAACGGACACTCTTGCAGGAACTCCCATCTCACAGCCAACACTGAGAATAACACCAGGAGTTTTGCTGATTTAAAAAAAAATCATAGTGAAGCCGGGCGATGGTGGCGCACGCCTTTAATCCCAGCACTCGGGAGGCAGAGGCAGGCGGATCTCTGTGAGTTCGAGACCAGCCTGGTCTACAAGAGCTAGTTCCAGGACAGGCTCTAAAGCCACAGAGAAACCCTGTCTCGAAAAACCAAAAAAAAAATCATAGTACAATTCTGCTTTACATTCTGAACAACAGGAACAAGTATCTCTTAGGCATTTCCAGCACTTTATCTTCTCTTAATAGAGGAATGTTGACCATGATAATATTGTAGATACAGTGAGCAGAAGCTGGCTAGACGTCCACAGGATGCTGTGGAGATGAAAGCAAGAAGGCAAGTCTGGTGCTGGAGTGATGGTCCAGAGATGAACAGCACTTGTTGCTCAGAGAGGACCAAAGGTCAGTTCTAAGCACCTACAAGCTGGCTCACAGACATCCTTAGCTCCAGTTCCAGGAATCCAATGCCCTATTCTGAACTCTATGGACACGAGGCTTGTGAATGGTACACACACATACACATGAAGTGAATCTTGAAACCTGGTTTCCGAGAGTTTCTCAAACCTGGACACTAAAGGAACTTCAATACAACACAGACTGGCTCCACTCCAGATCACTAAACAGAATGGCTTAGTGAGAACCAGGGATCAGGCCAAGACAACAACGGGAGTAAAGAGGTAAGGCCAGTAATATTCTTTGTCAAACAAACACTGGTTCATTTTGGCTCTTCTGGCAGGCCACCTCTTCCCTGTAATCCAGTTCCCTAGAAGTTCTTAGTACACAGAATAGGCATGAGGTGGAGACTATATCTTCTAGTTCCTCATGGCAGCTGTGAGGCCTTTGTTCAAATACCCTGCTCCTGTGAACACCCGATCCACCCACACTTGATGGAGGAGGGTCATCTGTCTATGTGTTACTTTCATTGGTTAATAAAGAAACTGCCTTGGGCCGTTAATAGAACAGAAAATCAGGTAGGCAGAGTAAACAGAACAGAATTGTGGGAGAAGAAAGGCAGAGTCAGGCAGAAGCCTCAGGCAGTCGCCATGCCTCTCCTCTCTGAGACAGTGTCCTCGTGGTGCTACACAGATTACTAAACATGGGTTAGAACAAGATGTGAGAAATAGCCAATAAAAGGCTGAAACTAATGGACCAAGTGTTTAAATGAATATAGTTCCTGTGTAATTATTCTGGGGCTAAACTAGCCGTGCGGGGAGCCGGGCAGGATGAAAAGCAGACCTGCCCGCCGCTCCTTCTACACACACTGTTTTGTTGTTTTTGTCAATGCAAGCTCAAGTCATCTGAGAAGAGGGAACCTCAACAGAGAAACATCCTTATCAAAGTGGCCTGAAAGCAAGCCTGTTGGGCATTTTCTTGACTTATGATGTATGTGGAAGGGTACAGAACACAGTGGGTGATGCTACCTCTGGGCAGGTGGTCTTGGGGTGTATAAGAAAGCAGCCGAGCAAGCCATGAGAAAAGACCAAGCAGCATTCTTCCATGGTCCCTATTCAGTTCCTGCCTCCAGATTCCTGGTACTGAAATTTTTTCATGATGTACAGGATTATAGCAAAATTACCCCATCCATCTACCTTCCTTTGGATGAGATTTGCCAGCATCCCACCAGCTAACCTGAAATTAGTCATTACTGTCCCCACAGGTCTTGGTCTGATCACACTTCCAGTTTAGTTTTAAATGGTCACCTCTAATCTTCCTCTCAAATGTTTCCACTTGAATGTCCCATGTTCCCCTGGACTCCAAAGAAACCGGTTTTCTTATAGTCTTTTCTGTATGACTGTCTTCAGTATGGAGAAACTTTTTTCATTTACTTCCTGCATTCCCTTGTTGCCTTCACTTTCATGTCTCTATTCACAGGATTTATCATGCAGCCCTCTACTCACAGAAGGTGAAGGCTGGGAACTGATAGGGATTCTACATGGTTCTAGGGGAAAGCATCCCACAGATATCTCATGGTTTTTGAAATTGCTCTTAGTACTGCCAGAAAACTGCTTCATCCTCAGGTCAGACGCATCTAGTTTCCTCAGCTTTCACAACTCCAGCAAATGTCGTATTCCTCAGTTGGCTGTGTCCTCTTAGGAAGGCAGGCACCGTGCTCCTTACATTACTGGGATCTCAGAGGATGCCTGCCTTCCTCCACAGCACAATCCAAGCCCACTTCTCCTTCTTATCTTCATGTTCTCCCAGACATCATTATAAAAACTGTATGGAGAGGCATTTTCTACCTCCTCCTCTTTAACCTATATGCCAGACTCACTCAGGCCGTATCTCCTAGTCTGGGGAGTGGGGGAGAGGCCCCTGAGTCTGAGTCCCTCTCCTGGGCTCTACCAAGTCATGTACGAGCTTTTCTGCCACATTCACACCTGTGCAAAACACTGAGGTTACAGCACTCCTCAACTCCAGTGTGCAGCGATCGACTTGTACTTTGGCTCTCACATGCCTGCCTCTCAGTAGAATAATATTTGGAAGACAGCTTATTTTGTAGCACCTCCAGGAGAAATACAGAAGTGATCTATAATCAAATTCAGTGTTATCTCAGTAATGACAAATACGAATATTCACACCAAGTAGGACAAATGAAGATAGATATAAACCATCTCACACTCATTTAGGACAGACTTAACAGCAAATAAATCAGGAAATCTTTTCCATTTTCAGAATCTGCTGCATTCTGAGTCAAATAAGGGAATGCAGGCAGGCCTACTGCCTAGTGCCACCACCTCCAATAATTCCATGGTTCAAGGCCAAGTCTTCCCCTCTAGTCTTCTGGAACATTCAATTGCAAAACTTGGGTGTGAGGGTGCTCTGGTGGTCAAGGCAGGTGCCCCTTCCTTCCGCCCTACTCCATGTGCATCCCTCCTTAAGTGCACTGGGTCAAAGAGCATGCATGACCTTCCCCAAATAGAGGAGAAGCAGTCTTCAGTCAAGGGCATATCAGCTGAGCGGCTGGCTAGAAGCAAGCTCTAAAATGCCAAGCTCATAGACATCTGGACATTTAGTATTCAACACTGCTACTCTAGTGTAATATTGATAATTATATCCCCACAACCTCAAGGAACTCTCCTGGATTTCTCTCCTCTAGCCCCTAACTATTTGGTTGTACGACTATTGCCCTACCTAACTCCACAGCATTTCCATCTTCGGGAAGAAAATCCATACGTAACATGTAGTTACTTTCTGCCCTATACTCAGCCCAGCTACTGGCAGCACTCCTTTGCCAACAGTTGTTTTCCACTCTTTCAGCAGTGCAGCCAATCTAATGGGCTTGAGCTGGGCTTCTCTGTGGCTCTGGAGCCTGTCCTGGAACTAGCTCTTATAGACCAAGGTGGTCTCAAACTCACAGAGATCCACCTGCCTCTGCCTCCCGAGTGCTAGGATTAAGGGCATGCGCCACCACTGCCAGACCTCAGTGTACCTATGACTGAAATTTCCTGAGCCACTTAGCATATTTTCATGTGATAATATTTACATATCTTCTTTTGAGATGTATCTTTTGAAATCATTAGTTCATCTTAAAAATAATGTTCTATACGATTAGAGATATATTTTATGAGGGTTTGATTCCCAACATGCACAACCACACACACACCAAAAAAATTATTAATTAATTTGAAATATTTCCTAGTGAGTTAGTGTTGGTTTTAGGACATCTCTGAGAAACTAATCAATGCTGCAAAGTAAAAGCATAAATATGCAAAATAAGACAAATTTCCCTAAAAAGTCACTGACTGACTATGCTATTTCTGAGTCCTGAGGATTTAAGCACCCCTGTTTTATACCACAGTTTTGGTTTTTTTCCAGCTATGGTTGCATATTTGTAAGTCACTGAAGGAACCTTTAAGACAGGTGATCCACAATTTCTCTTTTAGAGCCATGCCCCAAAGAGCAAAGCAGGATGTTAACAGACAATATACACACCACAAGCAATATAGCCATAACTGAGATGTCCACCCACAAATTAATGATACAGAGAACGTACAGACACACACATACACACACACACACAACATGCAACCTGAAGAAATGAAGCACCGACAGCCTTCGACAGTGATAAACCACAGAATCTCCAGAAAATGAATAATCAATTTTATGTTACATGTAACTTGCTGCAACAAAATACTAAAACAAGACAAAACAATAATACAAAGAGATGAGCATAACAAGGCAGTTCGAGTCTATGAACCAGAGACTCTGCAGGTGTAGTTCAGTCATCACTACTTTTCTTCAACCTTTCCAGCTTACATGGGTGCTCTCTTTAGTGGTACAATCTAGTCCTAGGGTTTTCTCCAAATCTTTCTTCCAGCCTTACCTCCCCAACCTTTCACCACAAAAAATGTCTCCTCTTCTTCTCCACTCGTGCATTTTGGAAATAAGTCAACACAGTGGAGGCCACACGAGAAGACCAGTGGTAACATTACGTCGTTTGCTTTCTCCATCATTCCCAGAACTTGGAGGGGATAAATCTGGCTACAAGCAAGAATGCCATTACCAGGAAGAGAATGCCACATGGAGGCTGAGTTCCTAATGTCACGTGCCAACAGTACTCAGGGCAGAACAATCTATGGTGTGCAGTGAAAGGTGCACTCTTTGGTTTTGGGATAGAATCCCATTGGCGACGACATCCTTGTGGCTTTATAGGAAAGAGAGGGACCAGATAAACACAGATAGCACGTGTTTCTTGCTATAGGGTGAGGCTCTGTACTACCATGAGACTCTAAAACCATTGACTTAAATTTTGAATCTTTTCTCTGCAAAGCTACCTTGTCCATGAGAAGCGACTAAACAAATTATAGAGCACTAGAACTAGGACAGAGTCCACGAGATCCTCATCTGAGAGTCTCGCAAACAGACTCATCTCCAGGGAATCTGCATGAATGCAAAGGGGCTTACAACAAATCTTAGTAAGTGCTGTGCGTTCCAGTTTCCCAGCTGTCTGAAAGCAAACAGCTTAATGTGGCTCCTCTGTGGTTTCCTACCTGCACAGACTAGCACTGCCATGAGTAAAGGACCTTGAAAACAAGAAAGGGAAGAGGAGAACATGTGCAAAAATCTGTCAGACCCTACACCTCCACGGCTTTCCCACTTGTCAATCTCATGGCAATTCCATCTCTCTAGCAATCGGTGAAAGCCCACAGGGATATTCCTTCAGACCTCCTTCCTCTGTAACATTCCTGTATAATTTCCATGAGCAAATGGTTTTCAATGCAGATTAAACATCTTTTATAAAATGCTTTACTCCTGATATATGTTAAGTACGGCAGAAGTTAAGCTCATTACGTGCACAAACATGTCAAACAAAGCCACTTCAGCTTCACATTGACTTCTCCTTGCCCCATCTTCATCCTCTCCTTATTCTGGATCAAGTCATTCACACCAACTGATGTCCAGTATACAGCAATTTAATAGCATAGATGCTGGAGATAAATAGTCTTGGTGTAAATCTTGTTACCTATGTTTGGACCGACTACCCAGGCGTGGGACAGTGATATGAGGGCCGAACGAAAGGACACGCTGGTTCAAGGACAGGAAGTTTAAGGCCAGGGAGCTCGAAGGTGAATAGTGCTTGGCCAATGTATTCTTTACATTCTCTCTCTCTCTCTCTCTCTCCTCTCTCTCCTCTCTCTCTCTCTCTCTCTCTCTCTCTCTCTCTCTCTCATACACACACACACACACTAACGCAAAAAAAAATTATTTTTAAAAAGCATTCATAAAAATGACATAATGGGTATGTTTAATACATAAAAAAATTAAAGTAAAATTAGAAAAGGCAAGTTAACAAACATTATTTCAAAAGTTCTTGCCATCTGAAGTTTTGGTGCAAGATTTATCATTCATTTCAGCTAAATTCTAATGATGTACATATTTGAATAGATGTACACATGGCAAACATTACCAGACTTTAGCCAATTAATTTACCATTCAGAGCTGACATCTAAGATGACGAAACCAAACGTCTAGCTTTTATTTAGGTAGCTATTAAATTATACCAGTGTCCCAGTAAGATTAAAAGGCAAGTACAGAATTTAGTCGTTTCATACAAAATCACTGACAAAACACAAAAAGTAAGCACATAGTCTTTTTTTAAAATTAAAATATTACACACACTATTTGTACAATAATGTTGGCGATTAGGCACTACAAAATATAAACGTGAAAACTGCTTGGGCTGTCCTCTTGTATTGAGGAAGCAATCATGTCAGGTAGCAACAGGTAAGCCCTTGCTGCTGAGCCTTCGGTGCTTTGAGAAAACATGCTGGCTGTGATGCTTTCACTTCATGAATTTTATATTCACCTGGCTTCCTGCAATCTAAACTGTTGAAAACATGTACAGTGTGTTAATTCTGACTCAACCGTCTCTAAACTTTTACTTTCTCAGAAAACTGGAGTTCCTGAGGCCATGCTGGGTCTCACAACACTGGTGTCAGCTTGGCTCTAGCACCTTTTATCCATCTGCCCCACAAATTATACATGACTCCAGAAATGAAGCCCCTCAGCCCGACAAGATCAGGCCGGGTTATAATATTTGTGGTTAATTACTGTGGCTAAATTTTGAAGCGCAACAGGATTGGCAAGCTGGTTTGTCTAGCCTGTTTGGACACTACCCTGATGTCAAAACTTGCTCTTTACTCAGCGAAGCCGAAGGCTTTTCTTGCTTCCAACACCCATGGATAAAGATGTTTTTAGATACTACAATACAGAAATTTGTTTGTGAAAGTACTATAGACTGGAGGTAGAGCCCCCAGAAGCTCTAGGTTCAATCACTCAGTCACAGAAACAAACCCACAAATAGGAAAGCTAAGTACAATCTAATACACTATTGCCTTTTACGATATTAAAATGAACAGTTCCAGGCCACTGAGATATCCCCAGGCCTATGAGGAACACTTCTGTTGTTATACAGAGAGAATATGAGCCCAGGTGTACACTATTATCTAGAGCTACCCCTGTAGACAGCCATGTGCCAAGCCACCTGGAGAGTGCACTCTCATGGGACAGCAATGCTTTGCATAAAATTCCTTCAACCATTTAAAAAACCACAGAAGATTCAGGAGAATCACATTCATTAGGCTTGGTCCCAAAGCCAGCTACTATGCTGCCTCACTGGATTGGATAGCTTACTTGCTACCAGAGTCTAAAAACAGTCCCTACTACTGACGACGATAGTAGCACTCAATGAAAACACCGTTCAATATTCAAAATGTAAGAACAGTAAGTAAATTATAAACTCAACAGCAAAAACAATAGAAAACGTTGACCTCCCATAATATTCAGCTTCAATTTTTTTACTATTAAAATATTTAGTATATGTAAAGCTGTTGTCTTTTGGGTTGAAATCTTAATAGAGATCTTAGAGATTTCTTAGAGATTATAAAAGCCTCATTTACTTAACTATCTAATGCAGTCCAGCATGAGCTGAGGTGGCAATGCCACTGTTCCAAGGAGCAAGGCTTGTGCACGAAGATCAGTCCAACAACTGTATGGTTTGTTTATTATATCAGGAAGGAGAACGTCCTTGATTCAGTATGATTAAAAATTATTTCTGAAGTGCTTTTATTGGAAAAGGGTCAACTGTCTACACATTGCATGAATGTCCTCAGATGTCAATTTTTAAAGGGAATAGTATAAATCATCACTTAGTTTCAAATGTACATGTTATTTGGACACACATCATCACCTGGCTGAAACTGAGCATTTTCGTTCTGGAAAACAAGTGAAACCAGCAAGTCAGTTTCTGGGCTAACCCCTGTGTGACAGTTAACTCAGCAAAGGACACCCGCTGGAGTTTTGGGCACTGGCCTTCCCTGGTTAAGAGGAAGGTAAACACTACTAAGAGAATTAATAGCATTCAAACTAGGCAAGATTGAGTAGGTGGATGTTATTTAGTTTTTGAATACAATAGCATAAGAACAAAGCAGAGGATGTTATCCAACGGAAACCAGCCAAAATTAGAAGGCTCTATTTGTTACCTAATCAATCATGAGATTATTTCAAATTTACTGCAAAGATATTTTTTGAGCTTAAATTTACAAACGAATAATGAATAAAAAGAGACACTAGCATAAAGCATATAACGACATTCATCTCTTAAGATTTGCATCTTAAAGATTTAAGATTAGTCTGAATCTCAGAAAATGCTTATCAAAATACTTCCTCTAAACAAGAAAATAATCTTTAAATAGTAAATAAACACAAAAGAAAAGGACCCTAGAATCAATTTGGGTCACACTATATTTGTTCCTAAGAACACTATCACTGTCTGGTAGCCACGATCAGTTCTCCTTTCCACAAGTACACACAAGCCCAGAGTACACAGATTCTATGAATGTTACCAAACATTAAGTCAGAGCACTTCCGAGACGCACCTGGTAATTGTCCACAGCCTCTGCGGGGCACAACCAAACCTGGCGGCCCTCTGCATCTTCACCAGTGATGTACACACACTGCAAGTGTTGCTCAGATCAATCTCCTCCATCTGCCCCAGCCCACATTGTGCCTCACTGTAAACTGAAGCACCTGCTGAGCACCGGCAGTTCAGCTCCTCCTATCTCCTCCTTAGGGAGAGCTGACAAACTAGCCTCATGGCTCCTTTTTTAGCTGCTGACCAGACAGATCCCCCTTTGACAATCCAGTATGGTGGAACACTCGAAAATTCTTCCTGCTTCTATTCTATTGCTTCTAAAACCGGGCTTTCCTTTCATTGAGATAATAGCTTTTTCTTCAGTCACATGATGCAGAAGCTACATTAACAGGGCTTTAATGATAACAGACGGAGCAAACCTTTACCCCTCCTGCTATCAGGAGACATCTTCTCCATGCCGACCCTCCCAGCCCCCGCCCCATACACAGTCTTTAACTCAGATCACACTCTCATGCAAACACACATGTGTATGCATGATATACAGGCAGACACTCACATATCCGTATAACATTCTTAGAATGCTTGGCATAAAGAAAGAAGTACAGCTTCTAGATAGATCTCCTACTAAAAATAACTGCTCAAGGCAGGCATTTTGACTCAGGCTCTCTTTTCTCTCGATGAGGCGCGCTAGCGGCATCTCAGGAGCCACCATGCCAGGAGAAGGTGGGACATTTAGAAGGAAACAGGCTCCCTGCTCTCCTCTGTCAAATCTTTCATCATGAGCACTTTGGGGATATTACAGCTACTCTCATGCTGGGAATGAATTCCTGTATTAGTAAAATACTCATACGCATACTGTCTGATATCAAATGTACCCAAACAGGAATTTATAAGTCACTCCAAGAAGGAAAGTACTTCCATGGCTAACACAATCTTAAAAATGCTGACAGTTCCTTTCATTAGTCAATTTCATATATCTGACAAATAATAATAATAATAATAATAATACCACCTCTTAAAACATGTATGAAAAAGCCGGTCCAAAGCTGATGACTGGTGGTTGTTTAATTTTCCGAGCAGCCCTAAGGGCAGTATTAGAAGGAAAGTGGCAGGAACGCTGTGTGCCTTTTTCCTCTGTGGATACAGGCTCCTGTATGCACTCTTTCCTGTCTTTTTCTTCATTTAGTTTTAATCATAGTTACTCTCTAAAAGAGCTAGACTTGGAGGGGAATTGAGGAAAACAGAAAGTGCATGGAGCATCAAGAATCTTGTGTGCTCTAGCAGGGGACCGTGAGCAGACAAGTGGGATGGGGGTGGGGCTCTCCTGAAGAACTGGGTGGGCTGCTGGATAAGGGACCAATGGTGATCTTCCTGATGGCCTTGCTGTTCCTGAACTTCCCATGCCATCTTTCACCTTCCATGCAGCTGCTCAGGCTTGGCCATGCCAATGGAACACTGGGGAAAATGTGTTAGGTTCAGCATTTGCCAAGGACAAGATACCAAGACCTGCATCAGGATGAAGTTTTCATCCTCACATTTCCCATAAGACAGACTTGCCGCCAGTGCCTTCAAGGCTCCTGATGTCACCATGTGGCACTCCTGGGATAATTCTGTGATAGAGAGAAACCCTTTCTCTCAGCTGTTGCTCAGTGCGTGAAGGTTTCTTGCAAGAGAAACAGCTTGAAAGAGACACTGTATTATTAAAGAGCACAGAGGCCCAGAGTATGGGGGACAGGAAGTAGCTACAAGGTCTGCAGAGTAGGTCTCCTTTTAGTCTTACACTTAATTTGAATATTTTAAAAAATTTAAAATATTTTTAAATTAAACCAAGTGTCTGTGTGTGTGTTCAAGTGTGTGTGTGTGTGTGTGTGTGTGTGTGTGTGTGTGTGTATATATATATATATATATATCTCAGATCTCCTGAAGCTGAAGCGGGTGGTTCTGCGCAACCTGACAGGAGTGCTGGGAACTCAGGCAAAGCCATCGAATGATCCTAATTACTGAGCAATTTCTTGGGCTTGTCTTTATCTATTTTATTTTTGTGGTATACATTTGTACATATTTATGGGGTATAATGTTTTGGTTCACATGTATGTTGCGTACTTAGTATAAATTACAGCCATGAGCATCACATCCAGTATGTTAACCATCTTAAGCTCAGTATTAGTTGTTTTCAGGCTGTTGTGTAATGGATCTCTTTCTTTTTGCAAAACAGAAACTTCAGATCCCTCGGAAGCTCCCCATTTCCTCCTTTCCCAGCCTTAGCAGCCACCATTCCACTTTCTTTTTTATGAAGTTGATTATACTACTATGTACTGTTATATACTATTATAGCTCGTATAAGTGAGCTCATACAATAAGAGTAATTCTAAAGAATAAATATTACTCTAAAACTAGATCAAGACAGTTTCTCAAAAATCATTTCACATTTCTTTGTTATTCGTAAGTGAACCAAGCCAAAGTTATATGCTTTAATACAGAAAACCCAGAATTTTACAGAAACTACTTAGCAAAAGGGATCACTACCACTATCAAATAGTACTTATCTGTATAAAACAATGATTTTTTCAGAATTCAAAAAACTGGCAATTCTACTTCTGGATCACTGTTTATTATCCACTCATCTTATGAATAACACCAGTGGAGTTGGTGGGTGCTTACTAATGCTCTTGGAGTCACTGCAAGGCACCAAGGCTATTCTGGAAGATAGTCCCCACAGGTAAGCAACTTAAATGATAGTGAGGTTAATGCTAGGAAACAGAGGTTTGCATAATTAACAGGAGCAAAGAAATTCAATTATAAAATAAAATATTTCAGAGACTGCGAAAATAAGTTCAAAAATTCAAAATGCCAGCTCAGGGCAATACCTTACAATAGAAAGCCAGACACAATTCAGAATTTTAGAATAAACTGGACTAACAGTTAGATAGCCTCTCAAAGTCATGATTTTAATAACTACTAAGCACTTTCATTACACACTTAAGACTGTAACATTAATAAGCCTAGACACCATGGAATTAAAAAAATTGCTAGTAAATATAAGGAAAATATAGTATAATACAATATAGTAAATAAGCTACACAGCATTGGTGACATCAGGTCTATCTGAAGGGGCTCATTTTAGCTCACAGATTTTGGGGGGGATCATTTCCATGAAGGTAAGGTGAAGTCACAAATACTCAATATTAATACAACATTCTTATTTTGAGACAAGATTTGTCTGTGTAGCTTTGGAGCCTGTCCTGGAACTCGCTTTGTAGATCAGGCTGGCCTCAAACTCACAGAGATCCATACACCTCTGCCTCCTAAGTGCTGGGATTAAATGTGTACACCACCACCACCTGCTGACATAATCTTTCTTAACCACAATAATAGAGTTTTTACAGATTGTTCTCAGTCAGACCAGAGGCAGCAGCAAAACACTTTGTTCTCAGATCAGATCAACTGCAGGAGGAAAATGTCTCCTGCCAAATACATCTCAGTAAAATGTCTTGATCAGATTCTGTGCTTACACTTCAAATGGTATCACTGTTAGTAAATCTGTCCCTCTGTCGTATTTTCTGCTGGTGTGCACACATTGTAGGATCGTCTAAGTTCCCTCTTGAATGTAGAAGGTGGCTACAACAGATTTTATCATTAGCAATTTTAAACTTTTTTTTTCACCAAGGCAGCAGGGTTTACAAAAGATTCAAATGAGAAAATTTGTGAAGCTGTTTCTGGTGTTAACGTCTATTATGGTGGTAATGCATAATTGGTGGTAATGTAGAACCGACGGCAGTATGTATTTGATACTCAGGTCCTAATCCAAGAGCCTGAGGAGGAGTAAAAGAAGGATTCAGCAAAGTAATGTTCTAGTTTATAAACTGAGTCACAATTTATATTTGGTGTAATATACAGAGCATGGCATGAGTTCAGGAGTTGAGAGCACATAGGTGTGGCAGATTCAGATTCTATGAAGCCACGTCCTCATCCATAGACAGTGCTCCACTGTGTTCCTATTCACTGCTGAGTGTTTCGTCATGGAAGCATACCAGTCTGCCATTCCTAAAGGGAAAGTCTTTTATACAAAGAATTCTAAAACAGTTCATCAATATTCTCCACTCTCTCATGTGCATATACTGAATACCACCTAGGACTGAACTTAGAACTGCTATTCCTATGTTTTAGTCATACACACATTTCCCTTTCATTTAAAAAAATGACTGCACAGCAAGAGGGGAAAATGCTTTTGAAGAAGCTTGTTATAGGGACATGAATATGGCCTTTGAGTTCACGTGCTGGATATAGAGATGCCTAAGTAACGAGCTAACTTTCCAAGTCTTCTGTGTCCTATATCACTGCTACTGTTAGAAATCTGTGATTTACATGTAGAATAAACAACCCAGGTCTGATACTCAAATACCTCAATTAATAATGATAGTTATTACTACTTCTTAGGTTGACATGTGTGATGGTTAATTTTTGTCAACTTGACAGAAGGGGCCTTCAACTGAGAAAATGTCTCCCTAAGGTCAAGGTGTAGGCAAGCCTACATTTACTTAGTAATTGTAGGTGGTGCCATCCCTGGGCTGGCGGTTCTGGGATCTGTGAGAAAGCAGGCTGAGCAAGCCATAAGTGACACTCATTCATAGCCTCTGCATCAGCTCCTGCCTTCAGGATCCTGCCCTGCTTGGGTCTGTCCTGGTTTCCTTTGATGACAAACTGTGATGCGAAAGTTAGCGAAATAAACCCTTTCCTCCTCAAGTTGCTTTCATGGGGTGTTTGTTATCATCACATCATCAACAGCCTAACAAAGACAACATGATTCAACGAAAGGAAAAAGAAAAACTGTATTTGGGCTGTAGAATTTTAAGAAAAAACGAAGTGCATGTGTAAAAATATATTGGGCTAAGGTATCTGGGATTCTGTGGCCGTCACATTCTAAACTCTGTACTTCTAGAATTGTTTTCATCACTCCTACATATAGAAGAATGTCAATGACTTCTTAATGACTGCTAGTAACATGGAGAGTCATACTCTTCTCACCTTCTGTGATACAAATGTCAAGCAAACTAGGTACAGTGACACACACCTTCAATTCCAGAACAAAGGAGGCAGAGGCAGGTGGATTGCAGTGAGTTCAAAGTCAGCCTGGTCTATACTTAGCATTATAAGATAGCCAGGAATATACAGAAAGACTGTCTCAAAAACAAAACCACAAATACAGAAAAAAAAATCTGAATTTACTACAGACCAGTGTTAGAAATTCCTAATCTTAGAAATATTTCATATACTCTGTGGCCATGCGTTTGTGATTAGGAATGAGGTAAGCTTTGAAAGTGACATGATTAACAAGCTGCAGATGTGGACAAACTCTAAAGTCTTGTATAATATATACTCATAACCTCATTACCATTGAAACTCTGTTACAGTTAAATATTAGATTTGACAGGACTTAAATTGTCATGATATAACTACTTGTTAAACCTACAAATAATTGTATGTAATAAAGTAAGAATGCCATTAAACTCCTGCTTATAGTAAGTATAGAAATACACAGAGCTATGGTACTTGGGCCTCCAGCCTCCTTCCGCTGCAATGAGCAAGTGAGAGGCCCATTTCTGAACATCCTGCTTCTGCTGTGGCAATCACTCTATGAACATCAACTAGGGATTTCAGTCTAAGGCCCAACAGTATTCTGAGTACAAACTGTTATTTTAATGGGATATTTCCAGTATTGGCTCACATAAAGAGCAGTGCATAAATGTCTCAAATCCACTGCAGAAGATTCCACTGCACAAAGGAGGACTGAGCCGAAGGCCTGCAGACTGCAATTGTTTCTAAATATGAAGTCACACGTCACAAAATGAAATCATACACAAAGAGCACGATGCACTTCCATCCCAGTGTTTGGTACCAATCCACAGCCCCAGGCTCGTCCTACTAGTGCAGCTGTCAACACACTAAAGCTTTTTTAAGGTGAATTACTCTTCAAAATCAAGTTGGCCGGAATTAACAAAAATGTTAGTGGTATGGGAAGAAGTAAACCTTCTATACCTTGGGCTCAGAAAGATGACCAAGGTTCGGAAATCATTTTATGCCACAAGAATTTGATTCATTGATTAACCCAGCCCTCTGAGATTGACAATACTCTCTGAAATGC
Organism: Arvicola amphibius; assembly: GCF_903992535.2. Classification (NCBI taxonomy): domain Eukaryota; kingdom Metazoa; phylum Chordata; class Mammalia; order Rodentia; family Cricetidae; genus Arvicola; species Arvicola amphibius. Next base: position 71,351,006 of record NC_052057.2, on the reverse strand, counting down.
CTGCCTAGTTCTATCTAGTCCTGTCATTCATTTCAAATCCCCAGGTCTTGGTAATTCCAGGCCCAGATAGACTTTTCCAGTACCGAGCTTTAAAAATATTTATATTATGAACTAAATAATCTCCCAAACTGTTACTGAGAACAGGTGAGATGAGCTCATATCTCATCACTGAGATCTGAGGAATCAAGATGGCAGAGACAGTACAAGTGTGGTCAAAGACCTTATCCTGTGGCCTAAAGTTCCTCATCTGTAGTCATTTAAGTCATCTGACACATGCTAACCTTGGCTGTCACCTTGACTACACCTGGAATTAACTAGAATCCAAAAATAGAAGGTGTACTTGTGACAGATTTCTGCTTAATTTGAAGTGGAAAGATCTACTTCTAATCCAGATATTTGAGGCAGGAAGACACACTTTAATCCTCACCACATCTGGGCCACACCTTCTGCAGGAAGTCTATCTACCAGTGATTCTTAACCTGTGGGTATCCATTCTTTTGGGGAGGGGGGTTGTATATCAGATATCCTGTATAGCAGATATTTATATTACAATTCACAACAGTGGCAAAATTACATTTATGAAGTAGCAACAAATACTTTCATGGTAGGGGTCACCACAGCACGAGGAACAGCATTGGGAAGGTTGGAAACCATTGCTGTGTAAGGATACGGAGGAAAGAAGAAGCTTTAGCTCTGTGCTTCTCTCACCATCCTAGTGAGGCCATGCCTACTTCTTCTGGGTTTCAGTGTATACCATCCAGCCTTGTGTCCTCAACTGAACCACAGCCTGTAAATCATTCTAGTCTATCATAATATATAATCCCATGGATATATATGATATATTTGCCCAGATTGCGCTCTCTCTCTCTCTCTCTCTCTCTCTCTCTCTCTCTCTCTCTCTCTCTCTCTCTCTCTCTCTCTCTCTCTCTCTCTCTCTCTCTCTCGTCACTTTGGTTAGTTGTCTAGTAACTTCTTACCCACAGATTCCAAAGTGCAACAGTCACATTGTAAGACTGGCATATCAAAAATGATGCTACACCCATCCCCTGTGTAGTCCTAAACCTCTACAGGCACCAGAGGCACTTGTGGCAAAAAGTGCTAAGCAGCATGTGTCTTGTGCTGTCTATAGGATTGTGCCTCACTGGGCAGAGAAGAATTCTTAGCACCTTGAGCCAATTCTGACTACTGGGAGCAACACTTGCTAACACTTTTTGAGAAAGTGGGTTTTTTTACTTTCCCCTCACGATCCTAGCTTGCTCTTCCTTCCACTCAAAGTATTCTTCACCATTATCAGACAGAAGGTAGCAATAGTTACAGCCACAACAGCAAATCTAAGACAGGAGGGAAAATATCTCAGTGGAACAAAGAAGCCTTTCCTGAAAGCCAAGGGAACCCAGCAACAACACTACTATCCCTGCAAAAAAAGCATTTGTGAGCCCCAGCCTTTTGCCTTCCAGTTCTTTCTTTTCATCTCTAAGTTAATTAACTTCATTCCACAAGTATTAGCACTGTTCCGGGTATGTAAGGTGTGTCAGTTCTCCAGGACAAACAGAAAACAAGACCCACAAAACACCAGAAATGACACCACAGAGTCCGGAAGTCATAGCAGTAACAAAACACAATGACACCACATGCTTCAGCCCAGAAATAAGCCTCACAACAAAATCAAATTTGCACACGTGTGTATATGTGTCCAAATGATTGTAACAAATGTACTGCGCTGTTCAATGGGAAGCAGACTTGGTCAAGCCATTAAGCACCAGGGAAAGGCAAGCTGGAGCACAGTGAGGCACCTTTATATGGCCCTGAGAATAACTATCGAAAGATTAGAGGTCAAGATGTAATAGTGAGGATCTAGAAAGTAGATTCCTTTTGCACTATTATGCTGTGTACAATGAAGCAGCCACAGAAAGAAATGAGATGGTGGCCCTCCCCCCAAATCCAACTGTTCTATTGTGGTTATGTGCAATAGAGACAAGGGCAGGATGTATGCAGATATAATCATAGTCAGCTACAGAAAGTAGACTGTTGTGCTAAGAGAAACAAGCCAGTATACAGGCACTGTATAATGTCTCTTACATTTAAAATAGTCAAACCCATAGGGGCAGAATAGAGTGGTGGCAGGCAGCATCCTGATAGAAGACCCTGGGGACTGTTCAATATGTGCTTACAGCTGGAGAATAAACAGCTCCAGAAAGACCGCACATGGCTGAACAATAATGAGAATGTGCTGAATGTAACAAAACTGTACACCGAAATGTGATTATGATGCTAAGCTCATACTTTAAAAATCTATTAAGGCTTCGTTTATTTTCTTTTTAAAAATTCATTTATTTACTTATATTTTGTGTATGAGTGCTCTGTATGTATACCTGCATACCAGAAGAGGGTACCTGATTTTATTACAGATGGTTGTTGTGAGCCACCATGTGGTTGCTGGAAATTCAGGACCTCTGGAAGAGTAGCCTGCGCTCTTAACCCCTGAGCCATCTCTCCAGCCCCCACTTCATCTATTTCCAACACTACTGTCTGAGTGGAAAGGTTTCTTTCCAGTTACTAATACAGGGATTCCTAAAAACAAAATCAAAGAATATCTTGGGATATTTGAGGAATACTCCTGTTCTATCTGACTGAGAGGCCAAAAGGCAATACACTGTACAACAAAGGCCATCACAGCCAGTTCCCAAGTTTCAAATGATTTGTTTAAGAATTGAAATACTGGGGCTGGAAAGGTGGCTTATCAGTTAGGAAGACTTGTTGCTCTTCCAGAGAAGCCGGGTTAGTCCCCAGCAGTCACATGGTGGCTCACAGTATGGGTTACTCCAGTTCCAGAATATATAATGCCCTCTTCTGACCTCCAAGGGCACCCAGCAGATATATGATGTACACATTTTGTATGAATGCAAAACACATAAATATTTACAATTCAAAAATTGAAAAATAAGTGAAATTACTCAAAATTTATATTTTCTGCTGAACTTTCTAAAAAGAGAACAGAACCTTTGTGCCAACTAAGCAGGAGAATCTTGTGAAGAGTTCAAAGATTAGTTTTATCTCAGAAGCCACAGAACAAAGAATAACTCTGAATAAATAAATATGGATAATTTTTTATATGAGCCCACTGAATAGATGATTCCAAACTTATTTTTATTTTACCATGGTCATTCAGACACAAAAACTGCAAGCATAAAACAAGGCTTTGTGCCTCAGGGCCATGTCCCCCATGGAATCCTTCAGGCTAGCTAGACTCAGGCCACAGGATCACCACCTCTTCTTTCCACAGAGGACTCTGCTACTTAGTTATTCCCAGAGCCTGGCTTATGGCTTTTCAGCTCCCTCCACACAGCATTCCAGGCAATCACTGTGATCAAATGGAGCTAGCCCCAGAAATGAGAAGTCAGAGTCGGGGGGTAGGGTGAGGACAACAAGACAAGAGTGGCTTGCCACGGGGGTGCAAGGTGAATGTGCTGACAGCAGTGGCTGCCTTCCTTTCTGGCTTCAGTCATGTCCTCCCAGGTGCCATCAACACTGAGGGCTCTTTATGGAGAGATAGGAGTAAAGGGATGAGAAACAGAAGAAAGGTGTTTGAAAATGGTTTGCTAGTAAGAAAGCCTTTCCCAGAGAAGAAGGTTCCAGATTGACTGTTGAAGGCCACCTGTTCCTTCAACATTTCATCCCCTGGTCTCTCCATGCTCCACATTCCCAACACTTCCTAGTGACCAGTTGGCAGATGAGGGGGCTGGGATGTGGAGTTGGATGCAGACCGCCATTGCTGAAGAGTGAAGAGGCCAGCGTGGAGGTCAAAACGAAGCCTTTCCCAGTGCTGTCATGGAAGGCTCAGCTGCAGCAACACTTATCAAGCCAAACCAGCGAAGAGCATTTTTGTGGTTTTATTATATTTTCCTCTTGAGCATGGCCAGCTCCATTAGAAAAGAGATATCAACCTGTTCTCCCTATTACCCCAGGTTACAGTCATCTACAAACCAGAGAGAGAGGGACAGGAAGCAATAGCACAGTTGGTGCTGACACTGCACAATGTGCTGCTCTATTTTTCTCATAGCAGCCAGTTGCTCCCAGTTTACAGACAAGAAAACTGAGGCACAGAGGCGTGACATCATTAGTGAGCCTTAAGCACAGAGAACACGGCATCTCGCACTTATATGTCTAACATGAAAGAGGACAGCAGCCCAGGGTTTTGCATATTGTGGCTGGGGCTTCCTCGGAAGCCTAAGTGAGCTCAATCGCCCCTTCTTAGAGATGAAGAAAACTAAGCTCCCTACTCAAAGCTACATGGCAAGAAAGCCTGGCTGTGAGCCAGAGCCAGCCACTACTCTGCCATGCATTACCTCTCCAACCCTCTCAACAGCCACGCTCTTCTACATTGCAGATAATGACAAGTAAGCTTTGACGATCTTGGAAGTTTAGCTAGGGTCAGATTTGCACAAACAGAAATTCAAACTCAATTCAATTTGACCGAATCCCCAATCTCTAGTGTTTTCTTTTATGGTTGTAAAGTTTACACAACAGCTTTCGATGACTGAACTCCACAGAAGATGTTTGGAGTGCACTGAGCGAGAAAAGACAGATACGAGACTCACTCTTCTTCCCATGCATTCATCCATCAGGACTCAGTGAGTATGAGGTGCTGCCTAGGCTTTGCATGCAGCAAGAGGAAAAGAAAAGTCCTTGCCCTCCTCACCTGACAACACCAATAGAAAGGGTGGCTGGTTCATGTGTGCACATGTGTGTTTAACATACTCCACTGGCTCCTGGAGGAGCACGGAATGAGAGCATAGCTCCTCGACCATCTCAAGTCATGTTCAGCCCAGCTCAGTCAGAACTGTGGGCAGTGTCTTCTGGTTGTCAAGGCAGAGCACTGCCTTCAGCGTCCCTCCTCTTGACCTCCATGAACACGAACACCCCTCCACCCCAAATCCACTTCCCCTGTTTCCTGATTGCAGCCTGTTTTTTCTCCCCACTCTAATTTAGCCACTCCTTGAAATCTACTTGCTGATAGAGTTTCAATGATCGTATCTATGCAAATAAGACCCAATTTACACTTCAAGCTTCAAGGTGTCACCTTAAGCTCCAGCATGGACTTTCAGAATCTCGTGAACATTTTTTCCTCTCACTAGATGTGTCTCTAAGGAAGCTTCTGGTGTCTGTTGCTCCTCACTCCATCAGTTGACAATCTTCTGCAAACTACTTTTCTCTCTCAATCCTGAAACTCTGCATAATCTCTGGACTCCACTTCCAAACCATCAAGGTCTATCTAGATTCTCTTGATGACATCATCTACTTACGGATGGCTCCACAGTTAACAGGACTTCCTTCTCCAGGGTCTCTCCCAAAAGCCATGCTAATACAAATGTGTCTTCCAGGCGGACTGGCACTCACCCCGCTTACCTTGGTTCAACCTGTAGTTTTTTTCAAATTGTGAATGTCTCAGACCCCTGGTGTTTAACACGGAATGAAAGGGACCCGAGCGAATACAATAGTAACTGTTCACTGCAGTTCACAAAGCACCACAGGGACTCAAACATTTCCTCACTGAGAAATCTAACACTGAGGAAACCTGAGCAATCTTCCAGTTTTTCAGCTATGTCCATCAAACAGTCTGAGATCAACATGGCTTGGCTAACTGTCACTTTCTACCCATTTTCATTCTAATGACCTCCTCCTGGTTATCCTATGCCTAGACTATATTTTATTAGTTTTATATTTGATTTTTTCCCAGTCCTGAGGCCAGCAGCCGCGGCAGGAGTGTCTGTAACGGACTGGCTTGAGAGCCACAGCCAGGCACTGCTTTTGTCGCACTGTGGCTGTTACTTCTGTTTTGTTTTATTTTGCTATTTTATTTTTTAAGACAGGGTTTTTCTGTGTAATCCCAGCTGTCCTAGACCTCTTTGTAGACGAGGCTGGCCTCAAATTCACAGAGATCTACATGCCTCTGCCTCCCAAGTGCAGAGATTAAAGGTGTGCACAACCACGCCGGGCTATGCACATATTTTACTCTCAAAAGGCTACAAACATGGTTGTGGAGCAGCATGGTGTATGTTGACATCTGATGTTGGAGATTCTGTGTTACTCATCTTTGTATTTTGACAGCAACACTACAAAATAGGGCTCAAATGTGAATGCAGTCACATTTTGTTCCAGAAGATCTTAAAAATTTTCCTAAGGAAAGATTACTTATTGGTAAAAGAAACATGAGAGAATTATTACTTGTAAACTTTTAGAAGTAAAAACAATTCTATGATTAAAAAACAGCTATAATTTAAGTATATAAAACTAAGGAACAGAATTTAGAGTGTTAGATAATTAATTTCCAATTCTAAGGAATACAATAAAGCAATGACTGACGAGAGATACTCAAGGAAACCTGGCACTGGAACTGCTTATCCTAATACAATCATTCCTCAAAATTCCGACTGGGAGTCAGCAGGATATGGACAAGCACAAAGTAACATGAAGAGAACAAGGCATTCACTGCACCAGGTCCCTGGTCATGAGTTATACACAGGCTTATCAGAGGGGTAAGTCAGAGACAGTGTGAAGACAAGCAGACAGAAAACACCCCTGGCTCCGCCCCTTAAACTCAAAGTCTCAACCCCCACAAGGAGCTAGAACTCCACCAAGCACAGCAAGCTAACAGAAAACCAAACAAAGTCCAGTATGCAATAGCTTAGACACTATAGACACATGGCAATTCTCAGGAGGCCAAGGTCTTAACGTCACAAAATAGTTTGGGTTTTTTGAGACAGTCTTCTGTGTAATTAATGTTTGATACTCATAATCCTTCTGCCTCAACCCTCCACCCCCACATGATGCTGGGATTATGTGTGTACCACATATCTGCCCTCAACATCTGGAACTAGAACTCTCAAATCACTGCTGTGACTCAGCAGGACAGAGTTGAATGAAAAGTCAGGGCCATCTCTGCTCAGTATACTCAATGCTGTTATAAATAAATAGTATAACTTCCAGTGTTAGCTATCATAAGCACAATCACTCAATCTGTGACACAGCTCACTAGAATCTATATCCTGTACTTTAAACACTACAGGCTGTCAATTTGTTTTCTTTAAAATATAACCAACACCTCCATCTATTGTGAGACAGAATCCATTCTTTAAAATTAGATCTGAGGCTGGGGATGTGGAAGGGCACGCACTAGTCCTGGGTATCTAGTCCCCCCCCCCCCACACACACACTAGAGATATCTCTTTCCCTATTACTGCACCCCCCCCCCCCACACACACTAGAGATAAATGTGTAAATGAAGTTTCAACCTAAAACTGACTACCAGCTAACATTATCTACAAAGCTTAGTCAAGAATCACAGAGCTGCTGTGATGACCGGGACAGGGGAGAGAGAGCCAAGCAAACATCCTACTGGGAACAGCACATGGTAACAGGATGATGCCAATAAAGCAGCACAGCCCATGAAAGGTGACTCTTCAAAGCTCACCCCATCCCTTGCTTACAGGACAATGTGCTCTAACAGAACAATGACAAAATCATGTGCCCAATGCAGACACAGTTAGGGTAAAGCAAATAATGAAGATGACACCAGAACACTGCAGAGAAAGAATGCTCATTTCGTAACCATCCAAAAACAAGACTTTACTCTAAAATGTCAGTGCATAGAGCAGATGGCATGAAAATGGCTACAATAACATAGTACTCTAGATTTTAATAGCAACATATCATGGCTTGACATTCGTCTGAAGTTAGTATTTACTGAGTGCTCACTATGTGCTGAACCTGGTGTGAAGCACTTTACATATATCTCATTAGTAACAACCCACAGGGAGAATATTTAAATTACTGTCTTTAATAGCAGAAATTGTCAGCATGGTTTCAAACCCAGAGTCTGACTCAGTGTTCTCAACACGATGCCATCCACTCAACCAGCATGCATGTGACTTTCTCATCAAGCATATCCTCAGTTTAATCAATACATCCCATACCGGAGAAACAGTACTGTCACATGGACATAGAGCAGAGAGCAGGCAAAGGGAGAAAGCAGAGGAAGCCTCTGTGCCGTTTTTCAATTCTTGCCATATGGGGACATGCTTGTTACTGCTCTAAGATGCCCAGGTCATCAACAAGCAGTGAGCAGAAAGAGGGTAGGAGCTTAGTTGTTTGGTAGAGCTCTAGTGTGGGAAGATGCAGCTGTACCATGGCTGGTGATGAAGCTACACCACACCATGAATGCATCTAATGTCACTGAGTGCCCAACTTCAAAATAGCATGGATGTTTTTAAAGAAAAGACAGATTAAGTAACTTTCCAACAGGATATATAGTCATATATCTCAAAATAAACATAAGCAGATATAAAATACTATGTTCATGTCAAATCATTTATCAGAGAAATATGATTCTATGAAAAACGAGAAAATCATTGAAGGTCTGAGCTGAAAATCTAAGGAAAAGAAGTATATACTCCAACAGGGATCTGCTTGTAGTCAAACAAGCTGTACTGGCCCAAGGCCACAACTTCTGAAGATCAAACGCAATCAAAAATGCTCATAGTATGGCCGGGGAATGTCTAACTGGTTAGACCTCTTCACTTTGGCAATTTAGCTCATAACAAAGACATAATTTATGATTTAAGAGACTCTCCTCTTCCTTCAACAACCCATTGTTGATGATTGTATATCAGGACATGGAAACTGTACTATAAAATTCACTAGAAGAAAATTTTAAAATATCCTATATTGGAGGGGGGGTATGTACTTGTTTTTGCTATGCTGGTAGTATAAGCAAAAGAGAAACAGGGCTCTATCACTGAGCCATACTCCTAGACCAGAAGCGAATTCTTATGTATATACACACTGAAGACAGAGGTCAACTCTGCGTCTTGGGTGTCTTCCTTAATTGCTCTTAACCTTCTTTTTCTGAGACAGAGTCTTTCAGTGAACCTAGAAATCACCAATTCAGCAGCACTGCTTGGCCAAAAAGCCCTTGGGAATGGCCTGTCCTTCACTCTCCAGCTCTGAGATTGCAGCTAAGCACTTTATGTAGATGTGGGACCAAACATAGGTTCTTATACTTGGACGCTAAGTACTTATTGAGTATTCCATTTCCCAGGTCTTAGAAGCTAATTTAAAAAAATTAATGGTTTAGTATGTATGTATAGTGTTCTGTCTGCATGTATCCCTTCAGGCCAGAGAGGGGACCACCATGTGGTTGCTGAGAACTGAACTCAGAACCTCTGGAAGAACAGCAGTTCTCTCTTAAATTCTGAGCCATCTCTCCAGGCCAGAAGGTAGCTTTTTAAGTACTTCTCAGATAATTTTAAGTGGCAATATAGCTGCAAGTATTTTCTGGCTGTAACAAAACAAGCAGACTCACAACACTATCCTAGACCACATAGGCACAATGTGCAGAAAAGCATTTTGCTAAACCTTGTGTCTCTTTAGGCAGCAGTGCAGTCAGAGGCAGGGAAGTCTGCAGTGTGTGGGAGCAAGTCTCTGCCTTTTAATAAGTTCTGAGTAATGGGAAGCCCTTACTTCCTTTGGGGAGACGAAATCTTAAAACTCCCCCATCAGGGTGCAGATGATAATTTTTACTGCAGTTTCCTAGAATTATGCTGGAATAGGATGAGCTAAACGTATAGGAATCAAAAGAATAGATGCAGTGTTAAGTAAAGCTCAAAAATTCCAACCTGACACTTCTAAAATTTATCAACCTCCATAAAATACCAACACCAAAGAGGTATGCAAAAGCTAAAACTTTTAAAAGTATGCTAACAGTTCCAAAGAAACAAAAAATGGCCCCCATGTAATCTCGGTAGTAATCTGCAGTCTACAGTAAAGCATAACACACACAATAGCACGCACCTATAATTCCACCCTGGACACGGAAGCATGCACCTATAATCCCACACTGGACACGGAAGCACACACATAATCCCACACTGGACACGGAAGCACGCACATATAATCCCACACTGGACACGGTAGCACACACCTGCAATCCCACACTGGACACTTTAGCATGCACCTATAATCTTACACTGGACACGGTAGCACACACCTGCAATCCCACACTGGACACGTTAGCATGCACCTGTAATCTTACACTGGACACGGTAGCAAACTCCTGCAATCCCACACTGGACACGATACAAGCACCTATAATCCCACACTGTGCATGACAGCACATACTTGCAATCCCACAGGCAGATCTTTGTAACCCTAATAGTTGGGAGGTTGAGACAGGAAGAGATTTCAAGGTCAATCTGAACTAAGGGATCCTTGGCCTCAACAAATACATAAATGACAAATTACATTCCAGTTTAATAGCAAGTTAAGTTCATGCTTGTGTCTCTATGGAAATTTCTTCTATGTAAATAAAAGCTTTAGGATCCTAAGGGTTAGCAGATTTTAAAAAAAATACATGCACACATTTTAACTAGAACTCAATCACAAATTGAGTCAGATTGAATTCAACACCTATCATTTTTATTGGCTACTACCAAATAATTTTACTTTATTTTATTTACAAAAGCAATCAGGGAAACAGCATGACTTGCTAAGAGGAGCCCCAGATAACCAGAACCTGGACTTGAGTCCCAGCGGTGCCTATTGCTACCTGGCAGTCTGAGAATCACTACCAACCAAACGCCATCATGTTAAAGAACAGCGGCGATCCCTAGAGTTTCCCAGCTCTAGGACAAGGATGCTTAAAGGCACAGCTGGTAACAGGACCATTGCTGTCATACGGTATCACTGGCTGCCATGGGACAGAGTTCTGGCTGAATGTCACATCCTAACACCAGAGTTTATGTTCTGAACTGCCCCCTGCCTGTGCCTACTTGCTACACAAATGGACAATAGTCTTCTTAAAAATAAAACACTAAAATTAAAAAAATTGTTCTTGTTTTTTGCCAACATGGTTCCCTGTACCTTTTTTAAAGCAACATAATTGAAATGAATCATAACTGTTCGTGAGGAGATCTGCACTTGATTTTCTGATACATACAGAAGCCCATTTTACTATTTTCCCAATCAAGAGACATTAAGAGTGTCTGCTCCAATAAACATGCTCCCACAGTTAATAAAACAATGCCACTTGGAATCATGGTGGATTCATTTATTTTAAACACATACCTGTGAGCAGTTACTTTAAAAATAAAGACAACAATGTTGAATTATCTACCCCTTATTGATTGAAAGTGGAGAACTGCTTTGAGATTTCAAAGCACATTAAATCAGCAACTGTACAGCTTATGAATGTACTCGAGCCTGGTTCTGTTAATTTATGTTTGTCATCTTCAATAGAGATGATATATGTTGAAAATGGATTTTTGTTCTCTATGAGAGCACAGTGTTTGATTATTCCAAACACACTGATTCCAGACAAGACAGAGTGCAGGGAGTGGCAGATGTGCCATGTCTTTCATTTAACAGAAAATAATAAAATCAAAGAAATGGGGGCAAGACCAGCCCAGGCCAGAGCACTACAGAGACCACTATGTGTATTAACACCAGTTTTCCATGCTCTAGCTGCCTGAGTGGCTCCCTAAGGCACTCTGGTGCTCATGTGAAGGCTGCGTAGACGGTTGTCAGTTTCTGCTCTTTTTCCTTTGTGTTTGCTAATGGGGAAACTGAGAAAGTCTTTCTTTTTATAAAATTAAATTACTTACGGACTAGGAATGTATCTATCTACATAGCATTCTTGTAGGTCTAGGGCCAATCTGCAGCACAGTAAAAATTAAACAAAAGCTTTAATAAACAAGGAGTTTGAGGGGACAATTTCCAGAGTGGTAAGTCACTAAAGACTGCTGCAGGTAGACTTGGCTGCTGTGATTAAATGCTTTTTAGAACTTCCGGGTCAGTGCTGTCCTCATCCAATGCAGAAAAAGCATTGTGCCAGGCTCCACTGGAGACTTTAGGAATACCCAAGCCACAGCGGAGTGGCCAGGTCCTAACTACTAACAGATACGCGTTCACAAAGGAGAAAGGCCTCATGCGTCACGTGCAACTGAACCAAGTGCTTTCTGTGCCCACAACCCAGTGTTTGCCAAGGCCAGAACAATGCTCATCAGACCAGCTGACTTGTCCTTGTTCCTGAATGGCACTGCCTAGGGATGGAAGCTGAGCCAAAACCTTCTACTTTGCACTGAAAACACTTTCAATAAGGAAAAAGAAAATAAGAGTATTTAGCAAGCTGAAGTAGGGAATGAGAAGATTGTAGGAACTGAAACAAAAACCATCAGAAAGAACATAGTTATGTTCAACTGATGGCCAAATGTAGGCAGTTACACACAGACAAGACCTTTGAAGTGTCTTTCCCTGTGCTATCTTTGGCATCCCTCAAGCACTAAGCCTCTTAACTTTCCTCCCATCTTTAAACTGCCTTCAACACTAGCAGTCTGCTACAGGCACAGACATGGCTGAAATACACTGATTCATCCGAGCAGGAGGGATGTTTACAGAAAGCCAGCCAGATTCTGCTAAAGCAAAGCACATGCTTGGACATGAAAAGCCACCTCCCCCAGCCTTCCTCAGCAGTGTCTAGTTCACCGTCCTGTCTACACTGCTGCGCTTCCCTTCGCTCTTCTGTCAGCTTTCTGTTGACATCATCACTTCCCCTTCGATAAGAGTAACTTTACGAGGCAAATGCAATCTTTCTCCAGACCACAGATTTAACGCAGCAGTCTAAGGGACTGCTCTGCAGGCAGAGAAGCCTTCTCTTCCCCCACCTGACATCTGCGATGAGGGTCAGATTACACTGGCCAGATGAGGGACAAAGGAAAAGAAAAGGTGGGTGATGAGGTCGCTGGAAGACTTCATATGATTCAACTTTGACAACAGAACATGAAAGTGAACGCAATGTTCACAAAGCTCGCCATTCTCCAAATACATTTTCTTTGGAGCTGTAAAATAATCAACTCTTTATTATCGAAGCTACAGAAATGAACTTATTTAATATTTAATATCTTACCTAATAATATAAATATTTAATAATTTATATATTTGCAATGAATAAAGCAAATACTCCATGACCCCACTGTCTTGAAGAAGTCATTTCAACTCCATCATAAATACCAACAGTGAAATTTGTTAATTACAAATCAAATTCCATGCTGCATGCCACTACTTTTGCTTTTCATTAAGAGAACTTTCTCTTTAATTGAGTGTGTTCATAAATCAGAGACTTTCAATGGAAAAAAGAAACGCACTTCTAGTTCTTAAGTGATCGTGAGATGGCTGAGGGCAGTGGTCTAAGACTAATAGTTTAACTTGTAACTTTGTGCCAAAAATAACTTGTCAGGGAGGCATTTGACTCACACAACAATAAAATCTTGTAAAACACCAAGAAAAAATCTTTTCCTTTCCTTATAAGCTCCTAAAAAAGAATCCAGATCCAACTTCAGCCTCTTGAAAGAGCAGCTTCAGCAGTTAGACCATAAGCTCACAGTAATCACTTTGACACAGGGCCACTGCCCACTGCACGCTAAACTGGTCATCTGTAGGTGCCACTTTGCTATCACTCCCCCCCTCCCGCCGCCACGTAGTTAAGGTCAAAAGTTTGTCAGCTAATTAACATTTACAACATTCATTTTAGCCCATGCCATCTTTAAATTTTTCTTGGTACAACTCTGGGGTCCATTGCAGACTTACTCAGCCAGCCCTAAGCTGTAGTCCACTTAACATTAGTATTATGGATCTAACTTTTAAAATAATTCTATGCTTGGCAAAAAGGGTTGAGAATTTCCCTCCAAATAATTCTCACCTACATACTGATTTTTAATATAGTAAGTACTCTAAGATTTGCTCACTGATCCAACAATCTGGTCCTGACAGCAGGCCAATGCTCCCCTAGTTATTCAGCTCTAGGCCCAGCACTGTAGCTCCAGGGACCTGGATTCAGATTTGGGTTAGAGAGTGGGTATGATATCCCCAGAGCAAACAGATGGAATCAGCTATGAACATAAAAACTTCCATGTCTTATAAAGCCCAGGACGCTGGGCATAGTGGCTCACGCCTTCAATCCCAGGACTCGGGAGGCAGAGGCAGAGTCCTAGGCTAGCCTGATCTATGCTGAGTTTCAGGACAGCCACGGAAACACAGAGAAACCCTGTCTGGAAACACACCCGAATCAATCAAAAATCAATCAATAAAAGCCCAGGGTAAGATAGGGAATGGTGACACACAGTAACCAGGAGGTAGAAGCAGTTGAGACCAAATAAGTTTGAGGCTAACCTGCTCTACATAAAGAGTCCCAGGCCTGCCTGGGCTACAATAGAAAAACGCTATCTCGGGAAGAATAAAAGCCTAGACTGTCTAAACAGGCATTTTCACCAGCAGTAGTATAATACTTTTAGTATTAATGATTTTAAAGCCAGATTGTCTAAATTTCAAGCATAAATATAAATGTGTCATTTTCTAGAATCCTCTTATTCTAGTTATTTCTTTCATTTGCAGTTGTAAAACTTCCCTTGCCAAACAATTATTTACAAAAAAAGTTCAGTAAAATGGAAGTGCCCCCATAAATTCAAAGGAATAGTGGGAACGCACGAGGGGGAAATAGTGAACGGAAAAGGACAGTTCTTTGCTGGAGTCAGAGCTGAGCTTACACAGCGCTTTCCTATACACACACTACAGGTGGCAGGAACCTAAATCTCAGTTTCAAAACACTAGGAAAATTTAATTATGTAAGAGTCCTGCAGAGTCTTTTGAATAGGCTGGTGTTCCTGAACAACACACATGAGCAGTGTCTACTTCGAATTACAAGTAGTAATAGGAAGACTGGATCTACAGAGCATTAGTCTAAGCTAGGAAAAAAAGCAAGTTCAGCAGAGGAAATGGAGCAAATCTAAATTTCTAATTATGAAGCACACTGATTAGAGCCATGACATAGAGGCTAGATCCTAAGTGATAGATCTGGAGAACGGCCATGGGGATGCCAGTAACAGGAGCACGTGTGCTCTGCAGTGAAAACCCAACAGAGAGCCTGAATAGACAAACTACAATGCATATGTTCAGACAGCAAGTTTTTTGAAAATTACAGGTTGGCTGGCTCCTGTATTGCTGAAATATTTTGTTGAAGAAACATGCCAATTCTGCAAAACAAATGAACTTTCCATCAACCTAAAATGCAGGGTGAAATCCTGACTGAGAGAGCTCTGCTGCTTTTCAATACTGACCGTCTGGTTGTCAGAGACATAACTGAGAATGTACACTGACTTTAAGGGAAGAATTTCACAACAGACTCAACGCCTGCCTCTTCTGCCAGGAGACAGCGTGCTCCCGTGAAGTTATATAATAAACGAGTAAAGAGAAAGAGGGTAAGAAAGAAACTTAGGACAGGACCCATAACAGGAAAGAAAATTCTCAGGAAATACGAATATGTCCTCCAGCCTTTGAGAAGAGGGAAAGACTGGGAGACTAGGGAGGTTAGTTGTAAAAAAACAAACAAACAAACAACAACAACAACAACAACAACAAAAAACAGTGACAGAGTGACCTGAAGGTGTTTAAGACACAAAGTCAAAATACTGCAGCCGAGACTGCAGAACAGCAGACATAAATACGGGCAAAGTCACCAGTCCCTAAGCAATTCCTTCAGTTCTAACAAACAGCTCTGTCTTTACAAACTGTCCTCTGAACCCACACTCCCAGCAGGCACTCACGCTCTCCCATCACACATGCAGCATGCACACAGGCAGACAACAATAACAATTCCTGAGGCATCATCTACATCTACTCCATGAAGTTTTAGATTTTCTGCTAAATTTATTACCTCACACTTTACTGTCTCATTTTGCAAGTAAAATAATCTTAAATTGAAAGCATAAACTAAAGCCAAAAGAGTCTTCAGAAGCGTCCTAGAGGATGCTATGTTTGAATAAGCATCCTTACAGACTCACATTTTGCTCCCTAACTGGTGGTGGTATTATGGGAGTTTTTGAAACCTCTAGGAGATATAGGCTGGCTGGAATGAGTTGTTTAAATCTCTGAGGATTTGGACCTAGTTCAGGGCTTACATGACTTCTCTGCTTCCTGATCAGAAGTGATGTGAGGAGACTTCAGAATACACTTCTTTTGCCATGAACTCTGCCATGTCTTTTTCCCTCAGGATGAACAGAAACCTCTCAAATATGAGCCCAAACACCCCTTTATCTCTGAAGTTGTCTTGTTAAACAGAGTAAACAAGCTTTTCCTCTGCTGTTGTCTTCTGTGAGGGCTAACACAGAGGGCACTGCTCAGCCTCCTCTAACCCAGTGCCAACGAGGGGCAAACTCACTCCTCATTTCTGTCCTTTTCTCTAAAACAAGTGGTTTATAAAGCATGCCTACAAAGAACTAAGCAGCTCTTGCCTGAGTTGCTTTTGTTTGTTTGGGTTTTCTGTTGTTGTTGTTGTTGTTTTGGTTTTTTGAGACAGGGTTTTTCTGTAGTTTTGGAGCCTGTCCTGTAACTAGCTCTTGTAGACCAGACTGGCATCAAACTCACAGAGATCTGGTGCTTCTGCCTCCTAAGTGCTGGGATTAAAGGCGTGTGCCACCATCGTCTGCCATAAATTGAATTCTTTAGTCTAAAATATATTCCAGTGTAGTGCCCCTGACTTCCTTAAATATAACACTTATAACGTATTTTGGGATAGTGATATTTCATTTGTATTTTAGTAAATAAAGCTTGCCTATAGATCAGAGAGTAAAATACCTCTGGGTATTACAGTGCTGGGATTACAGGCCTGAGCCAACACCGCCCGACGACTAAATTGCTTCCAAAAGCTTGTTATATACAAAAATATTTTCTTTTTTATTGTTCAAATTGACAATCTCTTTCTTCAAATTCCCTCTAATCTTCAAAATCAGTTTAAAAAGTCTTGTTTTTTTTCTGTAAATAGTTCACTTAAGTGAAGTTAATCTCGAATTTAGTTTAAATATTGAAAAATACATAAAAATACATCTTCATTCTAAAATACATTTTTTGGACTTGTTCTGTGAGCTGCAGGCTAGAGAACCGATCTAACAAGTGCTCTCACAACTGCTGTCCTTGGGTATTCATTATCAGGAGATACTGTCTTTTTAAATGACTATGTTACAGTTTACCTTTTCTTGTTTATATCTGAGGACTTTTCTTATTTCCTCACTGACATTCTGAGAGGTCCTATGTGGAATTCTACCATGCAAGGTTTTACCGCTAAATAAAGTGAAGATTTTGCTTCCACATTCTTATTTTTGTGACAACTTTACTGATAAATAACATACATACCATACAATTCACCATTGAAAATGCACAATTAAGTGGGTTTTGTGCAACAGACACCACGGCCATCAGCACCGTCTCAGCCCCGGGGAACTGTTACACTACTTTCTCTAGAAGGGTTTGCCCTCCCTGGCATTCTGTAATAAATGGAATTATCAGCAGACATATGATAATTTTATGGCTAGATTCATTAGAACATATAATGCTTTTGAGCATATATCATCAATTGTTTTATGGCTGAATAATATTCCATTGATATTTACAGCACAATATATTCAGCTATTCTTCAGCCAATGGACATCTCAACTGTTTTAATTTTGGAGCTATTATTAATAATGGTACTATGAACATTACCACAATATCTTTATCAAAATAGAATGGGATGATCTAGTTCACAGGAAATGGAATAGTCAATGGAAACAAAATCAGATATTTCATAGGACGTGGATCTTGCCAATCTATAGGGTATTCAGCCTGAAATATGTGTTTTAGACTTTCCAGCAACCCAATTCTATGTATCAGGACTGAATTAAAATTTCTTAGCAGGAAGATAACCCTTTATCCCACTAACCTCTCCAAGCTTGCATATTTATATGACATGCACAAACAATATTATGTTGGGCATGGTGATCCATACCCATAATCCTATAATTAGGTAGGAGGATTGGAGAGAGGAGGGGAAAGGCGGGGAGGGGAGCAGAGAAAAAATGTAGAGCTCAATAAATATCAATAAAAAAGAGAAAAAAATAAAGAAAACTACCTACAGAACTGCAGGTAAATAAGATTTCTTTGTTTTCTAGGTAATCGGTTTGGTTGAAGGGTCAGATTTGGTGTATAGATTTCTTCCCAATTGTATCTCAAGCTGTAAGAAAACTGGCTCAGTCTCAATACATCAACATCCGTTATGGGGGAAGAAAACAGGGTAGAATCAGTTTTACTACATAAATTGCTTGTGGGTTATAAAATTATGATTTATCTAAGCTAAATGTCTTTTCCAGAAAAATGATGAAGTTGAGCTAACTCTGTACCCTGGGTGACTGGTACTCATGAGTTGGATGAACGTTAAAATGAACAAAAATCAGAATATCAGACGTGCATGCAGCATCGACACTGCATGGCCTTACGACAAATTTAGGGCTTTCCTTCCAGTTAGTTATTCTGCACAGACATTCACCCAACCCTTTTTCTAAAGGTTTCTGCATCAGCAGTTAGTGGCTACTCACTGCACTGGGGGTGGGAGGTGGTAGAAAAGGAGAGGCATAGGAGAGTGGAGAAGCCAGTATGATACCATGAAAGGACAGTCACCCAAGATAAAAGCATCTCAGGGGGAGTAAGCAGGAAGTAGAGGTGGCTTATGTGCTGGAGTCCTGGCCCTAAAAACTTCTAAGAAAGATGCTACTAGTCATCATAAGTCAACCCTTAAAACTTGGAAAAATGTATTAGAAATCGCATGTACAAAGAGGAGCTCTCCTGTGCTCCAGTGTCTAAGAGTTCACAATGCAGGACACAGTACCTAAGAGGCCTGTGGTCAGGAAGAGGGAGAATGTGCAGGCTGTCGGGGTGCACGCAGAAAGCCTTGATCTCACCAGAGAAGTCATCATAGCTCTGACAGAAGACAGTAGCAAAGCAATATGGCTGATAGCACCAGAGGCTGCCAAGCCAAGAAAGCAATGTGCCTTTCTCCCGTGGCCGCCTACTGGCAGTGTCGCCGAGTTTTCCACAACTGACACAGCAGAGCCCTGCAATCTGTACAGCTTTGATACAAAGGCACAGTGACCTGACACATTCCCCAAACTTTGTTCACTTTTTACTTAATCTTTATTCTTTAAGTTATTAAATTATTTAAATATCCATCACTTAAGTTATTTTATTATGTGAAGACATCTAAAAATAAATTACCATGATCTTCTATCTGTGACTTTAGGGCTTAGAATCCTTAGGTATGATTCTGAATACATGCTACTATTTATTATAAGCTGGTATGAGGCTGTATAAGTTGGAAGGGCATACAGAATACTTAACAAGTCCCAAACATGACTTAGTATAAATCTGTTTTCTAAATTTCTCCATGAGGGAAGTGGGTAGCTGGAGAGAGGGCATCACAGCTGGTAAGAGCACTGGCTGTTCTTCCAGAGAACCTGGGTTCGATTTCTGGTAACTACATAGTGCTCACAACCTTCTGAAACTTCATTTTTAGGGAATTTGATGCCCTTTTCTGACTCCCATGGCCCAGTAATACACATGAGATACAGACATACATGCTGGTAAAACACATACATATAAAAAATAAAATACGTATTTTTAAAAAGAAAAGTAATGCAGAAAGATGGATACAACTGAGTTACAAAGACCAATAAACCCTGCACAGAGTAAGTGCAGACTGAACAGCCCATGTCGGAAATGCTTGGGACAATGGTTCATATTTCAGAGAGTTTTTGCTTTTTGTTTGTTTGTTTGGAGTTTTTTTGGTTTGATTTGGTTTTTCTGTAGCTTTAGAGCCTGTCCTGGAACTAGCTCTTGTAGACCAGGCTGTCCTTGAACTCCTCTGCCTCCTAAGTGTTGGGATTAAAGGCATGAACCACTACTGCCCAGCCAAAATAAAAAATTAAATGTGGTGCTTGCCACTTATTCAATCTTGTTACGCCTTCATATTTATTTTTATGTTATTATCCTCAATTTAATGGCAGCTATTTTATAATTTTCCTCATATAAAATAAGCAATATATAAATTTAGATTAAAATACCAAATTACTCAGAGATTTATGTGTGTGTTGTGGGATTTTAGCCAATGCCTTTCGGGGATCATGAATCCCAAGGCTTATAGGTAATAAGCTTAGGGATAGAGTCTCGCTCTCTCTTACTCCTGTTCTCTTACGGGGGCTGGAGCAAAGGAAGTGGCTTGCTCCTTCACCATTGGACAAAATGACTGGGTAAAGGCAGCTAGATCAGCAGGAGTCTAAACCGTTTCGTATCACAGTGTTTATTACCCCTATTGTACATAAATAAATTCTTGAGAACGCTCTACGTGTGTGTATATATGGGGGCGTGCAGGGGTGTTGCAGGTGAAGGCGGAAGAGGGTATTAAATCCCATGGATACATAATACTTGATGTGAGTGCTAGGAAGCAAACTCAGGTCCTCTACATAAGTAACAAGTATTTTTAATTGCTGACCCACCTCTCTGGCTCCTGCTTTATTTGAGATTTCTGCATTGACTTTATAGGGTTAGTATCCTTAAAGATCTGAAGTACTTTGAAATCCGGAAGTTTCTGAGTACCGACAGCTTCCAAGAAGGGCTGGGCACTGAGAATAAAACTGGGAAAGACGACTAGCTGCCTTAAAGGGTCCTGTTCCTGGGATTTTGAGTGACCAACCATACTGTGATTCAAAATTAATTCTGATATCTTACTCTTAATTCATCAAAAACCAAAGAGGAGGTGTCCCAAAGATCTGAGCTAAAAGACAAGACTACCAGGGAAGATAACTAAATTACAGCAACCTTTATAGTCCACTCTTAAGCAGACATGTTTTCTCGTTATGACAGAATGAGTCACCTGAAAGGGTCGCTGATGAGTTTTTAGAGCAAGTGCAGAGTCACAGTGTATTATCAATGCTATCTTTCAGATTCTGACACACTTGCCTAAGACTGAACTGGTGCACTTTTAGCAGCTCCTGTGTGGGTTTGGCTCACCTCTGTCCTTTCTAGGAGGAAACAGAAAGACATGGAGATATGGGCTTGGCACTATATGTACTATACCAACTGACCCCATCAGTCAAAGAGGTGTCGAGATGTTTCAACACACTGCTCAACAGAACATTATGGTAAAGTGAATGGAATAGGCCCTATAATACAAATGGTCACCTGCTGGATCTTCAAGGGACCTTACATGGCTGCTATTATATCTCTTTATCCATCCCTCAGAACTTAGGGACTATGCTGTATAAACCCTAGGTTCTTATTTCTGTCTTTGCAATAAAGAGGTGTGACCAGGGATAAGCAGACAGAAGTAAGGAAATCACAAAGAAATACTTATTAAAAGGAAATGTAGAAATACTCAGAGCCTCTCAAGAAAGCTAGCACAGAACTGGTTTTTCGGGTTAGAGGTCTGTGGTGCTCACATTTCAGTTCTTAAGAGGCCTGGAAAGAAGCGAATGTCATGGGGGCGACGGCAGCACTCTCAGCTACCCCGTCCAGTTTCCCTTTTGTCTCTGACCAGATCACAGGAGCGCTCCTTCTTCAGTGATGACAGATAAGGATGGATGGTCAACAAAGGCTACTTAAAGTGTTATTAGGTTGCTACTCTAGAAAGAAAATGCGCGCGCGGTGGGGGGGGGGGGGGCGATTAAAAAAACTAACTGCTTGTCTAACTGATAGAGCTGAGGTAGGAACTACTACTGGGGCATTATCTGAACTTCTTGAAATAGATATAACCCAGACTAGAAATAAGAAATGGGGTAGAGTATTTGGGGAGGAGGAGAAACAGGAAGAGCAGGAAGGGAGAGGAAGAGAGGGGAGTTGGGCGTAGAGGAGGGAAAGATAAAATCTATGTGCTTGTCTATATACGTCATATGACTTCTCTCAATACAAAAGACGCAACCAAGCCGGGCGGTGGTGGCGCACGCCTTTAATCCCAGCACTCGGGAGGCAGAGGCAGGCGGATCTCTGTGAGTTCGAGACCAGCCTGGTCTACAAGAGCTAGTTCCAGGATAGGCTTCAAAGCTACAGAGAAACCCTGTCTCGAAAAACCAAAAAAAAAAAAAAAAAGACGCAACCATAGAAATGAGAGTGGATGTCTGGGTGAACAAAGAAGTGGGATATGACTAGGAAGGCTAGCCTAAAGTTGGTGTCACAGACAATGGGGCCTGCAGGCAAACATCCCAGGGGATGCTTAACAAGCACTCCACTCCTCATCCCATGTGATGTAGCCTATGCCTGCTGCAAAGGAGCCTCTGCTGGCATCTCCCAATTGCAAAAAAAACGTTGTCAGCTTCTGTCTAGTCACTATTTGTGTCTCCTTAACTAGAGTCATCTCGACAGGTATGTCACCTGCTTTAGAAGGACAAGAGAGATTTAACAGCCATGAATTATGAAATAAAGATTCAAAGTCAAGATCTGAAACCAACCAGTGACTTCAGAAATGGCACCAATTGCCAGGAGGTGGTGGTACAGAGGCAGCCTGTTCTACAAGAGCTAGTTCTAGCACAGAGAAATCCTATTTTGAGAAAAAAAAAAAAAAAAACAGAAAAAAGAAAGGAAAGAAATGGCAAGATTACAGGGAACGGCAGCTATAAATCAGATGGGAAGTAAAGGCAGCCCCTGTGTCTGTGGTGAATACTGCGGTCAGACCACAGCCCTTATCTGCGGTTCAAACCTTACTCACTAGACAGAGGAACAGAAGAAAGAATGGCTTAATTTCTTATCTAGTGTAAAAGTCATCAAAAAATAAAATGTAACATAATTTATGCTTTCAATTATTTGAAATGATTCTCCAGTTATCCCAAGAATGGAATAGTTTTTTCACTTTTAACATGTGTGCTTTCGTGCACACAAATACAAACATGACAACTTGCACAGGCAGTCCTGCTATGTGGGAGGTGATCAGACTCAGCAACAAGAGCTTTTCCAAGCTGAGCCATCCGTCAGCCCCAAGAATGTAGCATTTTAAAGCTAAAATCGGTTTGTTGGTTTTGGTTTTGTTGTTGTTGTTGTTGTTGTTTTTGGTTGGTTTTTTTGTTTTGTTTTGTTTTGTTTTTGTTTTTCGAGACAGGGTTTATCTGTAGCTTTGGAGCCAGCTCTGGTAGGCCAGACTGGCCTTGAACTCAAATGTGCGACACCACCCTGCTATTCTTGCTTAATAGCTAAGACATTCCTTTACAGTGTTTCTCAGCAAGTGAGAATGTTTTGAGACAAGGTTTCAAGTAGTTAGACTGGTTGTGAACTACCAAGCAGAGGACAGAACCTGAACTCCTAATCTTCCTACCTCAATTTCCTGAGTAATGGGATTAAAGGTTGTGCCACCAGCCCATTTATGAAGTGTTAGGGACCAAACCTGGGGCAAACTGTTTATCAACCAAGCTATACAACCTATATATAGTTATATCTTGTAAAAGTCTCTAGGCCTAAAGTTGTTTGCAAAGAGAAAAACATGAAAAGAGGTTGGGCTAGTATTCCTGAAAATAGAATAACTATGCTAACAGAAGCTCTGAGAATAAGCCACGGAAAGCATTCTCTTGTAACATCACTTGAACTGCATCTTCCTTCACTAATGAGTAGCAGGTAGTTTCTGATTTTAAAATGGGGCCTCCAATTTCTCATAACCAAAGTGTTATAAGCCTGAGAACCCTCACTAGAGAGGAAGAAGGCCATATACAAAGCCAGTCTGAAATTCTGAAGTGTACTTGGGGTGGAAGATTGTGTGTGTGGTGTTCTTGTGAGAGCATGTGCCATGGCGTGTCCTTGTGCTGTCAGCTCTTTCCACCAGCCTGGGTCACCGAACCACATACCAAGAGCCCCCATCTGCTACCCCACATCCCAGGCCTGAGTTTGCTGTTTTGTTTCTGCTCTAAAGAACCAAAAACCTCAAAATTAATCACAGTTGATCCTCTAAGTAGCTAGTGAACTTGGATGTAACACTGGACAGTCACTTAACCTACCAGATACTTTATGTGCTCGTTAGCCCCACGTGTGCCAGTGTTAAGGAAGTAGAGGCAGTCAGATTTCCATGAATTGAAGGCTAATCTGGTTTATATATCAAGTTGCTGACCAGCCAGGGATTCATAGGAAGACCCGTCTCAAACAAACAAAAACATAAGATCAGAATACCGACTCCATTGGGTTCCTTCTGCTGATTGTCTAAGAATGTGTCTAAGATGTCTAAGAATGTCTAAGATGTAAGAAGGCTCAAAGATACTATCTGGTTCAGTGTGCATAGTCTACTCTTTGCTCTACCGCACTGTGAGTTTAGTAAGTCAGCACTCCATTGCTAATGTGTGCCTTTTCTTCTTGTCTCTGCACTGAAACGACAGTGTTGACGGCTCTGACAAACTATCAAAGCTGAGCAAACACACATGTAAGTAACCTCAGCATGCTTGTGGTAGCTTGTGCTCATACCCTGCTATATATACTCAAGAAAGTAAACAACTAAAGCTATGCATGTATATGTGGACAGCTGTAATAATGCCCATAAATAAGCAGGGAGAGGGCAGATCTCTCACGGAATTCATGCTTTCACTCAAGTACCTTCACATCCTCTACGGTCATCCTCAAAGTTGTAGCACAAGGCAGAAAGCACCTCTGTAAAAATTATTGGCATAATCTAACGAAGACAAGCTGTAGGACACACAATCCTGTGACTTCACCACCAAGCCACCACCAGAACGTAAAGCACGAATGTTTTCAAATCAAGTTGTTCAGGCTCTGCATCAGATAGAATCCAAATACACTGCACACTCTGACACAAAGAATTAGCAAGTTTAAGTAGACACAGTCCATGTGAAGGCCAAGAGCACAATCTCGCCAAAAGTAACAGTAGATGTTTGTTTTTCTCTCTTTTCTCTGCCTTTCTATGTAGCTATATCTGTCTCCACTTCAAAACATCTGTGAACACTTTAAGTCCCTCTGGAAACCTCACTGGAATATATAAACACACCAGGTATGTTATTCTCACCATCAGTCCTTGGAACCCTGGAGAAAATAAGAGGCTTTATCAACAGAGATGTCTGTCAAAATAATGACTCAATTAAAAAGGAACCCAAGCTAGAAAGATCATGAGCCAAAGACACCAAATTAGTTAGAATAATGTCTACACATCTGTCATATATGTGCACTTCTCCCTCCTCCGCCCTCAAATACAAAAGATCAAGAGGTAAGATCAACCATCTGGCTTTTGATGAGAAGTCACATCACTCTGAAACCGAGGAAAGAAGGCGACTGTGGCCCAACAGAAGGGTGTTTTTATTTTGTTTTAAAATAAGAAGCAAAGAAACCAGACTGTTGAAAGTAAACACACTAAATATGCACCATAGGCTAACAAAGTAACAAACTGGCCTTTGGAAGCTGTTATAAATGTATTTAAAAGATGACAACATTATCTCACAAGTCATTATTTTCTAAAGATATTTTAAAAAGTTAGACCCTGCCTGGGTTTGGTGACACGTGCCTTTACCCCAGCATTCAGGAGACAGGAAGGTTCCTATGAGTTCAATGCCAGTCTGGTCTACACAGTGAGACCTCTTCTAAAAATAAAAGCCAAGAACCTGATTGGATATATACTACATGTCTCTGTGAACAAGTTCAAACAGTAGTAATTAGAGAGTTAAATAAGGAATATTGTATGAAGATATATATAAGCAGCAGCTCCATTAAATAACTAAAAGAAAGAAAAACTGAGATCACCTGCAGCATTTACAGAGAAAATCCAGATCCTGCTGGGCTAGTAAGGCAAAATGTATTACTGTATGTTACTAAGACACTCATGATATAAAATATAATTTAATAAAATTAAATCAAAGAAGTTTCATAGTTCTATTCTTTTCAAACATCATAATGTAAGTCGCAAAAATAGTTTTAAAATACAGTTTAAGACTATCTTCTATTTTTATATTCCAATTTATATTGTAGGGAAAAATTATTTGCTGAACTAGTAAAACTGCCAGATTAAAGAATTACTAACCCAAATCAAATAGCTTTCTTAATGAAAGAGAAACTGAAAGACAGCAGCTCCCTGGCCTCCACTCCCCTTACAGAGCCACCAAGCTAACCATGAGGATCGTGTCACTTCCTCAAGACAAGCTTGCAGGGTTAAGATGAAGGCCTCAAAGAGTGCTTCTGGGCAGTGGGCAGTGCCGGCAGGTTTACTACAGGCTTCCTGCACATCCTCCTACTGAGTTACCCAGGCTGTGGCTGTCCATTCACAGAAAACAGGCTGGCCTCAGTCCCTTCAACTGGGTCCACACGATTGTCAGTGACTTACTTCTTGTTAAATGTTTATCTAAATGGCACCCAAAATGCCAAGACTTTTGAATTGAAGGAAACAAAACCCTCAAAATCGTCACTCCGGCTCTTCTAAGTAGTTAAGCAACTCTGCATTCTGCTCAGAAGACCTGTGTTTCAATTTTTAAACCCATTCACTCCTTACTTGGGAACAACCGTACAGTCATTCAATGCTATATATTTCCTGCTTTCTCCCCTTTGTATGCCCCCACCATGAGAATGGAGATTATGTTGCATGTCTACACGTGTACTGATTGCAGACACCCATGTACCACCCAATAAACAGTAAGTAGCAAACAACCTTCAGACAACCTACTATGTTCAAATGAGTTGGAAAAAATACACACTACCAAAGCTTACTATTAATAACTTCTTTCATTTCCTTAGAATACAGGGTCTCAGGACAGTGACAAAAATTATA
Source organism: Arvicola amphibius (assembly GCF_903992535.2). Classification (NCBI taxonomy): domain Eukaryota; kingdom Metazoa; phylum Chordata; class Mammalia; order Rodentia; family Cricetidae; genus Arvicola; species Arvicola amphibius. The sequence continues at coordinate 71,324,365 of NC_052057.2, read as the reverse complement.
GTTTTATAATTACAGTTATAGCTAATACCACTTAATCTTATGGATAACTGTATGAAGAAATGCTTTAATCTACGTGTTGTATGCAGCTCAAGTTAGCTTGAGCTTCACATATACACAAGGAGGTGTCAATAGAAGAAGCCTGGTTGACACTGCTTATCTTTGTGGAGTCTAGAAAGGTCAGTTGACTCCTGTCTGGGAAACAGTATATACCTGGGATGTTCCTTCCAAGGGAAAGTGAACAGTATAACAAAGTAGCTCACTCCTGTAATCTCATCTGAAGAGAGAGTAAAGCAAGAGCACTGCTAACCTAAGGCCATCCTGAGGTACTATCCCGACCCCTCACCCCCACCAAAAAAGAAGGAAGGAAGGAAGGAAGGAAGGAAGGAAGGAAGGAAGGAAGGAAGGAAGGAAGGAAGGAAGGGATGGAAGGGATGGAAGGAAGAGAAAAAAAAGAAAAGAAAGAATTTGCCTGAAAGAAGCAAGCAAGCAAGCAAGGAAGCATACTACTTACTGGCCCAAATCAAAAGTCAAGATGTAGAAAACTGGATAGAAGCCATGATCAATGTCCTCACAGATCTTTCTTGAAGCCAACAAAGAACAACCAAGACACATACTCATCTAGATTGAAATTTAAAGACCACAATGACAGGAAAGCGAGGGAAGGAGCCTTTTATTCAACCACCTGTACCCACTCCCAGAAAGAACAGCTACAGCTTGCTTCTGGGTAGAAATGCAAGGAGGGAAATCAGTGACATTGTGTTCTTCAAGATGTCCAAGTCTAGCCCCCAAATGAACACAACACATGCAAGTACTTATGTTGTACTATCAGATTAATAAATTTAATGATGAAAATGAAGCTAATCTCTTCTCACCGACGTGGACACAGGAAAGAGAGGAAAGCAGAAGAAAATAAAAAAATTTTTAAAAACTAGCCTTTCATAATTCCCAACTGACTGTGTTAAAGCCATCAGAAGTAATAATTTCAATGATTTCAAAAGGAGAGAAGTGTGGCTCAGAGGTTATGTCTACCATGCCCAGTACACCACCACCAACCATAACTAAATACTTCAGCTCCACAGTGAGCGTAGGCTGTGATGCCCACCATCCCTTCCACATGATCAAAAGGAAGGTCCATCCTGGGAGGTAAAATTCTCCTCCAACACTTCTTACTCTCTAGGTTGTAGTGCTGTCTAGGCTAGCATTTGAGGAAAATATCATTATAACAGTGATACAATTAAATGTTACCAAATCTTGCTAGCACAAGCTGCCCCTCTTTGTGCAACTGTATAACTCTCAGTTAAAGTCAGTGTCTAACATGGGCCTTTGCTCATCAATGAACCAAGAGGGGATACAAAAATCAGCATTCAAGTCCAAAGGAGCTTTATTTCATGCTTAGGTATACTTACTATAATTTTTGGAATTAGCAGAGTGTCCTGGCATTGCATAGCATGCACTACTAGACAGTGGAGGAATTCCCTCCAGGCATCAGTGTGGAAGCACTAGTCCATGTGACCAAACCTTAACCTTCCCCCCACTTAATTGCCTTTGCACCTCAAGATTCCCGGCACTCGCTATAATGCGCTCACTATAAATTAAAAATCACATTTAGTCTGTTTAAAAAAATCGTATCTTAAATTCAAACTAAGGAATTCTCCATTCTATACATTTAGTTCTGGAATTTTCATTTACACTCATAGATACTATCACTTTAGAATGTTTAAGAAAGCACAATTAATTATGTTCTCCAAAACCTAAGGTATATTGAACTTGCCATCAAGAACATATTGTTCAAATTATTACACAATTAAGACATACGGTGTCTTTATATTACATGAAAATTAACCAAATGGAGGGAAGCTGACGTTATCTGACTATGTTCTACCCAAACACTGCATGAGCTCACTTAAAGATGTAAGTCATCACATGCTCCTTCAGAGGAAATCATCCACTTATGTAAAGACTGTGAGACAATATCCGACTCTCTGCAGCAGTTTAACTAACCTACTTTTGTGATGAAGCAGGGAGTATGGAACTGATCTACAGAGCCAGTTCCAGAACAGCCAGGGCTACCCAGAGAAATCTTGTCTCAAAACCATAAACAAATTAAAAAAACAAAACAAATAAAACAATTAAGTCTTCCAAACATTATGTTACCTGGAAACATACAGAAACAAAGGAATTACTTTTTGAGCAAGAAAGAAGTTGACCCCTACAGGAGCAAAGCCTTCTATCCATGTCCGACAGCTGTAGGACTGCATTGAAGGCATCATTCCATCCCTGGCAGTCTTTAACCAGTGTTTCCGTAATGGAAGCCACAAACTAAGAAATCCCTTAACTGGTGTTCTTTGATTTATATTACTAAAAAGAACACAAGCCATCAGAATGAAGTAATTCTAGTTCAGAATAAGCTCACAGAATAGGTGCACTCCTTGGTGTTTGGAAAGACATTCCAGAGCACTAAGCCGTCAATTCCGACCTGCTAGTGCAGAGAGTGGTCCAAGTGCATGCCTGTTGGATTGTTTAGTCACACCCCAAGTCCTCATCCTTTGTTGAAATACAAGAACTCAGAAGACTAATGTCTAATCAGTCCACCCCTGGAGGCTGAATGCCCACCAACAGCAGGAAAGTGTGTCCTTCCCCATAAGACCCAGAGCACTGGTGAGGGAGGGTGGATCAGAGGCCTTGTCCCAGGCACTCACGTGGTCGGCCATCTTCAAACAGGCCCCTTCATAACCTTTCAGAGCCCTACGCATGCACTTTCGACACTCACGCTCCACCATGTAACGGGCTTCATTCAGCCCCAACTTTAAAACGGAAAGGACTGAGGAAGCAGAATCAAACAGACCCAGCCCCACTGTTAAAGGAGAGGGGGTTTACAAATGTAAAAGATATAAAGGGAGCATCAGGGGTCAATAAATATCATCAGCATACAATCTGAATGTGTAGTAAGAGCCACTAGCAAGAAAGGCCAAGCACAGGACTTCACAGCACAGAACTAACCACTAACACTGAGATTTGCTGCCAAAATCCATAGCAATTTTTCTTTTCTTCTACATTCTGCCATCAAAAATAGCTCCAAAGTTAAAATTTAATCAACTAAATAAACAACTTGTCTAGCGTGTACACTTAAGACTTTTCCAAATAGAAACTGAGCAACAACAAACACACCTTCAAATGTCATTTTAAGACATTCATAAAGAAATTTCACAGCAGAAACATGTAGGAAAATAGGTAAGTTCTGTTTTCTTTTCATTTACATCCATCTTATTTACTCATTACTTTTCTAATATATCAGATAATTTTAAATACTTAATCTTACAAAAAGTAATCACAACATAAAAGACTCAATGCTTGTGCCTGTACAACATAAAAGACTCACCTGTGCCTGTACACAGTGCAGAAGATCTGTTCATCTGAAGCCAAATCCGAGCGGAATCTGCAATATGAACAAACAGACAAACAAACATTAGTGAAGACAGAATCTCGCTGGGCTCGTCAGCAGGTACATAGTTAATACTTGTACATCACTCTTAGTGCACAAGCGACATTCACTAGTCAGCCCTATACTGAACCGCAAAGCAAGCCAAGAGGCAGAATGACCTTGGCATCACTTCTACTTGCGTAGCACAAGACAAAATATACAAGGAACATTGCACTGTGCATGACAGGGCAGCTACAAGAGTCTGAGTTCTCACAGTTACATTTCAACGGCTACACAATGGCCAGCTCTCTCCACTAGGTTGAAGATGAATGGCTGCAGCACAGGCAGTACGGGATACCCATGGCCACTCTGAATTTCTAGGACTAGCACAGGGCCTGTACACTATAACATGCTGCAGTACATGTTTTTAATTAAACAAATAAAATTCACATAATAACTAATGTGTCATGCTTAAGAGTTTTCTTTCCAGTACAGAACCTTTGAAAGTAAAATTACAAAATAAAAAAAGAACCTATGTAGTAACTGTAGCATAAAAATGACGGAACAATTTGCTATCTGAAGAAAAGTCTATTGGAGTAAAGAGTATACTGTATGTATACACACGAGGGGTGGGAAGAGTATTAAAAATAGTTGGGTCTTGTCAGGCCCAAACATAATGGTGTGTGAACAATTGTTTTGCTTCTTCTAAGCAATTAGGTTAACATCCCTGCAATTAGGAGCACCTGCTGCTTTGTAGCGGCCTGGAGTTTGGGTGCCAGCACAGTCTCTCCAGCCTGTTAACCTAATTGCGGGCTGAGAGATAGATGAGGAACAGTATCATCTTTTATTTTGTTGATCTAGAGGAAGCAAATTTAGCTGCGGAAGAGAATGAAGTGACAGCTGTAATATTGACCAAAGGGCATTTTAATATACCTGGGGAGAAAGAGAGAAAAAAAGAACATACTTTATTTTTGGGGCAAAAGAAACCATCGGCAGCACTAGCTCATTGGGTGAGCATGGGGTGCAGCATCACCTGTGTTTCCAGTTCGATCTGTACACCCATCAGGCAGCTCTCTACCACGTGCCCATGCTGTTCCCGAGGTGCGCCTTGGGAACAAGGTCTAGCTGCAGAGCTCATGGTCTACCATGGTACATGGCCACCACCCCGGCTAGGGGTTCACAGAAGGTCACTGCTTTGACAATTCTATCACTTTTTGCTGACCTAACAAGAAGGCAGCGATCTGAGCCCCTGAAAACTGTTTCTTGTGACTTCTGATGCCACACTAATAAGAACAGCGAAAGCCCATGGTCTCCAGACTGTGAACAGACTGTGTTTTTTCCTGAGTCCTATGCCATGTAATTTTCTCAATCAAAGTAGCCACCAACCAAAGGAAGCCACTTCCTATTAGCAGCGAAAGGTGTGAGGAAGGTGCTGGGCCACCTGAGTCAGCTTTCGGCATTTCTCACATACACCGGAAAAGCCAAAAGGCTGACAGGCCAAAGGGAGCCAGGCAACTGCCACCCTGCATGTCCGTTCCCCCCCCGCCACCCCCCGAGGATCTTAGACTGGCCCCTGTCAAGCTATCACCAAGACAGTCAGGGAGGCTGGCAAACGCTGAAGACACACAGGGACAGAGAAAGCTGCAGAAGGACACTTGAAATTCTTTAACAGCTTCAGTCAAACACAACTATATGCCCACAGTCTATGATGTGTGGTCGCTTAATTTTTTCTATTGAGATTAAAAACACAAAACCTACCAGATTTTTAACTTAGTGTACTTCAAATCATAGGGTCATCTTCAAGACAAGAAAACTACACACACACACACACACACACAGAGAGAGAAAGAGAGAGAGAGAGAGAGAGAGAGAGAGAGAGAGAGAGAGATTTTGTAAGACAAATATATCCTAAAATATAGAAGTGATTAAGATCTTCTGAGCAAAGCATACAAAAAAGGACAGTTATAAGCTTGGAGCTAAGCCCAGAGAAGCACCAACACCAGAAAATAAACAAAGAAGATAACAGGAGGAAGGCCAGCAGGTGGGGGCGGGGCATGCAAGCCGAGATGCACATTGTTCGGTCCGGTCCCTACCTGATTTGATAATAAGTACAACCGTCTTAAACAAAGAGAAAGACAGATGAGACAAATGAAAAAGAAATAAGGCTGTGAGCCCAGCAGGTGCAAATGACCACTATCAGTACATTAAACTAACCTTATCTTCCTATCTACGTGGGAGTTCGCTGAGGGCAGGGGAAAAACAGCAGCCATCCTTGAGGTGATCTTGGGCTTTAAAGCACTCTGAACCCTATTCACAAGGCTCAGGCTTGCCTGCCACCATCACTAGAACATGCCACATGGATAACCACACCACCTCTCAAGTTAAAGGCTCAAAAAAAAAAAACCACAGTTATGTTTACTGTCTTTTGATCAGTCATGTGGACAATCTCAAATTATAAACTCCCTTCAGACATTCTTCTTCTCTTAGTTTTTTAAATTCCTAATTATTATTGATGAAATCAATCACATTGAAAAATAAATGAGCCCTTAACGCTTCCTTTTATATTGCTGAGTTTAAGGTAGACAAGCCTGTAAGATACTTCGAAACTACCCAAAATATAGGATATCTTAGACAAAGAAGTAACAAAGAAATTGGATCAAAAGTTAGCATTCAAACCTATGATTTCTCCATATAGGCCAGGGACAATCTTTAACCCCCAATGAATCCATGAACAATATGAATCCAGGAACAATAAATCCTAAACATCATATCTGCTATCCTAGATGAGTCTAATACTTGTAAAAAGGCTTAACAGTTTGAGATCTAGAATTAACAGACAAAACATCTAACAAAACAAAGTGCAAACCTAGGGAGAGCGGTATGGCACCTCAGTGTGTGCATACAACGGGAACACCTGAGAACAGGGCCACTAGGAAACCCAGCACTCAAACATCTATCATTAGTCAAGATCTTCTTTACAAGTTGTTTTAAAATCTACAGGAACGACCAACCACAGCATTCCTCCGGTGCTATAGAAAGGTAGAGCTTATTCCCCCAACCCATAGTAACCACTAGCTGTCCCTTTCAGGTCAATGAGATCAAGTTTTAAATTACCACACATAAGTGAGAACATATGGTATGTCCTTCTGTGTCTGACTTACTCTACATAACATAATGTCCTCTCGGCTAATCCACGTCACACCAATCCTATGTGTTATGTCCAAAGGGAAATAAATGACACGCCTCTGTTCACTGCAGCAATGATCACAATGACTGATTACAAGACCCTCAATTGAGTCAGGTAAAGCAAATGGCACTTTACTATCTGGACATAAAGAAACAGGCGCGACATTCTGCTGAGGAGCAGATGCCAATGGCTCTGCGGTTACTTTACATGAATTACTGCTAATGCTTGTCACAGAGAGATGCCTATTAGTGCCAATAAACTGTGCATCGGAAACATTAAGTGACTTACTCATGTTAAGATGAGAGGACAAAAGGCCTTCCTACTGCCCCATCTCTCCCCCACTTCTTACTCCTCTCAGAACATTAGAAAGATGCTTTGTGATGCCCAGCCTCACACAGCTGCCAGCAACTACCTCACAAGGAATTGCAAAGTAGCCCTCTAACAAGACCACTCAATTGCTTGTGTCAACAAAAGCAAAGAGAACAGAAACTAACACCATGCTGGAAGAAAAACAGAAATGAAGAGGGTGAAGTCATCAGACACTGGAGACGATTCTGAAACCTAATAGAGAAAAAAGTGCCAGAAGTAACCTGGAATTGCTCAGTTCCTTCTCTAAACAGAGATATCTGGGCTGCAGAATGCACACTATGACCTACGACACCCAGGATGGGTTTTAGTGTAGTCCCATACTTTGACGTAGATGCAAATATAGAATGAGTACAGGCAGATAAGTCACAGCACAATTGTCCTCAACCACGAGTCAAACCTGTCTGTGAATTAAAACATATCGCTCAATAGCAGAATTAGTGATACAATAAAAATAAATTTATGGTGGGGGTTCCTAAGAATCACCTACGGGATTTCCGATGGTTGTGACCCACAGGGTAGACCTGCTGTACCGACAGACCACACGGCTGAGAGCCAATGCCATTCAATATCTCAGACATTGCTGCTATTTTCATTTCTTTGATACCCAGTTCTTTATAAGATTGGGTAAAGAAAAGCAGGGAGGAGTGAAAATACAGCTTGTAATGTACTGGAAGTAGTACTGGGGGAGGCGTAGGTTAGGGTGAAAATGGTGTGAAATGTTACACACTTATGAATCTCTCAATTCAGTGCACACTGAATTCAAAAGAGTCTGAGCTCAGAGGATCACCAAGCAATCTACTACCTCCATTTCATAGTTGGGGTGGGGGGGGGTCTTCATTTGTGTTTAGTTAGTGATCACTGATCCTACTGAGAATAAAACCTGCAGTAGAAGAAATTGATTAACGCACTAAACAGGCTGCCTATCCCAGAAGCTACTCATTATTCATAAAAATAAACATAGCTATACAATCAATGTACAGTTTTTAAAATTTATTCATGCAAGGGTTTTTCAAAAACTTTGCTGATATACCAAATTAAGGCAAATATACTGCCCTCAGTGTGCCTTGGGTGTGATGCAGAACAAAGCTGCTGTGGTTTACCTTAAATGACCTGGCTCCCTCTGCAAAAGTAAATTTTATTAAATTTGAAGATTCTGTCTTTATTGTTAGGTGGTAAGCGTATTATTTGTGGCGTTAATAAAGACTTTGATAATCCTTTCAAGTTCAGTATCTGGGTATCATAGGCCTATCAAATGATGGTGTGCTCACAGTGTGCAGACGCTCCCTCGGGGGACTCTGGTTCTACAAGGCAAGTCCATGGTGAGCACACATCCTCAGGCAAGGTGTTCAACACCCTCCAAGTACACCAAGAAAAGCAAGTACAGCAGGAAGACAGCCACAAACCACAGCACAGTGACAGTCCTCTGTAGCAGAAAGTCTGTATTCACCCCAAACAGGTGGCAACTCTGATAATGTCACTGACATGGTCAAGTGATACACAGAACATGATCCCTATGTGGAAGTGTGGAAGACCAAAGATGGCAATTACCTTTGCTACTTCTCCCCTAGAACCAAGAGGTTAACTACCACCCCCAAGAAACTGGAGAGTCTTGCTAGATGGGCAACATCACTGAGATGTTGATGCCTGCGTGTAGTCCTCAGGCACCCGCCTCAGACGCCTGTCTTTGGCCTCAATATCCTGAGCTACCTATGGCTCTGGCAGCACTTTGTTGAGTATGTCCAAGGCATGGAGATCATGTACAATATATGAACTGCTGGGCCAGGCTGTCCAACTCCTGACACAGAATCATGAGACAGAATGAAAATACACATAACAGAATAAAAACTAACAACCTGTATATATAGAAATATAGTAAGGGCTTTAAGGCCAAAAAAAAAAAAATCAAAAACATTTATCAAGATCAGAGAGAAGACAGCCAGAATGGTATCAAACACAAGAAAGGCCCACAATAACTGGGGATCACTTATCTGTCATACATTTACAGTGACGGACTCCGGAAATACGCAAACACCACAACTGACCACCCACACCTCAGAGTTTAGATGTGTACTGCCTGATGTTCTTGCTTCTGACCATGGCTATTTGGGCTACGACTTGCTGCCTGCCAATTGTCACAAACCAATCACACCACCTGGTAGCAGCCTTGTGAAGATCTGATTTCAAAGTCAGTGTGGTGTTCAGTACTAAACACCATCCATGCAACTACTATAAGTCTGAGACCGTCTATGGATTTTTACAACTGGAGTTAGAGAGATGACTTAGCAGTTTAAAAGTGCATACTGTTATTCAGAGAACCTGAGTTCAATTCCCAGGATCCTCATCAGGTGTTTTACAACCACCTGTACCTCCAACTCTGGATAACACCTTTCTGATCTCTGCAGGCACACGTGTGTACACAAGCACACACACACACACAAAAAAAAAAAATTCAGAACACCTGAAATGTATTTGAAGTATGTCTTCCCATACTTATCTCAAAGTGTTATTATAATGTCTTCCTATATATTTTCCCCCTCACAAAAATAGCTAGTCACTGGGATCATAATCAGAAAAAAATCAACCAAATTTGATCAAATACTCTGAGTTCCTTCATGAGAAGAAAATGAAGATGGAATCAAATTCCCACAAAAGGTCACATATAGTTTGCAGAATTACCCATGCTTTAGTTAACTGTACTATATAGTAAAATGTTTCGGTTTCTATTTCAGACTATAAATCCATGGCATGCGGAACTAATCCTTTTTATTTTTTCCTAACTGAGTATTAGCTGCGAGACCCTTTTAAGATACATTACAAACGGGCTAAGAGAATTCTCTGCTTTACTGCAGCTGCGACTTTGGGACCCAGAATGGGAAAACAAGGTCAGTCATGAACTGCCACTCCAGCGGGATTTATTTCTGTCTAGGCATGCTACAGTTTAAACAAACACTCTATTCCTTGGACTAAAATAGTTTTAACTACTTCTTTTATTAAGGCACAGACAATGTAACCTTTCATAATGTTATTCTCTAGGTTCTAAAATTATTCACACTTTTTCCTATTTGTAGCTTTCTTTCCTCAAATGTCGTATGAAGCCAAAGGGAACACAAAAAAGGGTCAATATTCAACAACGTATTTTTAGACATAAGAAAAATTGCTTGATCCCATGTTGTGAAAGAACAAAACAGTCATCAGGCAACTATATTCTCAAGGGGAAAGATTATACTTGCTTCTCTTTTCTCACCCCTCTCCTTCCTGCCTGCCTGCCTAAGAGAAGGGGTCCTGTTATGCTCCTCAGACTCTTCTACTTTCAATACTTGGTGCTTTGTCAATTTCCTTTATAAAACACAATACAAAAGAAAATTTCTTCTTGTTAACTACTAGCTTATTAATATTTTGTTCAAAACCTGAGCTTGACAACAGTAACCTTCGGCTGTAGAAAGTAACAAACACCTGGAGGTGCTGAGTTTGATCCCTGGGAACTACATGGTGGAAGGCAGGAGAGAAACCACTCCCTCTAGTTGTCCTTGACTTCAACTTGTGTGCTGTAGCACAAGTGTGCACACGAACACACACACAATAAAACTTAGTAAAACCATGAAAGCATCACCACTTGGAAGAGGTGCCTCAGGAGTCTAAAAACACAAAACTGGGTGCCCCTGAGAACCAAGAACCCTGTCTTCTCAAGGGGCCAGACACCCAGCAATAATGAGGACAGCACTTAGCATCTCCAGGCCTCGGGTTTACCAGTGTCTTCAAACTCACAAACAAAACCCCTCACAGTCTGTTATAGTATTTTGATCCATTTTGCCAGTTACTTTTGGGGCAGCAAGACCTAGGGCGTGGTCTTGTCTGTTTAAGTGACTGCTAAGAGAGGGGTCTCATCTCACTCCTCTCCCCCCTCCCCCGGTTGTGGGCAAGACACAGCAGTTGGAACAAGGTAGCGTCTAATCTGTTCTGTGTCCATGAGTATTTATTCACATTTTACATCTAAAACTCTTGGGTTCATGTAACAACAGTCCTTTCAACAATACATTTAAGGCCTTCACTTCATTTTTTTTTATTAAAAGGTATAATTATTTCTCTAATCTTACACTAAACACCTGATAACCTTTCTCTTACTTTCTCATTGCAGCTTGTAGCTCTGTGAGGTGTGATAAACCTGTAATTACCCACAGATTATCCCCAGAAAACGCCAGAAGGCAGGTGCTATGATGCCCCTGGATGTGACTAAAGCCAATCAGCCACAGTATAAACATATGCAAACATATTATAAACACACATGATATAAAGTAGAAGACAGAGGACCATGCGAACAAGAGCAGGATGGACAGAGAGGGAAAACACTAAGAGAGGGAAGTGAAGGCGTCTGTGATGTCATCATGCAGCCATTCCAATACTGGAAAAACTCAACCAACTAGCCGGGCGGTGGTGGCGCACGCCTTTAATCCCAGCACTCGGGAGGCAGAGGCAGGTGGATCTCTGTGAGTTCGAGGCCAGCCTGGTCTACAAGAGCTAGTTCCAGGACAGGCTCAAAAAAAGCTGCAGAGAAACCCTGTCTCGGGGAAAAAAAAAAAAAAAAAAAAAAAAGTCTGACTCTTAGCATAGTGCTCACAAGAAAAAAAAAATCGCTTGCAAATCCAAAAAAAGCTATAAAATAAGTTTCCAGCATGAAGAGACACAGCATTTTTAGTGGATTCATGGTTCTTAGGGCTGCAATGTTGTATCCTGGATACATTGTTTCTTAGGCCAGTAATGCTAGAGGTGTTCATTTGTTTTTCCGTTTTGTTGTTGCTGTTTCAAGACAGGGTTTCTCTGTAACAGCTCTACCTATCCAGAAACTATTCTGTAGACCTGAAGCTCAAAGAGATACACCTGCAGGCTGAGATTAAAGTTGTTTCCTAAAATAACATGCATTTTGGGGGATTTTGGTGTGTTCACCAAGATTCACCAATAACTGATGTCTTGTCAGTGGATTTGGGTATTCTTAAAGTAACATTGCACATCAGCATTTAGTTTCATAACGCATTTCATAATTTTGTTGTTCAACATGTATTTCATTCTAAAGCCCTTTTTAAAAGCATCCTACAAAACACTTTCTCACATTTTAAAAAGACCATTATTTCCTAAATAACAAATGAAACTGGTCGAGGGTGTTGGCATATGCCAACACTAAGGAGACAGGTCATTAAGGCCAACTTGTACTGTGTAATGGGACCATCCACCCCCCAATAAATAAATATCAAAATGATTATACTTACTTTCTAAACATACACATAACTATATTAAAATAGCATATCACATTGCAATTTCCACTTTAACACTGCATGCTTATTCTGGGCTCACCTGAAATGCTGGTAGCCAATGAAACCACAAATAAAGCACTAAAATTCCTCTCTCATGATTGCAACAAGGGGCACAAGTACTGACAGGAATGACAATACATTGAAACAGCTCTTGTTGCTAGAACCGTTGCAAAGGAACCTGAGGACACTCGGTTCACGGGAAGCATGTACACTTAGCAAACATCAGCACAGAAGGTAATGGGGGAGGCCCACATTAAGCTTCCATGGTGCTGTGTATGGACTAGGAGCCAGCATCCACAGGTAAGACTTACACACAGGCTCAGTCACTGGGGATCTGACAAGTGGGTTTGCCCTATTTATGAAAGAGAAAACTCGAAAGCAAAAGGCTAACTAACTAGCTAATTCGAATTATAACACTAGATGAATTTATTCAGCTCCCAAAGAAACCAGATATTTCTAACCCTTCCTTTAGACAACTGTGAGCTCCCAAGACAAACAAAACAAACATATTTCCACTTAATAGTAGTTGGAAAGTCCCACAATACTCCAAAAGTTTTTGAAAATGGAAGCAGGTTTGACACTCACACTGTTCTTAAGAATAGCATCTTTAGCAAGCTGAGCGATAGCTCAGCCTGTTAAGCGTGGCGCTTGCACATGTGAGGGCCCGGGGTTTGAACCCCGGGTCCGTCTGTCTCTCTGTCACAGAGCGGTTCTGTGTCCCATGTGTGTCTGTGTGTGTGAACATTCCCACACCCTCTTGTTGCGTGGTGGGGGGGGGGGGGGAGAATAATATCTTTACCACTTCAGGACAAGAGGCATGACTTGTCACTTAGTAACGTAGTGCCTTGGCAAGTCTGAAAGCGCTACAAGAAGAGATTGTGCAGTCTAGTCTCAAACTTCCTCTCATTCATATATATGAATATATATATGTATATATACTCACACACAAATATATATATTTATGTCACTGCTTTTAAAGCAAAAGAGGTATATGTTTGTTTCTAAAGATACAAAAAAGAAATATTTAGGGAAACAGAATCATTCTGTGTTGGCTGGAAGATTCCAGACATTCAAGGAAACTCCTAGTACTTAAACACCAACACACAGCAGTCTCCCACCTTCTCCCATCATGTCCATTTTAGAATAGAGACGGTGATTCTGCCAACAGACCATAAACATTTGAGATACAAAGTACATTTCAATAGCAACACTGTTCTCCAGAGATACACAGCAAGACCTATTTTAACACAAAGCACAGCATGCACAAAAATGACGTGGGAGGTCCTTCTGTACATGTGTTACTTTTATTGGTTAATGAATAAAGCTGCTTTGGCTTATAGCAGGGCAAAATATAGGCTGGAAGAGATATAGAGCAAAGGTACGTGGAGTCAAAGAGATGCCATATAGCTGTGTAAGGAGACAGATGCCAGCACCTTACCTGGTAATTCATAACCTCATGGCAAAACACAGATAAACTGATTTGAGAGCTAGCTAAAAATAGGCCTAAGATATTGGCCAAACAGTGTGTTTATTGATGGCACCCGATGTGGGCAACTACATCCACATTCTGAAAGACCATAGGAAAGAACGTAGACACACATACACACACACCAAACAAACAAACAAACAAACAAAAACCGGAGTTGAGCATGGCTTCTTGGTAGCAGCATTTTCTCAGATGGGCTCTGCCAGAGATAAGCAGAGGCGTGATTTCTTTAAGAGAAGGCTTCCTGACTCAGCATTAACAGTAAAAACTGCACAGCTTCTTTAAGGGAAGGTTTCCTGGTTCGTGCTAGTAGCACGAACTCTGGCTCTTTTCGGAGGTCCTGCACTTAAATGGCGTCTGAGAGCAGCATGTTAGAAATTACTTACAGGCAACATAGACCCACTGCATCCCTGGAGCTGGTGAGCATGGCTTACAGAGGCAATGTACATACCTCCACCATGTTGAACTGCACAGAGCCAACAGAAATGCCCACTTAGCATTTAATTGAAAAGGTGAAGCTACCCAAACTAATATATCCCCCTGAGAGAAATAAATCAAGGAGTGACTCTACAAATCTCCAATTCCTGACTGCCTCGCAGTAACAGGAGGGCTCTTCATACACTTTTGCACAGCCTCTTCCATGTCTGACTCACGCTGTCGGTGCACCAAGCAGGCATCAAGCACCTCCCAATGGAAAAGCAAAGTCAAATTCCAACTTCTGAGTTTGGATCCCAGTAAAAGCACTTACAGAACAAAAACAAGCAGAGATCTCTTCGCCAAAAAAGAGAACACACTAGCACCAAGAGTGGGTGTGCCGGGATGGTGTCATTGTGGGCACATTCTTCAATGTCCACATTAAATTACATTAAATGCCAAGATAACATGAGACCCACTAATGGATCTATGTATCTAGTTAGCTCAGGTCACTCTATGAGATTGTCTGAAGAAAGGTGACTACCGCAGCGAGCACAAAGCCATCTTGAGAGTACTTCTTTCTTGTCACTGTGAAGAGGGGAGAAAGGAATAAAGGAAGAGAAAGCCAAGAGCACATACTCACAAACCCAAACCACAAGACAAATCATCTAAAACCAAATCATAGGAGGCCAAGAAAAAGTGTGATATCTACATGAGAAGTGATGTTACAACCCTCCAGGGTGAACCCACATTCCTGCCACAAGCCTCGACCAAAGCCCGGTGCAGCTGGGAGAGCATCCAGTTAGAGCCAAGACTACAAGAGAAATAAGCAGGACCTGGGACTGTACTTTGGGCCCCACCCTGGCTCATGAAACACTGTGCTATGCTGCTCCAAACCAGTAAAACACAGAATTGTAACTCGTCGAAAGATCCTAAGAAAGCACCCATTCCACTTAGCAATACACATGCTTCCCACAGTCACCCACAGACATGAAAGCACCTTCACACATGGCTTCAAGGACATGCCTACCCCTGGTAAACTGGACACGTATGTACATAAGAGCCCAATACTCTCCTCAAATCAAAGTGCCTGAGGGTAAAAAGAAATCTTGTTAGGTTGTTAGGGGACTGGACTTGGTTAACAGGGCTCCAGGTTGTTTATTGAGCTATTTTAAAGGCATACATTTTTACCAAGCCCTGGGTGTGTCCCGTGAAACTATAAAGTACAACTAAAAGTACAACCCAATCTCAAACAGCACCTGTCAACCCACAAGAAAATCAGTCTGGTTTGGTTTCCAGATCACTCAAGAAACTACCTTCCAGACCCAAATCCCAATTCTAGTTATTTGCCATGAGATTTGAAATCAATTTGTCAAGAGAGATTCACAGAAGATGGAGAGATGGTTCAGTGGCTAAGAGCATGGGGTGCTCTTCTAGAGGAGCCAGGTTCAGTTCCCAGCACCCATAGAGTGGCTCATAATCACCCATAACTCCAGTCCTAGGGAATGATGTATGACAGAAACTCATGCACATAAGTATTTTTGGAGATGTCATGGATCCTCCACCTGAGACAGACACTGGTTAGATCTCTGCCAGTAAGCCACTGCTATATGGCAATATACAAATTAATAGAAATGGGTTAAATAAGACTTAGCCAATAAGAAGCTAGAGCTAATGGGCCAAGCAGTGTTTTAATTAATAATATAGTTTCTGTGTGGTTATTTCGATTCAAATGTTCAACAAGTGTCCAACGTGTTAGCTAAATCCAACAAGTGTCCAACGTGTTAGCTAAATTCACGTAAAACCTGAGAGGGCTTGAAAAAAAAATCTAGACAAAAATAAAGAGAGAGAGATAGCTGTTTCCCCACTGCATTCACTGCAGCATTCACTGCAGCACAAGTCCCAATGCTGGCTTATAGAATCAACCTAGTACATAAAAACAACATGGCGTATGTATGCAATAGCATGCACTCTGCTATAAAAACCTGTCATTTGTGACAACATGGACGGAATCTGGAATGAACTGTTCTAAGGGAAATAAGCGAACCACAGAAAAAGGCTACATCATTTCACCCATATACAGGACCAGAAACAATGGGCCACAAGACTCCTAGTGAACAGCGGTCATGGAAGGTGATGGTCATAGAGTATCAAGCCCCAGCTAGGAGGAAAATGTCTTATTGGTTGGCTCTTTTTGAAGAACTGCACAGCAAGATGGATATAGCTAGTAACCATGTAATGAAAATTTCAAAACTTTCAAGAGTAAATTTTGTGTTCTCACCATAAAGCAGACAAAATTCTGAGGTGATGGCTACTTTCATCATTTTGACTTAATAATTCTATATTGTATCAGTGGCCCATGTCACTTTGTCCCTCATAGATATATAATTGTATATTGCCAATATAATAAAAGGAGAGCTGAGGTACAACCCACTTGTTTTGCATGTGTGAAACCTGGATTCACCTCAACAATACACACACACATACACATTGTGATTTGCATATAGTACAAGGAAATATGTGTTATTGATGAAGATAAAAGGTTTACATGTAAGACATGTATTTGATGTAGGACAGAGGAGATATATCACATGTATGTATGTATGTATAAACTCAGACTGGGCTTCTAATTCTCCTGTCTCTGCTTTCCCTAACCTTCCCAGCACTAGATTACAGCAATGTGCCAATAGCATTGGTTCCTGAAAGCTTGAAAATATTTGACTCTTTTATCAAGAATGAATGAAATCTTTCTCAGCTAGGATATACCTCATAAATTTGATTCCTAGAAACATTTCCCTACATTACATAATAAAATTGAGGATTTTTTGTTTTTACTTTTTTTGGTTAAATGCCTTAACAAATTAAATTCTCCACAACTGCTAAGAAGCTACTTCTTCACCAATCCCCTAAATTCAGCACTAGCGATGCTGCCATTACTTTGGGGACTCTCGCGGCCTGCGCTCATGGTTCTGAAGCAGCTCTGGACTTGTCAACACTGTTAGTAGTAATTCATTCCTAGGGCTGCAGGTGCAGCTCAGCGGTGGCGTGCTTGATTACCTAGCATGCTCAAGGACCTAGTTTCTATCCCAGCACTGAGAAGCAAAATTCTCAGGAATGCATTCCTACTATAAAGATTTACTGATGCTTAAACCAACAGCAGTCATTGTGAAATGCACATGGCACAGTCATGTCGTGAACCAATATAGCAATGTTTCCTGGGCGGTAGTGGTGCTCACCTAAAATCCCAGCACTCAGAAGACAGAGGCAGGAGGAACTCTGTGAGTTTAAGGCCAACCTGGTATACACAGAAAGTTCTAGAGCAACCAGAGCTAAATAGAGAAACCCTGTCTCATAACAAAATATTTTAAAAAAATGAGGAGGGACGGAGGGTGGGAGGGAGGGAGGGGGGAGGGAGGGGGGGAGGAAGGAAGGAAGGAAGGAAGGAAGGAAGGAAGGAAGGAAGGAAGGAAGGAAGGAAGGAAGGTAGGTAGGTTTGCCCTAAATTAGTAACACCAAGATGTGCTTTTAAAGCAGCTCTTCATCCAGGACCCTATCTCCTAAACTTACCTAAAATTCACACAGGTTTTGGGACCCGACAAACCACAGCTACCTGCTGCATGTGTGATCCTGACTAAGCCAATTCATCTGCCCTGGCCTGAGGACTTGATCTGTAACTTGAATTGTTAAAAGAATAAATAAGGAAGTGTACATGAAACATCCACAGAAGTGTCTCAGTCACATAGAATGGGTGGTAAATGATGATACCAATTACAGTAACTGTTACAGTCACATGGATGAATCAACTTCTACTCCAATAGTTAGAAAAGTAAAATGCTGAGGACCTTCAGAAATATTCCACAGAAATGATTTTTCAGATGTCTGCAAGGGCAAGATATGACTGGGGCAGAACAGGTGTTTAGCATGCTAAGTCCCTGGTGCAGTCCCTAGCACCAAAGGGTCAATAAGTCTCAAGATGATCCTAGGCTTGACAGAGTCCAAGTGGCCTTTTGCTGTATGTGAGTTAGACTGGAAAGGCAGGAGGCTCCTTGGGTGTCACCTTGAAGGAGGCATCCCATTAATATGTGAAGGCCAGACTGCCAACTCCTGACTCAGATGAAGCTCACACAGAAACTACTCAGGCTGCTCCAAACACCCTGGGAGCATTCTGCAATCTTCAATAGTCAGTAAACAGAGTCCAGGGAGCACAGAGCCGTGTACTGGAAACCTGATACAGTCCTCAATGATCAAAATTACTCTCTAAAGGTCATGGGCACAAAGGAAATGGTAAGAAAATGTGGTGTCCTTTAGTATCACAGTAGCTAAAAATGGAAACTGCTGTGGAACACATAAGGCTAGCTTTTAAAAGTGTCTTAGAGTCACTAAGAGTGGGCTGGGAGGGGAGCTTCATAGTCAAGTACTGGCTTAAGTGTGTGTGTGTCCCACACACAAGTTCAGGGAAGAAAGTTAAAAATAGAAGAGACTATCATGAGGAGCTCAGTGGCAGCTATACATACAAATCAAAATTCAGAGAGCAAGTGAAGCGACGGCAAGAAAGCATATCAGTGTTGGGTGAAAAAATTTCACAATAAAAAGGCAGAATTATCAGGAGTGGGAAAAATAACAAAGAATAGTCGACTTCAAACAGATTACTGCTAATGGAGTGAAGGAGCAGTGAGGGAGTGCGGTGTGAGTCCTTCAGTAGACATCCTGGGTAGTGGCGGTGTCACTGTCTCTACGGGGACAGCACACACCCAAACGTAAAGCTGTAACACGCATCCACCCAAAACAGCATGGCTTAAACTACCTCTAAATTTTTGTCATTTGACATAATGACCTAACTTTAACTTGAAGGGGTATAAAATAAAGTAGAGCCCCTAAAAGAGTTAAATATTCAAAAAGTAATAACCATATGTACATACAACTATTCCACATGATACAGTAAATTGGCATTCTCCAGGGGAGGATATGCTGGAGTTTTGAGCCCTAAGCCTAACCATGCCACAGCCATACCACATTCACTCAGACAAGATCTATGACCTCTTCCTCTCTAGAGTGCTCCAAAGGTAACAAGGGGTCTACTTGCTGAGACTGGCCTGCACACTGAAGGGATACATATTCTCAGGATGCAACACTCCCAGTGAGCTGGTCACTATTCCATCGACCTCAAACATCAAACATGCTATCGTCACCAAGTGGATAAAAATGGCCAATTTGTGCCACCTTCCTTAATTCACCCACTCTTTCTATGAATATGTCAAGCACTGGGTGCAGAGATACAAAAATGCTGCATTGTCTCCTCCCACACAGGGTGTGCATCAGAAACAGCCCTCTCTCTTCTTCCTCCCCACATCACACTGCTCTGCCTACGGTCCCAGGTCTGGCCAGGTCTCCCTTTCTCCCTTACGTCACACTGGTTTTCCATCTGTTTGTTTAAGCGTAGTTGGTTTTTGCCTTTTTTGTTCAATTTTAAAGATTATAAAACAAGTAAACAGTCATTATAGAAAGAGAAAATGTCCACTGTCCTCAACCATGAAGCACTATTTTAAATAATGTTTTGCTCCCTGGCTTTTTCAGATGTTCTGTGGTGTCTAGCACTTCTCCATGCCTCTCAGTACTCACTACGTTACCTAAGCACTGCTTGCTGCTGGGCACTATGGCCCCAGTCACCTAAACGCTTCTACAGTTCCACGGACCTGCCTCATCTTGTGTTGGAAAAGTTTGAACCGAAGTATTCCTGGGCCAAGGAGATCAACTGTAAAGGTTTCGATTAGCAAACCAGAGTTATTTTCAGAAAAATGAAATCAATTTACACTGGAGTAGTCTTTGAAAGTGCTGTTTTGATGATACCCTAATAAAAGGCAGTCTCCCCATCATTTTATCAATCATTTAATAACTTATCAGAAAATAAAATATAAACTGCTAATTGGCTCTGCCTGCCCCCCATAGAAGACATGGGTGGCCCACTAACTTGGTCGGGGGCATTTGTCTTTCTGGCCAAGGCTCAGTTCCTGCTGCCTCACCGTTTCATAAATTGAGGTCATTTCCACCACACTCAGCAGCAGCTGACTGCTCTCATTGGGACACGCCCACCATTCTAGCGACAGGGAGTTCAGATGGAGCCACCAAGAAACCAGCCCAGGCTGCTCCCCACCTCCCTGCAACTGGCAAGACAAGCCAAACCCAGTTAGGGTTTAACAGACTTCCACCGAAACTCCTAGTTCTTAATGACACTTTTCAGTTCTTTCTACCGACATACAGCTCCATGCATTCTTTTCAAGGTAATTAGCTGCTACTTACAGCACAAACTGAGTCTATGCACAAAGCTCAATGCAGAAAACACGCTCCCCTTCCTACAGTTTCCCACATACACATGAACAGGACACAGCCACTTTCCTGCTGTTAGTTCAAAGCAGCAATAACAACAAAAAATAATAATAATCAATAAATAAAGCCAGAGAAAGTGGCTCTGCATCTCCTTCCTCTAGAGTTTTGACAAGACTTATACATAGACCTTAAATTGGAGGATGCTTTTTTCATTAAATATGCAATATGAAAACTTCATGAGAATAACTGACAAGTTTTCGATTTTTTAAATATATTTACTTACTTATTACCTATGTGAGTCAGGCCTGATACTCACAGGCATCTACCTGCCTCTGCCTCCCAAGAGTTGGGATTCAAGGCATATACCACCATATATAGCTAACTTTTGTTAATATAATAAACTTAATAGTTTTTAATCTCTTATGTTAGTTATGTGTAAAGAATCATGACGATCACTAGTCCCAGACTTAAAGCCTGCGGAAGCAATGTGCTAAAAGGCTCACCTTTTTAGTTCTCAGCTCCCCAACTGTCCAATGTGGACAGAAAGGTGAGTAGCATTTTCCCTTCACAGGCTGACCACCGCAGATTATCAACACAAGTTCCCTACCACTAAGCTCACAGATCCCAGCACAGAAGTGCTTTTTAACAAACATCTTACTGGGCTCTAGATGGGACAGTCAGTAACTCAACAGTGACTAGCCCACTCCACACAGCCTTTGCTGAAGTCCCTGCCAAATTTCAAAGGTTTCCACTCCTGTTAGAAGGTGGCACACAGTCTTGAAGCCTGATCCAGGAAACTGACCCATCCTGCCAGCATCTAGTCCATCGACGGTCTTTACATGGACCACTCTGCTGCTATGTGTTGTTACATCTTCAATAATGGAATTACTAAGGAATCTATCTGAAATGAATTAAGAATACCTTGTAACAGAAAACAAAACAGTGTGTCGCTTCTCCTACATGCTGACATACACGGCACAGTTCTGAGAAGTTCAGGCATTTTTACAAAACTAGTACTAACCAGAATCCATGAAGATACTGTTCAACAACACTTGAAGCTTGCTAAAATCCAAAAGCTGATCTACCTAACGTATCTCACAGATAACACTGTAAGCAACTCTTCGATCCATCCTACATGTCTAAAAAACAGTGGCATAAATCACAGCATTGACTGATAAAGTTAACTCAGCTAAAAGCCAACCAGCTTAAAAAGGCAGCCTATGGTCTCTCGACATGACTATCTTCACAACCAAGCAAACAATCCAATGAAAACAAACTGCTTACTATGAATAAAAACTTACCTGGATTTCCAAAACGAGTCTTAGTCTTGCTAGAGAAAGCAGTCATCCAGTGGTCAATTTAACCAAACACTGCTGTGTTAATAGAGCTTAACAAACAAGATGAAGATAAAAATAGGTAGGGTGGATGGACAGATGGACAGATAGAATGGATTGAAAAGCAGATGACAAATAGGTGGGCGCCACCAGATGAAAGCGCTGAGCTGCATGTCCTACCACCAGACACCTCCAGCAAACCCGGTACTTAGGGAAGGACCATGTTAATGAACTATCCCTGTGCATCCCAGAGGCTCAACCCACATTTCCTGATTTCTATGACAAAGATTGTCATTAACCCTCCAAGATCACCAGGAATGCAGTACCAGTGTGGCCACACTTAAATAAACCTTTCATCTACTTGGAGCAAAACAACAACACTGTAAAACCTGTATGGCGAGTTGGACAACTTAGCACTATTATACCTTCCTTGGTTTCAGATGAGACCGCCTGACTAATTAGCATGCCTGAGACACAGAAACGTGGAGCATACGTGGCTTGTGTTGCACTTGGGACAATAAGAACTAATCCATTCAACCAAGTTTGAATGAGACCAGGTAAGCCTGATGAATATGGCAGTGCCTCAGACACAAAGTAACTGCTCGACTTCTGTCCAAAAGAAAGCCAAAAAGCAACAAAGACTATCTTTCATTTTCACAGATATGAAGGTCTTTACTGCCTTCTTTTATCAGACAATTTTACATCTTTACTTACTATTTGTGGCATTCCTGGGTATAATTTTTCTAGTCCTCTTTAAGCCATCTTTGTACACATCATTTTAAACTTCACTCCTTAGGGGCTTAAGAGATGTGTCACTGGCTAAGAGCAGTGGCTGCTCTTGCAAAGGACCTGGGTTCTGTTCCTCACACCTACATGGTAGCTCACAACCACCAGTAACTCTAGTCCCATAAGATCCAATGCCCTCTTCTGACCACAGGCAGGCAAGCATACGGCACACAAACATACATACAGGCAAAACACTCATATACATAAAAATAAATAAATCTCCTTTTTTAAAAAAAGTGATTCCTTGGATAAGATCTTTATTGTGGGGGCTATAAATTCCATGAAACGTGCTGCTGCAAAGTATGGGGGTAGGTGTGGAGTCACCATTTAATCTTCTTAAATAAATTTCTAAAATAGCAATTCCTGGTGGCATACCAGTAACCATAATTAAACAGTAAGCCTGGGAATGGGCTCACACCACTCCAAAAAATCTACACAGGCTTCTAGTCTATTTAGGAATATTGTTTTTTTTTTTTTTTTTTTGGTTTTTCGAGACAGGGTTTCTCTGTGGCTTTGGAGCCTGTCCTGGAACTAGCTCTTGTAGACCAGGCTGGTCTCGAACTCACAGAGATCCGCCTGCCTCTGCCTCCCAAGTGCTGGGATTAAAGGCGTGCGCCACCACTGCCCGGCTTTAGGAATATTTTCTATGCCCATAGACTAGTAGAGGAAGATCTCTGTTAATATCAGTGATCAAATAAACAATCAAGATTGGCTTATAAAAATTGGGACTGGAAGACTAGGGATGGAGGGGCTTGGCTAAAGCGGTTAATGCATGCCACACAAGTGTAAAAACCTGCGTTTGAATCCCCAAGTAAAAACTGGGCTGCAAATCCCTAGAGCTGACAGGCTGGGCAGCCAGTCGAGCTGAATTAATGAGCTCCAAGGTCAGTAATAGAGCCTGTCTCAATGCACAAGGTGGAAAAGTGATAAAAGATGACAATCTGGCCTCCACATATACTTCTGCACACACGTGAACATAAACCTACTAAAGCATACACCAAAACAAAACAATAAAACATTCTAGGAGGAAAAAAATCAAACACCCTAAGACCGTGTATAGTTTTCTTATATATATAACTTACAATTTTCCTCCCTGGTATCATATTTTCTGCCAATGAATTAAAATGTAAAGAACAGGGAGCCATACAGCTCCCAGAGCCCCTCCTGCATGGCTAATGAGAAATGTGTCACCACTGGGACACTGTGGAATAGCTGTCTCTGAGTGTGCAAGGGGGTAAGAGTCTAGACTCCTGTAAATACAAAACCCTGTAGCTGGTCAGTTACTGTCTGTATGCACCAACTCCTCTCGCATATATACAAGCATCTCTAGGTTCCTGACAATACTCAACAAAGATGCTGTGTACACACTCAGCACATATTTTCAATGCACGTAGTAGAACATGCAGATACAGAAAGCTGGCTGTGTATCTCAGTTGTCAACTAGATATGTCAACTGGAATCACTCGGGGGACGGTCTCTGGGTATGTCTGTAGACGTCGTTTTGATTGGTAATGGGGATGGGTGGCGGCATCACCTCTTGGGATGAGACTATATATTAGAAAGAGAGCAAGCCGAGCACCAGCACTCATCTAGTTTTGTTTCCTGATGCAGATGCCATGTGAGCAGCTGCCTCGAGATCCTGCCACCATGTCTTCACTGTGAGAACTCCATCTGGGAACCGAGTCAAGATAAACACACTTCCGTAAATTGCTTTGCAGCGTGTTGTGTTACAACAGGAAGAAGCTACACCTAGATTATTCTTGCTATATAGCTCAATATACATCACTTCTATAAACAATTATGGAAGCTTTACATCCACTAGCAACATACACATAGTCTTCACAGTAACTTTATTCCTCACAGGTAAACCTGGATGTGCCTCTCATAGATTTAATGCTCTGAAAACAATGTACCCAGCGTTGATTCTACTTTTATGAATTAGAAGAATGACAAAACTAGGCCAGGTGGTGGCGCACACCTTTAATCCCAGCACTCGGGAGGCAGAGGCAGGCGGATCTCTGTGAGCTCAAGGCCAGCCTGGTCTACAGATTGAGTTCCAAAAAAGCCAAGGCTACACAGAGAAAATCCAGGAGAGAGGGGGCAACAACGACTGACAAAACTAATCAATCCCAAGGGAGAGACACGTATCTATAGGTAACAGGTCCTGGTAGCAACTGTCTTTGGGAAGATATAATTGGTAGATATAGGCAGTCCCTATATACTTACTACACACAGCTTCATTACTCCATAAACACCCCTCTGCCATCTGCATTGTGCCCATCTTCACTTCCAGGCTTCCAGACTTCTGCAGCCTATCTGGAATGTCGCCACCTAACTCTTTTCTCTACATGTTGAGGATGACCCTTTAGAGACCAGGTTGATAATTAGAGTGTAACTGCAGAAGTGGGAGTCTTTTTACCTTGTTTTGTATTTGCACTACACAGGGAACATGCAGACAGGGTGTTTGCATACCAGCAACAGAAAGCAACAGCTGACAATTAGAAGTAAAACTAAGAAACAGAAACACAAGCCTTGGCCAAGTCTAATGTCTCAGTCTAAGAGCAAAATGATCAACACAGCAACAAAACCATGGTTATGTTTCCTCACGTCACAAGAAAAAATAACTCATCTTGCATCTTAAACGCAACACACTTAGAAATAAAACTTCTCTTTGAAGTAGGTCTAAAAGCAGTTCTAATACCAAAGAGTGGGTCAGCTATTTAGAAAAGACAGCTGTGCAGAATAAGATTAAAAAGCTAGCCAGCTGTTATGATAAATACCTGTGATGCCAATACTCCAGAGACTGAGGCAGTAGGATCAGAGTAACCCAGTCTGGGCTACCTTGTGAAAAAAAAGAATACGATGATTTTTTTCCCCCTTTTAACTACTTTGTTTGAAGGGTTCTCTATGACATAAGGACCCTCAGCATAGAAAGGAAGTGCTAACACAAGCAGGTGGATCACAGAAGTGCCAACACTAGCTATAGAATCCAAACTCTAGGTTCACAACTTCAGTTATGTATTTTCCATAGTTATTCATAATTCTTTAGATAACAATGGTTCAAAAGTAAAGCTATTCAGATCTTTTAACGGAATAAAAACAAAACAAAACAAAAAACACTCTAATGTTACTCAAACGACTCCTAATGAACTTAAACATTACCTTAAAAAGGTTAGAGGCCCAGGACAACAGATCACAGCACAGGAGACCACAATGGGAAATAGAAGGTAGAAAAAGACAAGATCTCCTGAGTAAATTGGGAGCATGGGGACCTTGAGGGAGGATTGAAGTGGGGCGGGCAGAGGCTGGGAGGGGAGCAGAGAAAAATGTAGAGCTCAATAAATATCAATAAAATAAAATTAAAATTAAAAAAAAGAAAAAGAAAACCAACATTCGATTAGTCAAGACACTCCATTACAGGGTGTGTGGGATTTCTGAGCCCCTATCTAGAATACTGGTCACAGTAAACTTCTTGCCACCAACTCTTAAACCTATGAATTATTCCTATTCTGTGGAAGGCGCCAGACATGTCAGCCAAAACTCCCTGTGACTCTTTGAGAGACAAATGTTGTAGCTGTTCTTTTGAGGTAAGGGGGACACTTTGCATGTGAATCAATGTGTACAAGATATGTCACTACTTAAACATACTTACCCACAGATATTAGTGTTTCCCCTTTTAAACTGCTCAAAGTGGCCTCACCCTTACTTTCCTTGCTGATGGCTCTGAGCCTGTTTAATCTGGATAGAAACTCCAGGAGTCCACAGTTCAGCAGACCACATGCTTTATGCAAGTGTGGAGGGGGTGGCTTCATACAGAGAGGAAAATGAACATCCGAGTCATCACACAGTGGAGGTGAAAATACAGTATTTTTATGACAGAGAACATTAAACATTAGCCCAAGTCATCAGAGCAGCTCTGTGGACTAAATGCTCCCACCATCTAAGTCTCTCTGTTGAGCCAAAGCAAGTAACCCAACACTGTT
Organism: Arvicola amphibius; assembly: GCF_903992535.2. Classification (NCBI taxonomy): domain Eukaryota; kingdom Metazoa; phylum Chordata; class Mammalia; order Rodentia; family Cricetidae; genus Arvicola; species Arvicola amphibius. Next base: position 71,297,755 of record NC_052057.2, on the reverse strand, counting down.
TCCTCATCCAAAGTCCGCTCCTTACCCTACATTCTAACTGCATCATTTAACAAAGTACTGGCTGGACTACTCTTTTTACAGGTGCTTGCAGGCCATATGCAAAGGACTTTACATTTACAGACTTGAATGAATTAACTTAATTCAAAAGCCAGCCAACCAAGTCCAGAATAACCCGAAATCCTCACCACCCATTTATGTGTATTCTGCAGTTCTGAGACTAGAGTCAACGCATGCAGCACTAGTCAGAGCACCAGCTGCACACCCCTTATGCTCTGCATGGCTCCCAAGCTACAAAGTTCCTGAGAGCCAGCACTGGGCAATGCTGGGTATGGGCCTGAGACTCTCTCAGTAACAGCCACCACTGCCCTGTTCAACATCACAAGGAGTGACCCGCTGTGCTGTTGCAGCTTCCTTCAGAAACACCTGGATTATTACAAAAACTTTCAAAACAACATAAATAATAATTCGCACCAGAGTGAAGAGGCATGGAAGCTGGCGAGCAAAGGCCTGTATATCTGTGCGTAGAACCAGCAGAGCTGGTGGTTACATCTTCTGTGTCAGTTGCTTTCACAGTTCTCAGCCCCAATCCCTACCACCTTGCTCCAGCAGAGAGGAGGCTGTGGCAGCATGCATGAAGGCACGATGGGACTGTTTTCTAAGAGTGGGAAAAGCTCTACACATGGAGCACACATGCTGTTTTCTCCTCTCACTTTTCATGTGTGTTTGCTCAGGTCTCCGTTCAGCCAAATACTTTCTAGGCACAAAATTTGTTCTGCATGTTGCAAGCCATCGAGTTTGAAAACAGTACTTATCGTGTCCAGCCCTACCTCGAGAGATGGTTCAAACAGTAAAAGCTAGGCTTACAAGCAAAATGTCACATTTGACCCTCTCAGAACTCTCAGTGGCATTTATTTTAAACCTGGCCCATCCTGACCACCCCTTGCTTTTCAGGAGAGTTTGTACTTTCATACGGCCTCGCCTAAGCTCATTTCCTTTTTCAGACAAACCAAAAGCACCAGCTCAGATTCACACTGATCACATACAAGGCTGAGCAGCCCCTGTGGTCATCATGCTTTCCAATATCAGGAGGCCTCAGTCCACATCATTACCATATTTCAAAACATTCAATGGTATTGACGGAGTCCAAACACATTAAAAATCTTCTCTATCAAGCCGGGCGGTGGTGGCACACGCCTTTAATCCCAGCACTCGGGAGGCAGAGGCAGGCGGATCTCTGTGAGTTTGAGACCAGCCTGGTCTACAAGAGCTAGTTCCAGGACAGGCTTCAAAGCTACAGAGAAACCCGGGGGGGGGGGGATGCTTCATACTAGGTATATTTAGGAGGTAGAGTCAGTGTGGATCTCCATGAGTTAGAGGCCTACCTGTTTTATATAGCCAGTTTCTAGGCCAGCCAGTAAGAGCTTCATTCACAAAAATTACTTAAAATATGGGGCAAAATCACATTCAGGCCATATTTATAAGCCACACATAAAACGCATAAATGAATTCCCTGTCTGTGCAAATCTCCCTAATCCAACTCAGTTTTAAACCAAAAAATATCAGATAAGAGGTCTCAGGGTGGAAAACCAACACACACCAACCCTAACATCTAGTGGTACAGTGATCTTGCGGAAAACCATCCCCTGCTTCTGTGGGCCAATTACATCTCGATCCTTAGTACAGGCCACCAAATATCTGTGCAAGTAGAAACCGAAAGCAAACTAACAAAAGCGATGACAGACAGGCAGGGGTGTGCCAGCCATCTCCTCATCCAGAATCCACATCGTCTGTCACCATGGTCTCTGCCCAATCCCTTACTAGCATCCACCACGAGCAGCCTCAGGAGCAAGGAAAGTGACACTGAGCTAGCTGAGCAGATTCAGGCTAGGTGTGACCCTAGTCCTGGCCCTTTGTTGTTCTGTGACTGCAATAAAGTTCCCATCTCCTTTAAAGCGAGTTCAACATTGTGTGTTTAAGTGTGAGAACAAACTTGCTTACTTCACAACTGAGACACTGGGGCGAAGGTGGGGTGAGGGCTAGGCCAGGAACTACAACCACCCTCAAAACATCCCCAATGCCCAGAAGATCTCCTAGCACTAGGCCCCAGCCAGTGTTTCCACTGCCTCCCAACAGCACTGCACTGAGCACAAGCCTTCAATCTGAGCTCCAGGACACATCCATACTACATCATTCTCTATGCTGAGCTTCTGCCACAAAGGTCTCTTTCTTTATCTATACACAGGACAGTCTCTACTGCAGAATGGTGATTTGTCAGTCAAGTGTCAGAAGCTGCCACAGACATGAGAAGTACACCACTCAAAGTAAGGTCAAGTCACTTCCAACTTGTCCCGGCCGGAAGTCCAGCTCTGCTCAGTGAGACCTTGAGAGGAAGGATCAGAGTCACCACAAGACAGTGTGAAATCCACTTGCCCAGTGCAAGCTTTCTGGATAGGCAGCAGAGAAAAATGGTCAGAATCCCAACTCCAAGAAAATGACTCTGAGATTTGAAAAGGGGTTCTTCTGCTAGCCAGTGGTACAAACTTCAGCAAGTTAGGTCCCTGTTCTCTGTGAGCCATCTGTAAAGGAAAGAGTGGAAGATCCCATCTCCAATATTGCTGTGGGCTCTTGGCGAGGACCAGTAATGACCAAGAAGTGACACCGAGGTGAACACTGTGTAGCTTTTTTGTTTCGTTTGTTTTTCAAGGCAGGGCTTCTCTGTGCAGCCCTGGCTGTACTGGAACAACAGAGCAATCTGTAGACCAGGCTGGCCTCAAACTCACAGAGATTCACCTATCTCTGCCTACTTTACAGTTTTCTTATGAAAGAAGTAAGTAGCTTAAATGCAGTTAATGATACATGGTGCCTCAAACAAATTTGGAAATTGTGATTTGTTCCTGGAGCTGCAGCTAGGATACAGAGCCTCCATGAGACAGGCAGAACTCTAACCTAGCTACATCCCAGTCTCAGACAATGCTTCACTGTCCTATTCCTTGATACACATAGTTATAATACAAACTTAATTATCTAGAAGTAGTCAGTAAAACCCTTGCAATGATGTGTGTCCTCCCCAACAACTTTGACTGTGTGAATTACTAATGAGCTTTGTCATACATATAAAACAGATACAACTCAGAAACACTTCTATTAAGTACCTATACCATTACTTGCTGGCCTCTTTATGTTATGTGCATTGGTGTTTTGCCTGCATATATGTCTGTGTGAGGGTATCACATCTTAAGAGTTACAGACAGTTGTGAGCTGCCATGTGTGTGCTGGGAATTTAACCTGGAAGAGCAGTCAGTACTCTTAACCACTGAGTCATCTCTCCAGCCTCCTCACAGATTTTTTTAATTGGTAAACTCTAACTTCTGTACAAATATGTGCAAGGGATAAGCTTTCAGACTTAGGAGTGGCAGTTACAAGGGCAAAGACAACTTGTGTGTTGTTCCTACACGTTTCATACAATGCCACACTCCAATCACACAGAGCCTACAATGGCAGACAGACCTTAGCCTCACTGTAGCTTTCGAATGTATTTAAGAGGCTTGTGGGATTCTTTCCTCTAAAAATACTCTGAAATACTGTTTGTTTAAAGTTTGTTATCACTGCTACTAAACAATCAACCTTACTTTAATGAAATTATGTAATATACCAGCCATTTGTAGATGACCTATGTATTCTAACAAATAAACGACATTTAACTTAGTGTCTTGTAGTTTTAAAATTCAAAGTATCTGATTTTAAGTAGTCAATTTCAGAAAGTCGTAAAAAAATTAATTGACCAGAAACTAACAAAACTCAATGGAAAGACTTATGATTGTCCTTCAGGTCCAGACACATAAGAATTGAAATAATCCAACCAATTATTTCCCTCAATTTAAAGCATAAAATTTTTTAGTTCTTTCTAACATTTGTCCAATTCAATTAAAACCAGGACTGTTGAGACACTTCCAGTTTAATGATGAATTATTATTATTCTGAAGAAAATGCAAATGACTCAGTGTGTTTCCACATTTCTGCCTGGTCATCCTCAGACGAAACTGGTGTGTTTCTCCAGCCTCGCGTGCTGACTCCTTGACGACCTCAGACTCTTTTCGAATGCACTAGGTACACTAGGTATTGATGTACTCTTACTGTACATTCCAAAGATGTCTACACCAGGAAAAGGTGGTATGCAGATAGCATCTCAGTCATTAGCTGTTACATTATATTCTGCTTTACGGCAAGTAAACATTCAGCACCCTCTGCAATTTGTAACTTCTAAGGTGCAAAAGCACAAGAACTGAAATATATTCAAATAATCCTAATCAAAGTATCCTAGTGATACTTTTCCTAAGGTTCTATTTTGTCATACTTAACATCCTTCCCAAAATGACATTAAAAACTTATTAAATAATAGAAGACCTGTTCTAAAGCCATCTCCTTTCAAGGGTGAGGGTGCAGCACTTCAGCAGTGAGTGACAAAACTCCAGGACAAGCCTCACCCACTTTCATTAGCTGAATCTAGGCAGAAACCCATTTCGCTTCATGGTTAAGAGGAAACTGAAAAGAAAACGGTCAATATAAATTCCACGGGAAGGTAGGCCAGGCGGTGGCGCTCGCCTTTAATCCCAGTACTCGAGAGGCAGAGGCGGGCGGGTCTCTGAGTTGAACACAGAACAATAAGTTCTCAGCAGCCACTCTCTACCCAGGGGCAGCCCTCTGATTCTCTTCATACACTCGCCAGCTAGCTCTGCCCATAGTCTGCCCACTTCCAGTCAGGCAGATAAAGCTGTACAACGCCTTTAGGCTGACTTCATCCACAAGTCTCAAAAGTTTCTACCACTGACACCAACAGCAGAGTATTGGGGGACAAGTAGGAGAGTAAACAGAGATAGGCTTCGCTCTGGGCCCAGGCAGGGATCGAAGCAGGACTAAGAAAGGAAACCAGAGGGAACTGGAAAAATACATCAGGACAGTCATATTCTGACAGGAAAATATATATATATATTATATTATTATAATATATATATATATATATTAACAGATAAAACACAGCCCTGAACATCATTATAACAGACAATAAACACTAAACTGTCTCAAGAAGACAGTTCATTTATTTAATATAAAAATCTTTCAAGTGGAGTTGATGCCTAGCATCATTCATTCAATCATCATGCTCCATTCAATACCGAGGCCCAACCACCACTGTGCAGTGAATTACAGCAGCCAGTACTCTATGACTCAGTTCACGGCCAAGCGCTCCAGCCACACCTGCAAACAATTAGGCCTGTCACACCATGGATGTTAGTAGTTAGATGTGAAAGTTAAATTATCATCTCATACAGATCCAAAAGATCACCAACAATGAAATACAGTTGTTCCCCAGGAGTAAAAAGGCCCTCACAGCCAAGTTTTATCAAAGAATTCATAAATGTGTCACACATGGCTTGTAAAGTTTTCCTCAGCCCAGAGTGTTCCTCAAATTCAGAAATGTCATTTTCCAGTCAGATAAAATTTCAAAGCAGTTTTAAGGAAGTAGATAGTGTGACTTTTGCCACCAAGCCAGTGACATGAGCATGACCCTCTCTCCAACTCTGAAGGGACACAGGAACAAGCAAATTCACAAAACAATTCACAGGGGTCAGAAGGTTTGACTTCTCCAGGGACACACACACACTGGGCCCTTCCCCTAGTGACTTGTGAGAGTCTGTTAATATGAAGACTCACTCTTAATTCGGACTTGCTTTAGCTGGAAAACCTTCAATGCGCACAGAAGGCTTTCTCACTTTTACGTGCCTAATGTTCTCTTTCTAAGGCTCTTCCAAAGCACAAGAAAGTTTTCACACCCACCCATTCACATGCTCACATACCTGTTCACACACACACACAAACACAGAGGCTCATGAATGAAGAAAAGAGATGCAAAGTGACTTGCCAAAGGTCAGAAGACAGTCCTGAACATAGGAAAGGGTAACTGCAAATTAAAACAGATGGGGTAAGCAGAGCTAAGAATGACCAAGCCTCAAAACCAGGGCCGCAGGCCCAACCATCCCCACCACACTGCAAGTCTGCATCATACCCATCATGGGGTACAAACTCAAGCAGTGCAGGCTGCTTCCCCTGAAATGGTCAGCCCCCAAGGAACTATAGTCTACAATGCTGTATATATCCTACTATGATCAGAAGTGAGTTACCTGATATGGTTTCTAATGTGCAGAAACCAAGTCTTTATCTGTTTTGTTTTGTTTTTTGTTTGCTTTTGAGACAGTCTCACTATGTAGCTCTCACTGTCCTGGAACTCACTATGTAGAACAGACTAGCTTCCAACTAACAGAAACCTACCTGCCTCTGTTGAGACTAAAGGCACACACCACCACACCCAGCTACAGACAGAATCTTAACATTACCAACTTAATCACACAATATTTGAGTGGGAGTGCAACACTTTCCTGTGGATTCGGAGCTGCAAAGAAGCCTGCTTTTCTAGCCCGCACCCTGGCTCTGCCATTCTGACCTGTGTCATAGCTTTTAATAACTGTTTACAGTCACTGGGTGTAAGTATCAAAGTGGTTGTTGAGCGATAATTATTTCTTCTTGCAACATCTCTGTTGTCAGAGACAGGCAAAATGAGACCAGGTCCAGGTCTGGGTCTGCAAGGAGCACAGTATTCTTATACCAGCTAAAACTGGAATTTCAGCTTACCACTGAAATGACTATCAATTTGAACCTGAGCTAGCTGCCTCTTCCTTTGAAAAATGCCAGCACAGCAAGCTGTTTCCTTTCACAAAACGAAGACGCTGTGTTATCCCAAACGACCCACGAGAGGAGAAGCTCCACAGCCTGCCCCTGGACTGCAGGTGCCTAGTTAGCGCCTCCACCACAGACCACCAGTAACAGCCCGTGCAAGACAGGCAGGCAGGCAGTTAGGCAGGAAGGGAGGGAGGGGAAAGGGGGTGGAAGGTAAAGACAAGCTAGACCATCCATCTCCACATTCAAGCTGTCAGGCTGAGGAGAAACAAAGGTTAGGCATGGCAGCCAGTTACTACTGACTGTGATTTGAGTGGATCCACCCCCAGTTATTCCCAACTGTTTGAACAGGGTAGAATTTCATCAGCCTCAGAATGCTGACTGGCTAAGGGACAGGCTAATCGTGATTTCCCCTTGAAAGCCACCACGTTAGTAATGGCAAATCCCATGCAGCTGCAGAGTCACAGGTGGCCAAAAAAGGCTTTTTTAATGTGAATAAAATGGACCACATCTCTTTGAATCTGCTTTGTTGTACAGGTGAAGGAACAGACAAGGACAGTGAGATTTGCTTCTGATATTTACAGATCTGAACTCAACTCACACACAATAGCTCTTACCTTAGATTTTATAATACAATCATGAATTGTTAAGAGCTGTAAAAAGAATTGTTTTTTTTTTCCCCCTTTTGATTTTCATGACAGGGTTTCTCTGTGGTCCTGGCTGCCCTGGAACTTGCTTTGTAGACTAGGCTGGCTCCGAACTCAAGAGATCTGCTTGCCTCAGCCTCCAGAGTGCTGGGACTATTGGTGTGCGCCGCCACCACCAGGGGGAAAATATATAAAAGTGAGGCCCTGTTAGACCATAATCAATGAATGCCAAAGCCTTATTATGCCATTATGAAAAATAAGTTAGTGGATGCTGGTCACTCAGGAGCAGGGCTACACAGAAGAGGCTGTGTCAGGTGGTGGTGGTGCACACCTTTAATACCAGCACTTGGGAAGCAGAAGCAGGTGGCTCTCACTCAGGTGAGTTTGAAGCTGGCCTGATCTGTTACACAGAGAAACCATGTGGTGGGGAGGGGGAGGAGGAGGAGGAGGAGGAGGAGGAGGAGGAGGAGGAGGAGGAGGAGGAGGAATGGTTGTGTCACTGGCGTGGTTAAGTACACTACCCTTCGATACACCAGGGTATACAGGATTCTTAGGAAGAAACTAAAGCCAACTGCAACAGTTTAATTATTCTCAATCAGTATTTCCGGTCTGTGCTAACTGCTTAAACAACAAGAAAGAAAAAGGTGAGTAAGAGATGGTTCTGCCCAGTAGGCGCCACACACAGAGATGCTGAGCCAGCTAAGAAGAACAGCTCCAGACAGCCACCTGCACAGCACAGAACTGACATGAATTACCTACAAAGGCACATAGTCTGTGGCTTTTGCAGAGGCTGCAGGAAAGGGCCCTTGACTCCTTTTCCACAGCAGAGATGTGGGCAGTAGGGTTCCCTGAGAAGGTGAATATGGGGAAGGCAGAACAGAGCCCAAATTCTTATGCTGAATCACAGGACCAGTGAGGTCATAATGGACCAAACAACCCACACAGGTGTGCCTGGCCAGTGTTGTAGAAGACCAGGCAAAGGTACAAACTTCCTGCCTATTTCGTCAAGGCACTAAATCCCAAGGGAGGGTCTGGGCATGCTGGCAGCTGCAGGGATGCAGTGGGCCATAGGGAACATACGGCAGGGGCTGGGAAATGTCTGCATGAGGAGGGCTGGTGCACCCAGACAGAGATGTGCGGACAGAGGGAGGCTGATCACTACCAAGTGTGTGGTGCGAGAGCACAGAAACCAGGAGACCGGGGAAGAACTGGTTTGGGTGGGGTAGGCAACTGGTTTCAGTCTGTCGTGTGACACTGAGTGACAATGAAGGTGTGAGCAAGATACCAGCCAAACGTCAAGCAAGCAGTCAGAGCTTCAGGAAAGGTCAGGCAGGTTTAGAAGCTACTCACACAAAGGTGATAACAAATGCCTGAGGTGAATGAGATCACTTGAAAAAGAGCATATTGGTAGGGTAGAGAGAAAAGGAATAAGGCATAAGCTGGAAGGAAAGCTAGCCACGGCCATGGACAACTTGGAAGAGGCACTGAGTTAAACTGAGGTCAAACTCAGTTCAGTTAAGAGCTCATCAGGGACCTGGTGGCCACGAGAATTATGCAGGGGGGCATAACATAAAGTGTATAAAGCCGAGTTGAATGTTTAGTTCAATGGGAGAGCGCCTGCCTAGTATCCACAAGGTCCTAGGCAACAGGAGTAGACAGGTCCAGTCAAGGAAGTCAAACAGGCTGGGGATGTAGCAGAATGACAAAGCTCTTGCCCAGCATGGGGAGACCCCGGGTGGGGCAGCTATAAAGAGAACTCGGGGAGGACACAATGAGAATCACGGGGACTGCAGAAACTCAACAACAGCAAAGAACATTGCAGACAACTCGAAGCTGACACTTGAAATGATGTGCATCAAAAAATATTGTATGTAGAAAAGTACACATTGTTGAAATTGCCTCAATAATAAACTGAAAATATCCCAAAACCATAAAAACAAATTTACCGGGGGTAAATGGCACATCCACAGCTACACACAAAGAAAAAGAATGATTAGCAAAGGTTCAGAGAGAAGCTTCACCTGATAGAAGTGTAAGGTAGTCCTAACGCTCTGTGTGGATCCGACTGGAACCAACTGTACTTTCCGAGTTTTAGTTCAGTAAGTGACTGTGTGTCTCAAGCCAGCAGATGATAATGTCTGCCAGTGGGGAACACCTTCATATCTTCTTACTTCTTACGAATGAGACAGAAATCTTGTCACTACTTCTTTAATGCTCTGTTGTGGCTATGTCGTCGTGAACTGTTTTACATCTATACGTGGAGCGTGTAAGGAGGCTCTTTATCCCAAAACTAACGGTTATAAAGTCACTCTTCCTTTGTTGTGATTCCAGCATGAAATTGAGAAATTTAGCAAAGGTCCCCATCCAGTCACACCAATTGCATCTTCTTTAATATTAACAGCCCGAAGGAACACACATGTTGGCACACTGTGGTATATCCACAGCTATTTTCATTTGACATCATCTGGCATCATCTATCTCAAGTATGTATAGAGCCTTATTACGAATCATAAATAGCAAGACAGAATGTTTCCATACTGTTCACAGAATGCCGTGCATATTCTGAACCTAAGCTCACTAACCACAGAAAACTGTTCTGCAGTGGCTGGGAACATGGCTGGATTTAAGTGGGTGGTCTACAAGGGTATCTCCTAGCAGAGTTAGGTTAAAAGAAGGAGGATCAGCTTCCAGAGTGGGTGGCTCAATACAAGATCCAAAGGAAAAGCTGCTGCTTTTTGCATACCCTTCTTTACTCTTCCCCGATGCATATCTCTCCTTGGTTGCTGTTTCTATGCCATCCTCAACTGCCATCCGAACCCAGCATTCCACAGAGAACTAAAGACCAGAGGCTCTCCAAGGATCCCCATGCCTTCAGCACCAGCCCGGGCATGTTGAGTCGAGTAGCCTCACAGACTGAGCAGTTAAAGTGTTCTCACAAAGGGTTCTTTCATGACTCTTATCATTTTTTCATTGAAAATTCCTTAAAACGTAGCAAGATTAACCAACATATGATTTTCCAATGAGTCCTCTGAAAACTTACAACAAAGCATACTGAGAAGGTCCATCACTCTATAAGCTCAGCTCCTATGGAAGAGGTCAGGCTGGACACCCAGCCACCAGCTCTGCTAATTCAGCAAGAACATTCACAATACAATATTTTCAACACTCTTTTGTTAGTAAATATAAAAGGAAATCTAGACAAAGACCTCAAATGATACTACCATTTTTCATACCTGAGTGGAAATAATGTACACGTATCAGCCAGGTCAATGGACCACTAGTGAATATTCCTCCGGGTTTGTTTCTTCAGAGGATTTCTTTGATGTAATTTTAAGTCTTGGCAGGCAACTCACTGATTTCATTTTGGTCTACTTAGTCTATAGTTTTTATCTTGAAGATTGCAATTTCTTATTTGGTCAATGTTTGGCTTTGATCAAAAAAGAGTCATTTCTAGGCTATGGAAATGGCTCAGTTTACCTGCCTACCTTGTATGCAAACCCAGGGAACAAGAGTTCAATTCTAAAAACTCACTTAAAAATAGAGAGTTCCAGGGTATCTAAGGCTACAGAGAAAAACTGTCTTGAAACACTAAAAACAAAAATAAGATAATAAAAAGTAAAAGGTGGAAGGAGGGAGAGAGGGAGGGAGGGAGGGGTAGAGGGAAGGAGGCAGGGAAGGAAGAAAAGAAATCAAAAGAGGGGGGAAAAGAAGGAGAGACCAGAATTCCAGGATTCCTGGGACTTTCTGGCTCCCAGGCTTGCCTAATCAGTCCATTCCAAGCCAGAGAGAGATTCTACCTCAAAACAAGTGAACACCCCCAAGGAACAAAGCCTGAGGTAGCAACTGGCCTCTATACACAGGCACATAAGCACAAACACCTCCTCTCAAACACAAACATGCACACATACACACATCACAAAGCACACATTCTTCTATAACTGCAGTTCTCAAAGGGTCACAAGGGATCTCTCTCTCCATGCACGTGATCCAATTAACCTTATAATTTACTTTTTAACAGAATGCTCAAAGCAATGCTTTAAAATAAGCACTACTAGTCTGGTGTGGTTTAAACCCCTTTAACCTTTTTTAATAAACAGTCACTATATTCCAAAGTACTGGGTGCTTACAGTAATATTTTTATCCATTGTGAGGTTAGTACTAAAGCTGGAGCTCAAATTGTTGAAAAGAAAATCACCAATGCTCCCAGTTTATGTGGATCAAAATTTGAGACTAGAACAAGGCTCTCTCACCATACCCCCCATTTAATATACACTAAATGTAACACGCTTCCTTTGCCCAGGATGGCACCCACTATGACATGTTAATTTGTAGTATCCTGCTCTTACAAGATTGTGTGTAACTCTACTAATTTTTATAATTAAATGATCATTTACTGCCTATTACTTTGAATGAACTATGAAGTATACTAGGTGCTCACAGTAAAGATGGGAATAGTTGAGAAAGAAATCCATCTCAATCGTGACAAATGCATAACAGCTGAAGCCAAAGCTTCCCCCCAAAAGGAATTATTGTTACTATAATGTAATGAACTTTCATTACATTATAAACTAAATGTTTGTTATGGTGTAATAAATTATTCACAATCTAACTACATCTCGTGCACCCCAACTTTCAAAATACTGCCCTACTCAAACAGGATAGCCAGATGAAGCATAGACTTTGTTTCTGATGCAGTCTGCTATCATCTAGAGAGGAAGCATTCACAGCAGGTGACACAGGAGTCAGGCTTTCCTTCTGCACATAATGGAGGATTATGGCTCGTTCAAACCACTCTAAACTGAGATACCTTCATGTTTAATGTGTTTACTTTTGAGAGCTTCTATTTCTTCCATTAGAAAACATTTTATGTTGCTGGGTCCAAATTATTAAGGCAAACGATTATTTTGACAACTGCAGCAATCTGACATAAGGTTGAGATCAGACAGAGTTTATCACCAATAACTAGGAAAACCAACCACCATGCTGTGTGAAGAAAACTAACTCATCTTTAAATGTTATGATTAACAGGAGGTTTTACAAATAATGCTGGTTTATAATCTGGGAAAAAAAAACTCTTTTGGTAGAATAGGTGTAAGAGACCTTAAAAATCAAACATTGCACATACTTGGTCAAAACCAAGAACTAAAAGTCCTGCCGAACAGGAAAGGTCGGGTAGAAGGCTTGCCTAATATGCTCAAGTATGTGTTCAATCTTAACACAGCCAAACAGCCAAAAGGAAACACACTGAAGGTTTAGAGTGAAATTAATTCTCTTAGGGAGAAGCTAGACAAGAGCCTTTCAGCCTCATGTCTTCCTACTTCCCACAGCTTATGAGTATCAGTGCCAGCAGCCAGCCCCATCCCATTACCCAGAACTCCAACACCATTCCAGTGTGAGCCCTACAATTTAAGCGCACTATTCCGTGATCCCGTGCGCTGTAGTCTAATCCCTTCCCTTCCGGGGTACATTTCAGCTCTCCAATGACCTTCATGTGTGTTTATAAAGGCACTGGCTAAATATGAGTAGGTACACAGAACTACCAGAACATCAGTTTCATTTTTTATCTTCATTTCACACACTGCCCACTGAACCCTACTCTAGATGCCATCATACATGCTGTAACATCAGATGAAAGACATTCGCCCATAAAAGAAGACATTACTCTACTTATTTGCGCCAGTCTACGTTCCTCTAACAGAGGTTTCAGCTCTAATTCCAAACACATTTAAAAGCACCATCAGTAGTAATACAGAACACCCATCACTTTTATTTTCTCAGGCTGTTTGGAGTTTTTAAATGACCTAAATTGTTTTTAAATAAAATCATCGCCGGGCGGTGGTGGCGCACGCCTTTAATCCCAGCACTCGGGAGGCAGAGGCAGGCGGATCTCTGTGAGTTCGAGACCAGCCTGGTCTACAAGAACTAGTTCCAGGACAGGCTCCAAAGCCACAGAGAAACCCTGTCTCGAAAAACCAAAAAGAAAAATAAATAAATAAATAAATAAATAAATAAATAAATAAATAAATAAAATCATCACTATATAACCATATAACCACATGATACTTTAAAATACTCAACCATACCCAGTATAGACATCTGTACCTCTTCCAAGGTACTTTTTACAGGAGGGAATCAGAACAGCAGCCAGTGCTAAACATCCTTCTCCTTAGGGCAGTCACAGTAACAAAGGAGTTCCTCAGCAAGCAGGCTTTCCAAAACAGGCACTCTCTCTGTCTCTCTCTCTGTCTGTCTCTCTCTCTGATGCAATTAAAAGAAAAAGAAACAGGGAGGAAACTGGAGCTGTAACTCAGCAAGCAGAGTGCTTAACTCACAATCTTGAAGCCCTGTATCCAATCTCTAGCACTGTATGAACCAAGTGTGGCAGCACATACCTGTAATCCCAACACTTAGGAGGTAAATAGTTCAGGGTCATTCTCAGTTATCAAGCAAGCTTAAGGCCAGCCTAGGCTACATGAGACCAGAAGAGAAGGAAATGTAACAGTGTGTGCAAATCCAGCCTATGGTGTCTGAAGTGTTCATGAAGAGTTCAACGCTAAGGATGATGAAAACATGCTTCATCTTCTATGAAGAATATACTTGCATAACATCAGCTTTAAAAATAATAGAACTGTATTGCTGAGATGTCTTGGAGTTAAAGATGGCTGCTCCCTGATTACCTGAGTTTTATCCATGGGACCATAATGGCAGGACCAAAACAGATGGACAGTGTGGCATGTCTGCACTCACGCAAGTATGTTTGTGCACATACCCCAGCAGTGTGCTTCAGAGTAGAAGATGTGCACTCTGAGTGGAAGATTCTTGTAGAGTAAATAACTGTTCTCAGAAATTTGAGCAGTTCCAGAATTTATTTATGGGATAAATCAAGACAAGCAAAGCCTGCTGTAATTAAAAGTGTTTGGCACAGATGTTGGTCCTCAAATGCTTGTGAGCTATCTAATCCATACTGACACTATGGCAATTAGCACACTGTCTATAATACTGTAAATGCAAATCCAACAAAATCAAGCTATTATATATTGGGAAGAGAACGCTATCCCCATGGAATCTTTCTTCTACTGAGACTGGGTCAATTCCTGACATATCCTAACCCCAGTATACTGCCCAAAGCCCTCAGCTAAGAATCTCCCCCAAGTCATGCCCAAAATTCAACAGAAAAACTGCCACTGACAGCATGTCCGACAGGGACAATTTCAACAGTGAGAGACAGTGGAACCTACTGCTTGCCATCTTGACTCTGAGGAACGATCTTCATGATTCTACTATGCTTCTAACTCCATCTGCTGCTTCTGGCTTCTCTCTGGGAACAGAAGTGGACCAATATGGAGCCTAAGTGGAACTACCACGTAAGAGCTTGGAATTTCTGCCAGCCAATGGTGGCTCACATCTTTAATCCCAGCATTCGGGAGGCAGAGGTAGACAGATCTCTGTGAGTACAAAGGCAGCCTGGTCTTCGGAGGAAATTCCAGGATAGCTAGGGCTGTTACAGAGAAATCTTGTCTCAGAAAACAAAACAACAACAACAACAACAACAACAACAAAAAAAAGAGTTTGGTATTTTCACGTGGAACCTAATTAAGAATATCTACCCTGTCTTACGGTTTAGAAAACCCCAGGATCTCCCAGAAAAATACTACTTGCAAACTGAAAATTGTAGAGGCCCCTGTCTATACTTCAAATTGGAGGAAAAAGGATAATGCCTAGACACTTTCAAACATTACATGTCAATATGAAAGATGTTTAACAAATTTCTGTAAGTAAATACCTTTCCTCCTAAAAAGCAGGCCAGTCATCAATTCTGGTTGGTTAACATTTTAAAACCAGCAGAAACATTTAAGAACACAGGGCTTCCTGCTCTACCTGGAAAGGGTACACGTGGGTCTTTTCATCCTAGTCCCTTGCCACGGCTTCACAACCCATCACTGCACTGTGAACCATCTAATGGAGCCACTACCAACGCTAGCTATGTTCACTAAACCAGGAGCATCGTCGTTGGTGAGGCCTACAGTCAGTCATCTTCTCTTGGCCCCGGCCTGAAACTCCCAACATCAAGGTTTTCTCTAGGGTTATATGTGCTGTTCTCCCCAACACAGCTCTTGCCCTGCTTTCTGGGTGTTTGTGCTCTGTCTTTTCTGTCAGGGGTAGCGAAGGTAGAAACCAAGTGAGTTTCCTCTGCTTGGAACATTCTTGTCATGTATTTTTGTCAAATTCTATTCTTTTCAAATGTATTTTAGATGACCTCTTCTACCAGTGTACAAAAAAAAGTATAGAAAATTCAGTGTGCATATGACAGCATGACAGCAATGAACAACCGAAAGAATACAATACTCAAGACTAACAGTCAAGGTGAGGACTCTGCATTGAATACCATGGCCCAGTGCTGACAAACCAGACTGTAATCGGAAACACCAGGATACCATTAAAATGACAAATACCCAAATCAACTAGACAGCCAATGTAGCTCCACTAAAATTACAATGGTTTTTGTATAGAAATGGGGATTGAATCTTCAAATTCGTAACCAAAACAAGAGTGTAAAGGAACAATGTTGAAAGACCTGCACTTGTCAGCCTCACAATTGTTATCAAGATACCACAGAGGGCACAGATGTAGTACTAGACTACATATCCAAAAGCGAGCTGGATACCTGTGGCCAAATGACTTTCAACCAAGCCAACAGTCACATGTTAAAGAACAGATGTACAGCAAATACAGAAATACCTACCACTAAGGACTGGAACCACAGAACTCTCCTAAGCACATACAGCTGAGCCTTTGCCACCCTTGGACATGGCACTAAAAGCAGCAACATCAAGAACAACTTGAATATTATCAAACTTAAAAGTGCTTGTTTACCAAAAACCAGTATCAAGATGATGACGACAAAACAATCACAGGGAGACACCCCCACCTTCACATGGAGCTGTGGGAAAACATACTGTATATTAAACAATCACAGGGAGACACCCCCACCTTCACATGGAGCTGTGGGAAAACATACTGTATATTAAACAATCACAGGGAGACACCCCCACCTTCACATGGAACTGTGGGAAAACATACTGTATATTAAACAGCAGCGGTCCACTCTAAGCAAACTGATCCACCTAGAATCATCGAGCAAATCCTAGCACACTTTTAAAGTCTCCAAAGTCAGCCTAGGACCAAGGAGTAAAGCACAGCACCTGAGTTAACGCTGTGGTGAAGAGCTGGGAGACCTAGATATGTGCGCTGCAGTTCTTAGTCTTCAGGCAAACTGGTTAATAGCTGGGAAGTTAGCACATGTTCTTCTACTACAATTTATTAAAAATTCCCCTATTTATCCCTTCATCTCACCTTTTAAGTTACTAAAATCCCAAGACAAAACACATAAATAGCAAGCTGCCCTACCAGTCTTCAGTATGAATTTAATTACTAGTGCAAACAGAACCCTTGCATTTAAGGGCAGCTCATTACACATCTTTAAGAGGGCCCTAAAAGCCTTGATGCTCCCAGTCGGTCATCCCACCAGAGCATCCCTAGCCACACCCCTGGAAAAGCAGGTTGTTGGTTTTGATTATAATTCCCTTTTCATATGAACAGGATTAAGTATTTTTGCCAATAAAAATGTTATTTGTAGAGTACTATCCCAATGTACACTCAGGCCAAACACATCGTTTAAGTAATAAAGATTTACACTTTAAAAAAAATATGGAGTGCTTCATGAGTTTGCATGTGATCTTTGTGCAGGGGCCATGCTAATCTCTGTATTGTTCCAATTTATGTGTTGCCAAAGCAAACACTAAAGATAAACTTTGTTTAAAGGGCCAAATTGAAATAATAGTAATATGAATCAAAATTTTGTCTAGAACTACCCTGGATAATTCTGAAGTGAAGACCCTGATCTAAGTTCTTAACAGCTTACAACGCTAGTCCACACCACACAACTCTGTCTAGATTAGGCATGTTTACAAGAAAACTGTAGCTTCAATGAGAGACTAAATATAAGCTTTAAACAAGTTTTAAATAAAATTGCGATTATATAAACTTAATTTGGGGTTAATTTGGTAGAACACTACCATGAAGCCAAAACTTGGGCCTCAGCTGCGGTGGGAGGTGGGGAGACTTAATTTATTTAAATTGTATGTACTCTCTTTTTTAACTCTTTAAGGAAAAATGAAAACTTTTCCTATATATTATCTCTTATTGTTCAAAAAGAGTAGATTCTGTTTCTAGTTTTCCCCATTAATCTATCTTACAGATCTTAAAACCAAATCTTCCATTATTACAAAATCTGGAACAATTTAATTACGAGTAAGCACATTTCTAAATTTCCATTCTCCAAACAAAATGTCAACATTTATGAAACGCAATCCTTTATCTGAACAAGCACATAAGTCAGTTCAGACGCTGTGACAGTCAAGTAGGGGTTAATGGGAATCAGAAACTCAGCCTCCTAAGAAGAATCAAAGGAAGCAATAACTTCTGGAAAATTTCAAATATTTTAAACCAAAACCCAGAACATAAGCTGTTTTAACAAGCCAAGTGGCCTGGCCTAAGGCTCCCACCTTCCGTGCCTGAGCATCACTGATAGACAAGGGCAAATCACACTGCATGCTGCTGCTCTCTTTAAATGCCCAATAAGCACTCATGGGAAAGGGCTGAGTTTTTAGCACATATTTACTATATTTGGGAAAGGGCTGAGTTTTTAGCACATATTTACTATATTGCCACAAAAGGATCTGATTTAAAAAATAAACAAGGAAGTGTGTGTGGAGGGGCGGGGTGGGTTAGAGTGAGAGGGGAAATCGGCAATGAAATCTGTCAGATTAGCGCAGAAAAGTGGATTTAAAGGCCATTCTCTGCAAAGCTACTGGGCACTTAGTTTAAAAGTTTCTTTACAAATTTTTGGAGTTTGTTGAATAAGTTAAGTAAACAAGCTAAGATTTACCACAGGCCATTCACAGGTACTAACCCTAACGAGCAATGGAGATTTATGGTCAGGTGTGTAGCAGATACCTACTTTTCTGTTACTGTGAGAAGATAAGGTACACAAAGTGTTGGTTTTGGCTTTCAGCTCCAAGCTGGCAGCAAGAGGTAGGGAAAAGGCTGGCAAAGGGTGAGAGCTCACATCCTTTAACACATGGGAACTAGGTAGGCCTTTCGAATTTCAAAGCATTTGTCAAAGCTTGAAATTTTATATTTATTTAGAAAGGTGGAGACACCACACACAATTTTATTACTACTGCTCAAAACAAAGTTAAGAAAACACTGGTTATCTTGGGAGTATTCCAGAAACAAAACGTTCTTTATCTTATTATAAAATGATGTTTAGAGCCAGATGTGGAGGTTTATGCCTTTAATTTTTTAACACTCTGGCAGAGAGAGGCCAGCCACAGCTACATATTAAGACGGTCTCAAAAGCAAGCAAAGAAAAAATAAATTGTACTGGTGGACAGAAGAACTAAATAAAGATATAAAGGTAGAAAGAACCAAAGAGTAGGAAACTAAGGGGAGAGTGCTGGACGGCACATGGCTCTCCAGCTAGACAGGACGCACATGCAGCTAAAATCTTCAAGACCAGGAAATGTTGAGAGAGACAAAGAGAGGGAGAGAGAGAGACAGAGACACAAGGGGGGATTATCTTAGCTACAAATCTGAAAATACCATGAAAACGTTTTTGCCTAAAACATTCAAGTTCTACAGTTAGGACAAAAGAAGGGAAGAAATGCCATATCTGGGGGCAAAACTGCTCATTCAAAATACAGTCTGCAGGGTGGGGAGGGGGCAGGAAATACAGTCTGCAGGGTGGGGAGAGGCAGGAAGTACAGTCTGCAGGGTGGGGAGGGGCAGGAAGTACAGTCTGCAGGGTGGGGAGGTGCAGGAAGTACAGTCTGCAGGGTGGGGAGGGACAGGAAATACAGTCTACGGGGTGGGGAGGGGCAGGAAATACAGTCTGCGGGGTTGGGAGGGGCAGGAAGTACAGTCTGCGGGGTGGAGGGGCAGGAAGTACAGTCTGCGGGGTGGAGGGGCAGGAAATACAGTCTGCAGGGTGGGGAGGGGCAGGAAATACAGTCTGCGGGGTTGGGAGGGGCAGGAAGTACAGTCTGCGGGGTGGAGGGGCAGGAAGTACAGTCTGCGGGGTGGAGGGGCAGGAAGTACAGTCTGCGGGGTGGAGGGGCAGGAAGTGGTGAAACAATAGATGAAGTAGTGCAAGAAAAAAGCATTGGGCACTCAAGGGAAATGGTTAATCAGCCAATTAACTTGAGAACAGTAATTTTGACTTTTTAAGGAAAATTAATTTTTTCAAAGAGAAACCATGTTAAGTTGAAAATAGAAACAGTATAAATAAGCTTTTTTCTTAAAAATGGGGTCTTCATGTAGCTCTGACTGTCCTAAAACTTGGATTTGTGACCAGGCTGGCCTTGAACTCACAGATACCCACCTGCTCTGCCTCCCAAACACTAGGATTCAAGGCATGTGTCCTCAGGTTAGATCTTGGGAGAACTATTGAAGTCCTTAGTGTAAAAGTGTCATGAGCTTCATTACACCCCCTCTATGCTAATGAACAGGAGAATCTTTTAGCTAGTCAGTTAATCCCACAGATGACTATAGTCATGGGGCCATAAATAGAGGAGGTAAGACTCAAATCCGCATGTGTGGGACAGTCTCTCCAGCACTCTCCTAGTCTAGTTCCCGGTGGCACTACAAAATGAACACTATTTATTCAGAGTGCGGGAGGGCCAAGCACTATTCTCAAACAGCCAGGCAGGTCCTATAAAGCGACATTTGTGTTTCAGTCTCTTCAAGCCGACAGTGTGGGAACTCTGGGGTGGGGATTACCATTTCCATCTGGTGCAAGTCTAGGAGGCTTTCAAGACAAAAACCAAATGCTGCATTTATTCAGCAATGCTGTACGCTGCCCTGAGCCTTTCTATTTTAACACACATTTGAGACAAATCAGTATTTGGTAGAGATAGATAATAGCTGCTTTCCAAACAACTGGAAAAAATACATTCATTTCAACCTAATAAATATGTATGGACAGACACAATATTGTAGACAGGCCTAACAAATCCAGGACTCTACACATGGCCAATCTTCTAAACCTGTAATTCAAAGCCAAATTCAACACCACAGCATTCCTTTCCGCTTTATCTTTAAGTAAACCACAGGTATTCTTCCAGAAGAGGATGGCCCAAGTTTATGTACATTCATTGAAGTTCAGTTTCCCACAGTGCCCTTTGAAAATCCAAGCAAATGTCTTCAAAATGTGTTGAGTGTTCCACGTGTGGACAGAGGCCATACCAGTGGTAACAAATAAACAAGTTTTCCATCCAAAAATATGAGGAAAGGAAGAACAGGGAGGAGAGTGACTGATACCAACAATGACAATGAAAAGGACAAAATTTAACCAGCAAAACCACGAGGGCTGGGGAGGCCTGTGCAACCCAGGACAACAGGTACCTTCACAGTAATGAGAAAACCAAGGAACAATGGGAGACAGGACAAAAATAAACACAAGCCTTAAGTGCCGAATCAGTCATCTTCCCCTCCAGCTGGGAGAGTCCTTAGCAGTGAAGTGCCACCAGCAGTGACTCTGTCCACCACCGCCCGTACTGTCCATACCAGGCCTCAAGAGCAACAGGACCCAGTTCTGGCTTCCAAGTTGAATCTAGGCAGATCCCGAAGATCCTATGAGAGCCTCTTACCACAGTACTCTTGGGACATGAAGTGGGGAAGCAATGTCTACATAGCAGTGAGGCACGAGAATGGAGGAAGGGCACAGGCTGGTGAAATAAAGAGGGAAACAATGGCTCTTCTGCAGGCACTGGTGGTATGGAAGAGTGGGAGAGATGACCCAGAAGTTAGGAGCACTCACTGCTCTTTCAGAGGACTAGGGTTCAATTCCCAGCACCCACATGGCAGATCATAACTGCCTGTAACTCCAGTTTCAGGGAATCTGACACCTTCACACAGGCAGGCAGGCAGGCAGGCAGGAAGGAAGGAGTGATATTAGGATATTAAGTGTTTCTAAATGAACTGCCTCCACTCTGGCCTTAGTCACAATTTAGTAAGAATGTGCTCAAATTTAAAAAAAAAAAAAAAAAAAAAAAAAAAAAAAAAAAAAACCTCAAGGGCTTTGAGAGAAAGGCAGTGAGTACAAATATGTGTATGTGTTACATATATACATGTATATATTTAACATACATATATGTACAAAGGCATATATACAGAAAGTTACAAATGGCTCTTCTACTTAAAATGTTTAACTCTAATTTTTTGTTTTTTTCTTAAGCTTTCTATTCAGGATTATATATCTAATGCCTGCATTCGTCTTTTAAAAAAATCTGCAAAGTTATGTAGCCTCTTTTTCTCTACCCCCACCTTTTTTTTAACTTGGAGCCAAACCTGTGACATGGGCTTGTCCTGCAAGTTCCATGGGTGGCAGAAGCCTGCCAGGGATGGGGCTGAGCAGCTCAGACCCTGTCTAAAGGAAGACGTAAAAGGAGGCTGCGACGCCGAGTGCTGGAGTAGCACAAACTAGGCCCTGGGCTCACTCTCCAGGAAGCTTGATGTATGTACTAAATGATTACTCTTCTTGAATTCAGAGTTTTAGGCAAAGACAGGATTCCCAGGAAGCTGCAAGTAACCCCAGTGGACACATTTTGCAGAGGCTAGTCAAAACAAACTACGTATCTCTGACATAAGAAACACTGAATGTTCATAAAGGTCAAAAGGGAATGTACCCCAGGTCTACATGCAGGGACTTCCTCCTGGCAAGCATTGCAGGAGTCTCCATGGTGCTACCAAGGAAGGGCAGGATCACCCACCCATATCTACCTGCACATCTAGCCCTCAGGCACCTGTCTGCCCATGCTTGGAGAGCAGTTTTAAAGTCTACTTCACCCGGGATCCTTCCACGGCAGCCGTCCGCTTGCAGGTCACCCCTGCCCGTCACCTCTCCTATCACACCAACCTCATTTCAGCTGCTGTATCTCATTAGGACACGATGAACAGTTTTGAATTGAAACAAATTCAAAATAACAGCATTGTGAGATTAACGTGAGAACGTGTATGCCAATTTCTAAAGCACCATAGGCATAATGGCATTAATTGCTACTGTTTCTTCTCTTTGGTCCTCAGGAGGTGTAGGAGGTCCTACATTTCCAGATACAGTGAAAGACGACCAACAGCGTAATAGTTACACCAATAACACATATAAATATGACTGCTGAGAGGGTAACACGAATCGTGGAGTCGCTTCATATAGGCACCAATAAACACAGCGCTCTGGCTTTTAGTAAAAACTAGCTCCTGGCACAAACAGTTTCAATTTAAATGTTTATCAGTTTCCATGTATTAATGGTACCATTCAAAATGCTAGAAAATTCTCAGTATAATAAATATGAATCTAAATACTAACGATGTTTTAAGAGCTACTTTTAAAAAAATAAGTTTTTAAAAAAAGATGATTACAGGAGGACCCACTGACATAAGAGAGGCCATCTAAGCCGTGACTGCAGGAAGACATGTCCACAGAGGTGTCCTCAACTCTAGGGCGGCGGAGCGGCAGCTCTAGCGCTTCAGTTTCACACCGGCACGTGTGCTCGCCAGGGCTCCCATGTTCAGATACAGTCAGCACACACTCTGAACACTAGTGCAGACGTGGAAGTCAAAGACCATAGGTCTCTGTCTTTGTTCCATTTCCAAATGAGGATTAGGAAATAAGGCAGATTGTTAGAAGGTGTCATCCTGCCGCAGGACAATACAAGGCCTGACAGCTCTTATGAGGTACAGTGAGTTAGCAGTAAAGATTCAAGATGTGAGGCTGAGGACGACACTGGCAGTTGTTCTCCAGAGCTGCGAGGCATGAGCAAGGCCTAGAACGGAGATCATTATAGACAGAATGCCCTCAAGTAGGGGCGTTCAATGTGGGTGAAGATTGATCAAGTACTACACTGGCTGGAGGAAAGGTGGAGGGAGCACAGAGGAGAGGCTGTGGGATCCTCTCAGCCAGTCCTTCCCCAAATACGCAACTCACAAGACACAGACAAGCTGCCAGAAAAACAGGGTGGAGTTTCAGGAAACTTCATCTCCATGGGCAGCGAAGGAAGATGAAAGAGCAAAAGAAGTGAAAGGAGAGAAACAGTCATTACCCCTCCTTCTATACCAGGAAGATCTGTAAGATGACTCAGCAGAAAAGAGGTTAAAGGCACTGGCTACCAAGCTTCTGGAAGAATGCCATGCTCAACTCAGGCTGTTGGATGAGCACAAGGCTCTCAAGGTTCACAATCTTTCCCTGAGTGTCACCTAACAAACCCTACTGATAGGATAATCAGGACAGTTGTCACTGGCCTGAAGTGTTCAAAGGAAAGTGCTAGACTGCATGTAACTGAGTGAAGTCAGAGTGACCCTCTCCAAACACTCCTTGTGGCAGTGTGTGTGTGCGTGTTATATTCCTAGAGGGTCTCATATAACTCAAGCTGGTCTTGAACTAGCTATTAATAACAACACAGGATAATCTTGATTTGACTCCTACCTGTACGACATTTGTTGCTTTTTGCTGCTTCCTTTTGAGCCTACAGTTATCCTCCTAATCAGCAACTCCTACCAGCAGCAGTTTGGCCAGAAAAGCAACAGCCTGAGGAAATTCTGTTCCCTCAGGCATCAACTCTTTCAAAGCTACTAAGAGAACTTAATCTACATCTCGGTCCCACTAAAGAACTCAAGATTCAAAGGTTGAGGTAGAATCCGGCTTCCCAGCGAAGCTGAATAGCAAGCCCTTCACCTAGCTCACCTCCTCACATCTCCCAAGAAGTCCTTGTTCTTCTCTTGGCTCCTCCCTACAACTTCCCGTCAGCTAGCTGCTGATGCAGCCTCCGCCGGGGGTGAATTTTATTTAATCAAACACACCTTTGCCTCATTAAACAAATGTTCCAGAGCATTACAAAAGTAACACACCTTAAAATGATATCCTATAAACGCCTCCCCACTTCTGAATGCTGGGATTAGAGGCGCATGCCATCATCCCTAGTTTATGAGTTACTGGGGACCGAACCTAAGGCCTCTCGAATGATAAGCAAACACCCTATCTACCAACTGAGCTACATTCCTAGCCTGGAAATTCTACTTTTTATGTATCCTGTAATTTTCCAGAAAATAATAATTCACATCTCTGCTAGTATCCTCCAAAAACTCTAGTGAGAGTCCTCTGGGAAGGACAATAGCTGGATGCGTTGTATTTACACTTCCAGGCCCTATCATGGTATTAGCTCCTTCCTCGTCGTGCACTTACCACCTTCTTTACACTTCACACTGACAGTCAGAATAAAAGAATAAGCTTAAGGAGCAGTTTGAACATGCTGTAATATCTCCATCGTTAACAAAATGGGTAGATTTCCTGGAGACTCACAGTTCATTTGACACACTGAAAGATTATACACAAATTCAATTTTTGTAACTCCAACAGTTTAAACACAGTTTGGAAAATACTCATTTAAGAAAGTCTGAGTACAACTGGTTCTTTGATAAAATTGAATGTTTAATTGAGTGTATAAAATTGAATATACACCAACATAAAATGAATAAATCAGCCTTGATTAATCTGTTTTTCTAAGTCTGGATTTCCTTAAATTTGCTCGTCTTTGACAGTTCTATCAAAATTGCCTTACAGGCGAGGTGAAGTGATGTGAATCTGAAATCCCAGCACTCCAGAGACTGAGGCAGGAGGATGGCAAACTGTAAGTATGTGTCTGGGCTACACTGTCTGCTGCAAACAAAAGGACTTATTACAGACTTGGCACCAGCAACGATCTGTGAGACCGGATAGAGCAGTGCGACCTCCTGGAGCTCAGGCCTGGGGTTAGGAAAGCAAACACCAGCTAATGCACAACCCCTTTCACTGTGTCTGCAGGGGCAGAGGACACAGAACCTTTGCCACTCCACAGGGAAGCGCATACACTGGAGCAGTAGTTCTTAACTTATGGGTTAGCATTTGGAAGGTTGAGGACCACAGCCCTAGAGGCTGACAGGAATAGCCCAGAGGCTTAAACAAGATTGGGAGTCAGTTCCAGGGTACAGGAAGGCTGGCTGGCCCTCGGGCCCTATTACTCTGTGCTTGCCTAAGGAGTGAAATGAGTTACAAAAAAACGACCATACAACCGCCCCAATATTTTTACAGGATTCTAGATTTCTCTGATCACATGACCCAGAAAAGATGAGCACAGTGCAGAGAACAAGAGACTAACAGAGCGGCCTGTCAGAAACGCCAGGATTCCTGTACTGTAACACTCTAGAGTACTTCCTAGCTATGTGAACTGTGAAATAAACACCTTTACTGTATGTCTAGGTAAGGAATCTCACTGTTAAGTAAGCAGGGTGTCACACACTTGCAATTCCAGCACTTGGGAGCTAGAAGCAAGGGCATGAGGTGTTCAAGAAGGCAGACTAGAATACATGAGACCCTATCTCAAAAAACTTGCAGGCAGAATCTCATGAAATAGGCGAAAGAGGATGCGGGTGGAGCCCACGCCAAGCTTTAAGAAGTCTGTGATAGAGAGAAAAGGCAGGTGACAGTCTAGCCATGCAGGAGAGCTCACCAGCAGTAAGTGACTGACAAGTGATTTAAGATTATAATCTCCAGGGTAGAGTGTGCTTTCCTAGGATGTGCAAAGGCTTGTGTTGATCTCTGATGCCACACAAGAAAAGGAAGAAGCCGAAGTGTCGGAAGGCAGAGGCAGCAGCTCTATGAGTTCCTGGCCAACTACAGTTATAGAGTGAGGCCCTGTCTCAAAAACAAAACAAAAGAAAAAGGCTAAATAAATGCACATAACTTCTGTTGTCATTTTAAGTAAAAATTATATGTTATGATGCTGCACCAAAAATAAGGGTAAGCATAACCATGTACATATATTACTATCCTACAGGTTTCAAAGTAGTGAGACAATAAATCTTGAAATGTATTTGTATTATACAATTAAAAAATACATAATAGAACACATATAGAATGCTTCAAAATACACTTAAAACAGCAATACCAAATGAACAAGGGCGGTACTAAGGCTTATAGAAACCTTTGGTGTACATAAAGAGTGTTGTGGTGCTACTGTCAAGGACAGCTCTAATATGTGGAGGATAAACCTATTGTTTTGGTTTTTAAAAAACTAACCACAAGCAGGGCAGTGGTGGCTCACTCCTTTAATCCCAGTACTCAGGAGGCAGAGACAGGCAGATCTCTGTGAGTTCGAGACCAGCCTGGTCTACTAAAGCTAGTTCCAGGACAGGCTTCAAAGCTACAGAGAAAGCCTGTCTTGAAAAACTGGGGGAAAAAAAAAAAAAAACCACCAAAACAAAACCACTAATCACAAGACCTGTGAGAGCCTGAGAGCCAGGTTCCACGGCAGACAAGAACCCCCATGGAAACCCCTTGTTCCTTTGTGTCATCATCACAGGGACCTCTGAGGGGTTTATTCTAAAAGCTGAAAAGGGATCACTTAAGACAATAGTCTATTAATAGCAAATAAGTAAAATCTATTGATATAAATATTCAAATATATACTTCTCCCTGTATAAATGTTTAATATTAAAGTACTATGAAAAAACAGGCTAAATCACATTAACTATAAGTCAACTTAACAAAAGAATATAACCCAGACATTTTGAAACCCTACAACCCCTTCCCCCCCCCAAAAAAAATCCAAACAGAATTTAAAACAGTGATTCTGAAAACAAGAGTCTGGTCTAAAATTTTCAAAGGTCATTCACCCTCAAAGGACGGCAGCTTAAAAAAGGGGGGGGGGACGACAAAATAGCATATTAGTTCAAAAGTTAGCTCAGAGTACTTAGCATCCACAACTGCTAAGATCAGTTCGAGTTTATACAGAGTAAGTTTACCCTATCAGGCTCCAGAAACACCCCCACTAAAGTGTCACCAATACTAAATTTAGATAGCTTTAGAATTTAATCAAGGCCACGTGTATATGCTTCTGGGCAGAGTCAACCAAGTGAAGCCTTCCATCTTACATGAAGTGACCAACACTGGCGTATAGAACACTATTCACAAGGTAGAGCCACAATCAGACAACAGATGCAAACCAAACAGGTGGTACCACCACAACATACAGGCTACTCCACCATTCCAGAAGGTTCGCTTTACAGTCAGCTCCCCACACCAACCACAAGCAACATTTGTCTGATTGTTGCTGCCTCTCACTTGTTCCTGCTCCAAAGCTTCACAGAAAAAGAGTGTGGTCTGGTCCCTTTTACACAGCATGCCTGACAGCCATCCATGTGACTGTTACCTTTACGGTCACAGGGAGGGACGTCAGACTAGTTGTTTCTTTTCCCATGTGTGTCCTTCCCCATGTCTGGACACTGGACTTCTTCAGGCCCCGGCTGTATGAAGAAGCAACAATAAACATTCACATACACAGACTGGTGGACACATGCGTCCATCCTGAGAAAATGCTGAGGAACATGCCAAGTGCTTGCTGCAATACCAGGTACTTTCTGAGAAACTGCAGATGTCCCAGGCATGCCCCTGCCTTTGGTTGCCTGGCATCCCCTGCATGAGGTAAGGCCTTTTCCTTTTTTTAACCCTTCTCTCTACGTAAATATAAGCTACAAGAAAAGGCTTCCAGACGCTGGGCTCGCTTACTCACCATATATCCCCACATTTACAAGTCTTTCTGAGAATGGCCTTTTTAGCTTCTCAAATATTTTAAAAACTGGATTCACTATTAAAGTCTAAGAGTTCCCTGTTTTCTTTTTTCAATCTTTTTTTTTAAAGGTAGGGTAGTTTTGGTTTTGATTTAGTAGACTAGTTTGTGTTCTGCATTGCTGTTTCTCTTGTATTAGACAGGGTCTCGCTTTGTTGCTCAAGCTGGCCTTGAACTCACCTGATGCCCAGGCTTGCAATCCTCCTGTCTCAACGACAGCTGGGTTACAGGCATGTGTCACCACACATATTCAGCTCCTCTTTACAGATTTTACATCTTGGTTTTGGTTTGGCTTGGTCTGGTTTTGTGCTGTGAATATTTTTTCTCCCAAACTGTGGTCTGCATTTCATTTAACAGTCTCTTTGGACGGAGAGCTGTAATTGTAAAGTCCTATGCACCACTTTTTCATCTTAGTCTTTTGGCATTCCAACAAATCCTCTCCGGGGCTCAAGTCATATTATCTTTTTCTAAAGCTTTCATATTTTAGCTTTTCTATTTAGGTCTATGAAACATTTAGAACAAAAAGGTCTCTTAAGAAGACAAGGTTCATTTGTGTATTTAAGAAAAATTCATCAGAGGCTGGAGAGATGGTTCAGTGGTTAAGAGCACTGATTGTTCTTCCAAAGGACCCCGGTTTAATTTCCAGTACCCCAGTTCAATAGCACCTCACAACTGTCTGTTACTCCAGTTCCAGGGGACCTGACACCCTCACACAGACATACAGGCAGGCCAAATACTAATGTTCATTAAAAAAAATTAAAAACTAAAAAATAATCACCAGGACCCTCATAAAAAAAGAAAAGAAAAATCCATCAATAAATTTAATCTATGTGCCAGCCAGTGGTGGCGCATGCCTTTAATCCCAGCACTCGGGAGGCAGAGGCAGGCGGATCTCTGAGTTCAAGACCAGCCTGATCTACAAGAGCTAGTTCCAGGACAGGCTCTAAAGCTGCAGAGAAACCCTGTCTCGAAAAAAAAAATAATAATCATCTATATGCCTAGGTTTGGTGACACAACTTTAATCCTAGCATAACTTGGAATGAGGGTGGCCCTGACCACCTCTGGCTTCCGTACTCATCATCTGGTGCCTCACACACACACACTCCCACAACCATGAGGCCCTTAGACACCGCTCCTCAAGGGTGGCCTCGGGTTGGGCTTGCTGACCTTGGACTTCTAGACTATGAAACTATGAAGTTTTTGGGAAAAAAAAACAATAAATATTGTTATTATGCATGGGTGTTTTCCCTGCATGCACACCACTTGCATCCTTGTGGAAGCAGGAGGGTGTCAGATCCCCTGGAACTACAGCTATGAACAGTTGTGAGCTACCATGTGCTGACAGTAATCAAACTTGGGTCCCCTGGAAGAGCAGCCAGGGAGTGCTGTTAGCCACACTATCCATCCCAGTGGTTCCTCTCTCCTCTGGGTAAGCACTCAGCGTTAACCGTCTTGTCACAGCGAGGGGAGGGGAGCGACACGACTAACATCCAGCTCCACTGCATCACCGATGCAGAATCAACTACTGAAGTTTTGAATTGAAGAAAAGCTCTTTGCTTGGCTAGTAATGTCATCAGGTGAGACAGCGCTTTTAAAAACCCAGAAAGAATTCACAGAAAGGCTGGAGAGATGGCTCATTCAGTGCAAGCATAGAGAGCCGAGTTCAGACCCTGAGCATCCTCATAAAAACTGGGCCACAACCTCTGTAACCCCAGCACTTGTGTGGCAGACACAAACAGACGAATCCCCAGAGCTCAAAGACCAACCAGCCAGCCTAGTCTTAGCAATGAGCTCCAAGATCAGAGCAACTGAAGGAGACAACCAGCACACATGTACTATACTACAAGGGATATAGCTGGAAATCAGGAAGAAGCAGAATATTGTATTTCAGCAAACCCCTTGCAGAGTAGAGAATTAAAACACAACTAAGATGAGATTTAGAAGATGAAGTCCTACATGTTAACATAGCTGTAATGAACTGACTGCCATGATGCCATTGATGCGTAGATCACACTCTGTGAAACTGTGAAGACCTGAGGGCTCATGGAAAACTGAAGGTGAGCCTTTTATGCCTACATCCTCAGATATGCTTGAATATCATGCCACCTTAAATCACAGCATTTCTTTTGGAACCCTGTCCTTAGAGACCCATGAAATATTGAAACAGTAAGTCTTCTACACCAGAAGTCAACAGTCAGAGAGAAAACACTCACAGGACGGCAGGGGTATGTATAGGGTCTTCAGCAAGCTTGGCAAACACTACCACTGTAACAATCCTGCGCGCGCGCGCATACACACACACCTCTGTACATTTAGCTTCACATTTATTTACCTGAGCTTGTGCATTACACTCTGAAATTTCCCTTTATATTCATTAGCTTTGTTTTAATTTGATGCTGGCTATAGCAAACTAAACTGAATTTAGGACTTATTAATGAGTTACAAAATTCAGACTGAATAAAAAAAATCCTACCAGAAAGGAGGTAAACAGATGGACCATCTCTGAATTTCATGAGGTTATGAAACCAGTACAAGTGTGACATTATCTTAAAGGATTATGGTAGAGGGGCTTATCTTACATGAAACTTCCATAAAAAATAGGCCAACAAACTTCAATTTTAGTTGACAGTCACAATCTATTCACTTTAGCCCAAGGTGGTAGTGTTCAGGGTACGGGTCAGGTCAACCCAACACTTATTTAATCCCATTTCCTATCAAGATCTTCCTCAGGTGTATCTTTCATCTTCCACCAGGAAGCCCGGGCTCATGCTGGGAAGAGCTGTTTGGGAACCAATCTCAGCTATCTAGGATGCAATGGCTGGGCTGGCCTGCTCTTGACCCCTGCAGCAGCCCCCAGCTCCTGCTGACACCAGCAGCACACAATCAATCTAAATTTTCAAAACTGCACATTGATTTTCCACTGACGACGGTGGGATGGCTTTCTGCAGCAAAAGGGCGCACACAGTGCTGTGCTCTCCACAGGGTGACAGTGACCAGCTGGGAGTAAAAACGCACTGCAGGCGTTCATTCATTTTTAAGACTTGGTAGTCAAAACTCTTTCAACGAGCGAAATAACAAAACAAAAACACTAATGAAGGACCTCTAATAGTTCTTTTGTAGATACGTATTCTTAACATCTTGATTTCACAGAAACTTTTATAGAAATGAGCTCATCTTTCAAAGAAAATCTTATTTCTGATCTATTAGAGACTGTCTGCAATTCTAATACATTGATACTCCTCTGGGATAATAAAAAAGGAAAGTGTCCAACAATCAATCTAATAAGGTATAACTACATCAAAATTCAGTATTTCTTATGTTGCATTGATCAGTATTACCCAAAATATTCGTTACAAAAATTAAATCTTTGAACACTTCTCATACCTTTAATTACTTTAGCAATTTTGAGCCAGCCATCTTGCCATGGAAAATAAGCTGAATTGTTAAACAGGTTTTAACACACACACACACACACAGTTTTTCACACTTCTGTCTGATAAAATGAAATTTTCAGTCCAGAATTCCAAGCACTGAGTTGAAAAGAATTGTTGTTGTTTCTACAGTAGTACAAATAGAAATATGTAAATTAGTTCATGGATAGAATCATTCTTTAGATAAAAAGTTTAAAAAAAAACACATTAAGAACCAAAAATCTGACAGTTCTTGCACAAAGTCTAAAAAATGAGGCAGCTGCTAGTATTGGAGCCAATAAACTCAAATTAAATGGACAGGCAAGTGCAGGGTTTTGTTTGCCAAGAAAATAACAAGCCTGACCCGATAATGCTTCAATCTCACAACTAACACCAGTGAGTTTCCCTCTTGTTCTGTAAACTTTTACGCTGCCCTAGGTACTAGGGCCAAAATCATTGTCAGAGTCTTCAATAAGAAGCAGAAAATTTCACCCTAAGTTGGAACTACAAGTGAATAACTAAAACGGATTGATTACCTCTGGTTATCTATTTCCCGGAAAATCTGGGTCAGTGACACAGCCTAAGACACTGTATCTACCTCACACTTAGGACCTTGGATACAATGGCCACAATTGGGTCAGAATACAGCCCAAATAGTTTGTATTAATAACTAGACATGCAGTTATTCAGTCAGACCTATTAATGCAATACATTTTAAGATGTTATTCTAAGCATTTAGGTGCTATATAAAAATATTTCCAAAAGTTAAAAAGATGATAGAAGTTTGTCTTCTGGTTGAGGGATGTCAAGCTACCTCTCTACTGCCACTATAAAGTAGGTCTCTCCACAAGTCCTAATTTTGCAAAATCAGGAGTGTGGCAAGAGGGGAAATTTTTAAGGAAGATGGTTTGTGGTTTTTCAAAGGAGTCTGACAACTCAAAAAATAATCTCACTGATTTGTCCATGATGTATTATTCAAAAAAGGGGGTGGGGAGGAACAGAAGGAAAAAATAAAGGGCAAACTGTAGTAAGTATGTAAAATAAATAAAGTGTTCATTAAAATAAAATTAAATTAAAAAAACAAAGGAAGAGGTTGGGTTCTTATAATTTAGAATGCTTTCCCCAAGATCAAATAGTGAAGTAGTGAAAAAGAAAACAACTTATTGGGCTCTGTGGTCCCAACTCTTACAGTTACTACACTGAGAAGATAACATCAAATGAACAAACTTATTTAAGTAAGGTTCCCTAGAAGCAGGCTGGTGGTGTTGGCTATGACTGTGTCAGTAGCTTGGTTAATAGTAAGATCAGCTTAGTCTGGTCTACAGAGCTCCTCGGTGGCTGGCAGGAAGTACGGCTCCATCTACACGCCCTTAAGTAAGTAAACACGCCACATTCCTCTAACAGGGTCCAACGGTTAAGATAAGAGCAAACAATGTGGGAAGTCTTTTGTAAGTCTCTTAATGTTTTAAGTAGAACTTTAGAAAAGAAACATTATATGGTAATTTGTGTGTGTGTGTGTGTGTGTGTGTGTGTGTGTGTGTGTGTGTGTGTAGAGAGAGAGAGAGAGAGAGAGAGAGAGAGAGAGAGAGAGCGCTCAAGTGCGAGCACACGTGGAGGTCAGAGGACAATTTGCATTTGTCATTCTCTCCTTCCATCATGTGGATCCTGGGGACAAATCTGTCTTCAGGCTGGATTTAACAACTCCTGAAACATCTTACCAGCCCTATTCTCCTTATTTTAGCTAAAGTATAATACCATGCAAAACTAAATTCCCAAATATAGTTAGAACAATTACCTGGCTTCTAGAAGATTTGGGTAAACTGAAAGCCTTCTACCCACCTCCTGTCTAGACAGCCACCATCTTCCACTTTAATCATATTTTGAGAAGTACCGGAGAAATCCAGTGTCTTGGAAATACTAATTAAATGCGTTTAGCACATGACAAGAGAACAGACATTCAAGCGTCTCAAGATCACTGAAAAAAATAATTATCATGTGGCTCTACACAACTTTCCCAGGTTCCTGGCAGTCTCCCTTTTTGGATCTAGACAAACACATCACTGCTTGATGAAGGTGTCGAGCTGTCTGCCTATGCATAGCTCATGTTGTCAATGACAACAGTTTTTGCCATCATTTTAGCTTATTGGAGACTGTAGGAAAAAGAAAAAGGAACTCTGGCCAAGTAAATAGCCCACTGCGGTAATCTCAGAACTTGGTAGGTGAGGCAGGATCAGTACTTCAAGGAGAGTCTCCGAAGCACAATGAGCTCAAAGTCAGCACCAACACCCAAAGTTCTGTCTCAAAGAAAACACCTGCATATACCTACTGGTTATCCACAGCACTCCCAAAGGTGGGCTACCCTTGTGTCCATTCAAAAGTTTATTATGTGTATATTAAAGACACCAAGAAAAAGTACTTTGACTTTTCCTACATAAAACTGAGAAACTCAATTTCTTCTTCTACCGATACTCTCTACGATTTTAGTATTGGCTTGCACACCAACTAAACTGCATACAAAGATGACCAACAGCTAGTTATGCACTGAATTACTCTCTTCTTTCCAAATAAATTTTCCCTCTGAAGGATACAAATGTGTCAATGATTATAAAGTCACCCTGACTCAAGAAAAGGTAGATTATTTAAAGTGTTTGAATATGTCAATAGGACTACTTAAGGCACAGCCTGCCTTTTATAAATAAGACAGAAACAATGTCAAGCAGGGTTTCTTTTTTTTGGGTGGGGGGGGGGGTTCAAGATCAGATTTCTCTGTGTAGCCCTCGCTGTCCCAGAACTCACTCTGTAGACCAGTCTGGCCTTGAACTCTGAAATCTGCCTGCCTCTGCCTCCTGAATGCTGGGACTAAAGGTGTGTGCAACTACTTCCTGGCACTGGAGCAAATTCTTGATTCATTTTATTTTTTTGCTTTTTAATTAACTTATTTATTGTGTGTATATGAGTGATTTTTTTTATGTGTATCATGCATGTATATATGTGTATCATGTGCATGCCTAGTGCCCTTGGAGGAACGGAGAAGGTATACTATCCCCCTCAATTGGAGGCTGTGACCCACCATATGGGTGATAAGAATTGAACCCAGGTCCTCTGTAAAAGCATCCAGTGTTCTTAGCTGCTGAGCATTCTCTCCTCCAGTCCTTGACGCTCTTTCCCATAAGTCCCCAATGACATCAACTCTATAAAAACTCATCTAAACAAGAATCCTACCTTAGCTAATCTTATCCTTTCTATTCTGATGTTCCAGGCACCATGCTAGGCAAAAAGACGGAATTCTGATACCAGGGTCTGGATTCATGAGGTCCCAGTTAAATGTCTGTGTCTCCTCCAACATGGGCTCCATGGCACCACCCATCAGGAGGAAAGAATCTGCATAGCACATCACCTAACAACAGCATTCTGAGCCCGAGCACACCTCACTGTGAAGGGCTGTGAACCAAGACTCTGTTCTTCAGTTTGCATCTGTAAATTCAGAACCACTGCAGAAAATTCTGTTTGTTCATTGAGAGAGTCTCACTATGTACCCTTGACTACCCTGGAACTGACTATATAGATCAGGCTGGCTTTGAACTCAGAGATCCACTTGCCATTCCTGCTGAGTGTTGGGATTATAGGTGTGCACTACCACACCAGGCCTCTTTCTTAATACTTACAGAATTAAATGATATCTGGAATTTGCTTCAAAATAGTTGGTTTGGTAAAGGTCTAGATAAGTCGGTTTGTTGAGTTTGTTTTATTATCCTACCTTCTAAAAGACTTTTCCAAAATAATTTTGTTGCTATTGTTTTATTTGTTTGTTTGCTTTCTCCTAGTTAGTCTCCCAACTCAAGCTGGCACTCAGCGGGTATGGAGTTGAGGCTGGCATCAGGTCCTCATCTCCCTATCTTCTTACCTTCACCCCCTGGATCCTTGGATTACAGGCATGCCACTCTACCTCCGTAAGAATGAAAAACAAGAACCAACAAACAAAAAACCACAACAACAAAACAAAGGACAACAAGACAAAAATCCTGTAGAAAGACTTGCAGTGAGCTTGAGAACTCAAGAATTTCAGGAGGCTTTACAGAAAGAAAAGGCCATCCTGCTAAACTGTCTCCAACTTGATTTTAAATTTTAACTTCCCATTGTGTCAAACTGCTCTGAACTGCAGCAGCAGTGCTGATGTGTCCCTGAGGAATGTGTAAGGACGCGCTGGTAGAGGTTATGATGCATCCTACAAAGCATGATACAACACTCATCGAGCTGTAATGGCATAATTACCAAATGTAAAACAATTATGCTATCTTATTCAAGTTTATAGAGGTGATAACAAATGCAAAACTGAATTTAAAATAATGAAGTTCATGGCATCAAGATCAAAACTAATAGACTGGGACTATAACCGATTTTATTTACAATTTCTCAAGAATCTCAGAATTTTTCATCCAAATCAACAACTCGTCAAGGACTGTGCAGTGTAAACATTCATGGTTTCCTGACACACACCTTGGTCTCTCTATGTAGTCCTGGCTGTCCTGGAGCTTGCTATGTGGACCAGGCTGGCCTCTGCTTCCCTGAATGCTTAGAATAAAAGCATGTGTCACCATGTCCAGCACATGGCTTCTTGGCTATAAAACCAAAAGGAAATGTGTAACTTTGTTTTCTCCACAAGTGACTAGGATTTTTGGACAGTTCTACCTGCTGCCAACAAACGTAAGGCATCCTCTAACTCCAAAATCTTCCTTCTACTGAATGTGTTTGCTGTTTCTTAAATATACAAAAACCCACCTACATACAGAAAAACGTAGACAAAACGAAGCTTCTGTTAGGTCAACAGCCATGTGAATGCTCTAGGAAATGAGTGCTCATGACAACCAGAGATGGGCAGAAGAGGTACACCTGATGCGGGAGACAGTGGTGTTCTGTCTCTGAGGAACTCTTACAGCTATGAAATCTCCATGTTTCTAATAACAGGTCAACGAGCTAAAACAAAGGATCATAAAAGCACAAAGAAGTTTGTATCTAAAATGTTTTATGTCCACAGAGATAAAACAAACAGGACTCAGTCCCCAAAAACTCAAAGAGTTGGGAACAGCTACATATGTGTTGCTGTAGGCCCATCTTAGGAAGCAATGCGAAGCTGCTTGCTAAGCACTGTGTTCAGAACTTCTGGAAGGGGAAGCAGGGATGCAAGGGGGCATGCACCATTCCCAGTGTTTTATTTTGTTTTGTTTTAGTCTATCCAAGACAGAGCATGAAAGCCTCTTTGGTGACATACTAATTCCTTTCAATTAACTGTTATCACATGCCTTCGGATTAATAAGATGTGCTAGAAAGACAGCCTGTTACCCAGACGCCTCTCGCCTGACTCACTGTAGATCAGCTGTGTTAATAATGCTTCACAACTTCTCTTTCCTGCTAAAAGCTCAAACGGGAGTTGATACGGCACATCACAAACTCCACAGATGGCCCTCTACAGTCTCCACAGCTCCTACAGAAGAGCTCATTTGAATCACTAATACATATTCTTAGTTCAAGATCTAAAAACAAATATGAAAAACTAAGGAAAATGAAAAACAAAAAAAGATAATGAATTTCACATGTGGCATCTACCTTCCAGGCTAAAACAATACAGCACCCAAGGCTCAGCTTAGTTCCTGCAAGCACTGTGTGCATGCATGTACTTCAGGAATGAGAGCAAACCCCCAAGCATCAGGGGCAACAAGCAAGCATGGCAGGGGTGATGCTCTTCCCTCCAGAGTGTGCAACACCTCAGCGGTAATTACTTACAATGTGACCTTTACAATGTAAAGTACGGACATCAGTCTGAGACAGCAGCACTCCTGAGCTATTGATCATATTTAAGTAAGACTGTTGGGAATCCAGAGCTACCTAAAGAGTCTATGCTTTGAGGACACACCAAAATCACCTTAAGAAATTTCTCCAAGTGAATAAATGCTCTTCTAGTCCTCACGAACTGCAGAAGGCATTTGTTCCTGTGAACTTTTATTCTCTTTCCTTGCAGATTTGGAGAATCCCCACCAAGGAATTTGATATATGAACTTTTCCATCCCTTCTGGATAAACAAGCACATTCCTTTCACCAGGTAAATATAGGCTAATGACTGCGGACTTCAAATGTCATCAGTGAAACACAGATTTGTATCTGATACACAGTGAAAATTTCAGAGAGTCAATTTATCCCTCCACAAATCTGCTAATGCTCAGAATTAATGAGGCTGTCTGATGAAGCCCACCTGAGGACACTGACTTTGTGCTCCCATGATTCTGAAGCACTGATTTACAAGACTATCGTCCAACCCCCCAAAAAGCAGATACCCGATTTTGGTGAATTAGCCCAACCATTCTTAGCAGGAGCTGCATTTTTTTTCACGAAAATTATTGAAGAATAAGCCACAGATTGAACTAGTCAAAAGTAACATGTAGTCTCTTGCATTAATTTTCCCAAAAGAAAAGGTTTTATTTTAAATTATAATCAAGCCAGCCAAATGACTTTAACATTGAGTTCCCATTAGATATTTCTCTGTCAAATCTAAGTATAATCTCTCTGTGGAGAATAACATTGTCTGCTTCTAAGACCAACACTTACATATGTCAAACAAGCAGACAATCTCCCAGGTTCATGAAATGTGAATTCTATGTACTTTATTCTTCAGATATTTTCAATATAATTTAAACACCCTGCCACCTCCAAGTAGTTAAAATAACTACTTTTTTCATTAAAAGTCAGACACTTAACTGATTTAAGTCACCCTCTTCCCAATCCCTGTATAAAACATGACTGTCAGCTGCACCAGTGACTGTGTGGAACCTCAAGAACACAAAGGGACAGAAACTCCATAACCAAATGGCACATGAAATAATCCGCCTGTTTAGAAGCATGAAATTAATCCTACTGTGTGCTAACGGGTAATAAAAGCCATCCTCTAATCTAACAAAATGGGAGCATATTTACTCTGAACGGCTGATGCACAACATTCCAAATGGCTTCTCACAGACTTGAACCTAAGTGTGCAGTGTGACCTGTGCAATCCTGGACAGTGCATTAGTTGGCAAAGAATGCAGGCTAACTAAAAGCTGGGTCATGGAGAACCCCAACACAGGTAGTTCTTGTCTTTGGGACTGACTTCCTTTGGAACATTCTCATTAAAAATATTAAAACAATCTACTTCAAGTTAAAATCCCAAAAACCTAGCAAAGACTGAAAGAATACCAACATGTGTCAATATTTAATCACCACAGGCAATGATAATGATGAAAGTAAAAATAATGATAGGAAACATTTAAAGAAATTAGGATGCAAGGTCACCCATATACGAATACAGCACCAGACAGCAGTGTCAACTAAACTGCTTTCTTTCATGGACTTGAAAAGCAAGTAATCTACTGCATTCAGAGAACTCCAAATTTTGCTGGAACTTGGTTTTAATGTCGTCCAAAAAGACATCCCACAACTTTTGTGATTGTCTAAGCAAGGTTCTATACTCTATGTTCAAGACATCATCTCCTAAGTGTCTAAAAGAAAAACCTCATGGCAAGTTCTTGTTTGATCCTTGAAGTTTAAATGCCTTTTCCAGGGTGAGTTTGGAAGTGGTGGTGCACAGGATGCCATCAGCCACTCCTGCACAGCACACCACAGTTTTCTTCTGTTTCTGCTACTGTGCGCACACACACAGTGCTAGGGACTTAACCTATAACCTTACTAGTCATATACTATACCACTGAGCTACATTTTTTGTTTGTTTACTTAATATTTAGTTTGAGATGGGGGGATCTCACTAAACTGGTAATATAGCCTTGAACTTAAAATCTTCCTCCCTCAGGTTCCCTCCCAAAGAAGCTGGGATTACAGGCTTGGTGCCATCAAGCCCTGTATGAGAGATTTCACAAAGAGTGAGCCCAAGCGCTGTACAGTCATCCTCCCTTGCCAGCCCATGATGACTATTACCCTTTATTTCCCAGATCTCTGGAATCCACCCTAGCTTCAGTGCTGGGGACCAAACCTAGGGCCTCACAAACTTATGGACTGTAGGCGAGGACTCTGCCTACACTTGATGTCTGGTGGCACTTCAGTCCAAAGGTTCATCACAGATCACAACCCACCACATCTTTAAAAGTCTATTTCTAGACCCACCCATATTTTTTTCTAAGGCTCTACAAATAAGACCTTGGAATTTGAGAGACAAAGTAGATAACTAATGCACTCTACCATTTGCTGATGCTTGAAACTGGGACAATGTGTCACCCATGCTTGTAGCATCTCCCCAGTAAAAGGCTGAACCACGCTGGGCTTTCAGAGGCACCTGGTTAATTATTACTCAATACCTGAGTAGCCTGCAGGACTACTGCTCTGGACAGAGTTCTGGTCTGACAGTCAATCAAGAGTCCACACAATGGAACACAGTACTATATTACGCCTGCAATCCCAGCACTCCGGAAGCTAAAGCAGGATCATGAGTTAGTTCCAGGACAGCCTGAATTTGAGCCACATAACTGCAAGACCTTGTCTCAACTGCTGTGGGAGAATGCTCCTGTACACTGTAAAGATTTATCACTTCTATTGGTTTAATAAAATGTTGACTGGTCACTGACCAGGCAAGAAGTATAGGAGGGACAACAGGATTAGGAGCATTCTGGGAACAGGAAAGGCAGAGACCCAGTCACCAGCCAGATAAGATGAGAATGTCTTACTGAGAAAAGGTAACAAGTCACGTGGCTAAACATAGACAAGAATTATGGGTTAATTTAAATTATAAGAGCTGAGATAATTGGCCAAAAAGTTTATTAATATCAGCCTTTATATATGTGCTTCTTTTGGACTGAACAGTTGTGGGACCATCTAGGACAGAAATCTGTATCTATACTCAAAAAACAAAGCAAAAAGAGTTATGCACAATATAACCATAAGCTGTTAAAAAATTGTCTTGATATTTTTAAATTCCAGAATTTTAAAAAAAAAGTAAGTTTTAGAAAGACTAATGTTTCAATTCTCCTTTGTGATAATCTAGGAATCTGAAACAGATTTATTTTAAAACCAGATTTCTAATTCATTACAATTCATTAATAATGAAAGAGATCTTAACAACTATTATCCCCACCAAACAAAAAAGGATTTAGAATCAAGTCAGGCTATATATGCTTATAATCACCAAAACGAGGGAACTGAGGCAGCAGCATGTTCAAGAGCTAGAGATCAACCCAGGCTAGTGAGTACCAGGCCATCCAATGCAAGACTCAAGGATACGGGACTAGGAAACATTCAAACATTTGCCCAAGGGAACAAGTCTAGCCAGAAGCAAAATATTCTTTTTGGTTTGGTTTGGTTTATATTTTCTGTTTGTTTTATGAGACAGGATTTTTCTGTGTAGCCTTGGCTGTCCTGGAACTCACTCTGTAGATCAGACTGGTGGAGAACTCAAGACATCCACCTGCCTCTGCCTCCAAGTGCTAGAATTAAAGGTGTGCAACAACACCACTCCTGGCCAGAAGCAAACTATTCTTAATCACTACTATATGACTAGTGTATACAATATATACTTAATCACTATCCAACTTTTTAAAACAAATTCCCTACAAAAAAAGGTGGGGTGGTCAATGAACATCAAAAGGTTCTGTCTTACTATTTATACCCCCATGGATGTAATGTTAAGACTGGCTTTTGGAAACTAAAAAATATCTGCTTCAATTTCAGACTGATCACTTGTATCTCAAAAATTAGTAATACTTCGTTAGCCTGTGATACATACGGCTCCCAGAGATGACTCCAGCCTCCAACCTGACCTGCTCATCTTCTCTGTCTCAACTGACCGTCCAACTCAGGAGACTCACAACACAGAAATAAGTGACCCTGCACAACCTTTGAGGCAGTCCAGTCACAAGTGAAATACAGCTTTCTTATGACAACTGGTTTTTGTTTTTTAATCCCAGCTGCCAACACTGTGGGGAGTGGGTGTGCTCTGGGATTCTAGCCTATAGCCCCAGGTCAATCTTACTAAGGACCTGCACCAGGCCTGGTTCTGAAGCCTCCTAGCTGAGATAAGGCTGTCACGCAGCCTGGAAATCATGTCCATCTTTCCAATTCTTACTCCCAACCTCTGTGAGCATGACAACACCAAGTTTAAAGTGGCAGTCACTGCAAGTTAAACACAAAAAGGCTCTTGTATGGGCAAGCATCCGGTTCTTGTGTTGCTCTTAATAAAAGTACTTATCAAATGAGAGGAACCGGGAACACACAGTACACTTCCATCTACACCTTACGAAAATGCCATTCTTCAGAATGCCTTTCTTCATGCTGATGCCACCTATGAAATCATCGTGGCAGGTGGTGTCTGCAGCTCAATTCAAAACTAAGGCATCCCTCCAGCGCCTACACCTAACAAACTGTAATGCTTGTTACGAGTATCTGTAAGTCCTCGAAATGCTATTCTCTATTCTAATGCATTTGCACAGTAATTAAATCTCTTTCCTTTCCTAAACTGTAAAAGCTTCCTCGACAGAGCCATTTCTTTTCTTTTTACTCTGTATTACTATGCCTGGCATATAAAAGGCACTCATTAAATTTTTGCTGAATAAACAAAACAAACCTTGTTATCTGGTATCCAAATTCACTGCAGATAAGATGCAGAAAATTAGAAAAGGGTAATTGTTATTTAAAACACACACACACACAATTCCATTTTAAAAGGGGTCACACTCTAGCTGGGGATGTAGTCAGTAGAATGCTTGCCTCTAGCATGTTTTAACCCCTAGAATTATAAAGGGAGGATATATGTTTAAATATATATGTGCATATACATCATAATATAAAATGACAAGAACAATAAGATTATCCTATAATATACCAATATGACATGTCT
Source organism: Arvicola amphibius (assembly GCF_903992535.2). Taxonomy (NCBI): domain Eukaryota; kingdom Metazoa; phylum Chordata; class Mammalia; order Rodentia; family Cricetidae; genus Arvicola; species Arvicola amphibius. The sequence continues at coordinate 71,255,385 of NC_052057.2, read as the reverse complement.
GGAAAGTTCTACAAAATAAATTAAAAAGTAAATTATCCTTGTTACTTGTCATTTGAGACAACTGCCTTAATAAAATTGTCCTTATGATCACGGTATGGTTAGAAACCTAAACAGACTATAGGAAGACTCAGTAAAAATGCCCAAGAAGTCATTCCATGGAACAGTAAGGTCTCAAACGGGCTTCTTGGGCCACATTCAACCTCACTCACTTATCCAGCAACTTCCTAACTCTTCTGGAGAACAGAAGACACCCCAAAACTGACAGAACAAGCCCACTCACTGGGACAACTGATCTGAAACAAGCTATGGGTGCTGGACACGATTCAAAGGAATAAAAGCTAGGAAAGAAGATGAATGAGTGGGCTTGGTTAGACTCTGAACTGGATTAGGTTCAGCTTTGAAAACCAAAGCTTAACGGGGCACTTGAAGATGCTTGGGAAAACTGACAGAAGACATCAGGCATTCATTCTGATGGTTGAGTACAGCACTGAGTGTGTTTGTGTGCTGACACCAGGCAGCGTTTTTAAGATGTTCTTTATGGGTGAAGAACACTATCTGCCACATAACTTCGAAAGGTTTGTCCTACGCGCACTGAGAGGATGGGGGAGAGAGAATAGACCTACATAAGACATGTGTGTATGAAATTCACACAGGCACTCACTTCACTGCCCTTCCCATCCTTTGGAAAGGAATTTTTCACAATGAAAAGATGAAGAGAGAGGGAGAGAGAGAATCGTTAGGACAGCCCACGCTCCAATACTTTCGGAGTCTGAAACTTTTTGTTTCAGGAAAACAAAAAGTATAAGAACAACTTATTTTAAAAGTTGTCCTTAAGATATTTTGTGGAGCTTAGAACAAGAGAGAGCCTCCTCCACCTGAGGAGGACTGCTGTACTTAATATGGTCAGTGGCTGTTGACCCAATATTAACGGATGACAGACAGCCTTCTGACTTACTCAGCAAATTAAAATGAGAAATTATGGGTAAGTACTAAAGCCATGAGTGGTGGTACACACTTTAAGGGGCAGAGACAGGAGGATTTCTATGATTATGAGGTCAGTCTAGTCTACATAGAGAGTTCTGTAAAAGTCGAACTACACAGTGAGCTACTGTCAAAACAAGCTAAAATTGGGACTGGGGATGAAGAGAAGGCTCAAGGGTTAAGAGCACACTGTTCTTCCAGGGAACCAAAGTCAGGGGCTTACAACTACCTTAACTGCAGCTCCAGGGATGGAAAGCCTCTGGCCTCCATGAGCACCCACATCTATGTGCATGCGCACATGTGCGTGCGCACGCACACACAATTTTATATAAGTAAACTTTGGAGAATCAGAATCTTTTCACAAATGTAATTATAGTATATACAGTGTGTGAACTCTAAAGGCTAGGCTCTTTGGATAATTGTAGAATTTCATCATCTCTTGGGGCATTAGCCCTTCAAGTAATCCTGTTCTCATTATTGCTTCTTCAATAGAAGCAGTGCCAACCCTGGCATGCTAGCTTTGTGTTCCATTTGCTTTGTTACCTTTCTCGAACCATCGAGTACCCACAGTTTCCTTCAGCTTTTCTCCTCTCCACTGTAAACTGAGATTAATCCCTCTTTTTTCTAGAGCGTCCAATACTCTGCAGAGGAAAAATCCAATAAATCCTGGCATTTAAAAAAAATGTCTGACTTTATCAAAGTCATAAAGCAAAAATGTGTTAATTGTTTCTGAGGCAAACACAGTGGATTTGCTTCCATTCCTGTAGGACAATTTTAATCTATAATTGGTTCATTAAGCAACTTAGTAATGACTTTGGAACATTTTTGGACTCCTTTTGTTCTGGTTCATTATTTCGGTGTTAAGATTAGCAACAGGAATTCCTAAAATAATTTTCATGTCAAAGGCATGCTTCCTAAGTTTTAGAATAACTCATCTGCTTTTTCTAGGCAAATCAAGAGAAAATGAAATTACACCACAACATGTACCCACAGGAAGACAACACTCCTAGGAACAAAGTTTGATGCACACAGTAGAAACAGAAAGACTCGAAGGTTAAGTATTTGGTGATATCATTCTATAATAAGTGGGAAATTACATTATTAGGAAAGAAATGTTGTGGGAAGATCAATCTATTAATGACTTACAGCAGAGAAGCAGATTTAAGTGCCAGTCAAAACAGTCTTTAGGCTGTTCACTGTTCTACACACTGTCTGCAGTGAAAGATAAGCACACAAATATGTACAGTATATATATACACACACACATGTACACACACAGTGTGAGTGTATGTGTGTGCGTGTGTGTGTGGTGGTGGTTTGAAAGAAAATGACATCCAAAGGAAGTCGCACTACTGGGAGGTGCGGCTTTGTTGGCCTTGCTGGAGGAAGTGTATCATTGTGGAGACAGGCCATGCCCTGTGAGAGAGTCTACTTCCTGCTGCCTGCATATCAACACGCAGCAACTCCTTCTCTGGCACCATGTCTGCCTGCACATCACCATGCTCCTCACCATGATGATAATGGACTAAACCTATGAAACTGTAAGCTACTGCCTCAGTTAAATGTTTTCCTTTATAAGTGTTACCATGGTCATGGTATCTCTTAACAGCAATAAAAGCCCTAAGACAAAAGCCGGGCGGTTGTGCACACCTTTAATCCCAGCACTCAGGAGGCAGAGGGAAACGGATCTTTGTGAGTTCAAGACCAGACTGGTCTACAAGAGCTAGTTCCAGGGCAGGCTCGAAAGCTACAGAGAAACCCTGTCTCAAAAAACAATAGCAAAACAAAAAAACAAAAAAAAAGAAGCCCTGAGAAAAATATGTATACGTGTAGCATGTATATAGGTACAGTGTGTGTGCATATGTATAATGTGTGGGTATGTATAGTGTTTGTGTATAGCATGTATGTGTACACATGATATATGTGCACATGCACACAACACGTGTTCTGAAGTAAGTACAAGTTCCTGAATCATTCAGATGTGCACACTTTAGGTATATTTACAGGACACAATGGATATAGTGTCTTACCAGATGAATCAAAGAATTTTAGTTCCTGGTCTTTTGAAGAACATATATGGAAAGTGGTCTTGGTTTGCTCCCTTCTGTTCTCATGTCATCGTGCATTTGTTTTCTTTCTTCCCTGGACTAGAAACACCAGTCACCAGTACTTTTGTACTTAGTAAAGTACTAATACATCCTTTACAGTCTCAAGACACAAGGAGACGGACACACTCTTTTTGCTTTATTCCGCCTTGACTATTTACAGACCTCCCTGCACAGTCCCTCTTTACGCTGGTGTTTACACATGCATGCCAGCTCCTGGAGAGATAGCCCAGATGCAGATGCTGATGGGGGGCTGCCCCAACCTCCCATCTAGCTAAGGTCAGCCCTTCTCCCCATTTCTTCCCCACCACACCCACCAGCTCCTCCCTCACACAGAGCATGATCCTGAAAGGAAGAGGGCCAGACCAGTCCAGGTGTGGTGGCCCAGCTGCTTGCTGCCTAAGTGCTGGCAAGCTCAAGCTCCAGGGCTGTGGTCCCATCCACTTCAATATCCAAGCACAATGCTGGGTTTTTGAAGGGAGGCGATAACTATCAATACAGATTTCCAATCAACACTGATGTTTTTGTTATTTTCTTGTATTACATGTAATATCTTAGTTTTCCATTCGCCTTCTGTTCATAATTACATGTGCCACTTGATTAAGATAAAGGTACATCATATACCACCGAGCTTTCCATGGGATTTCCGCTTCCTTCACTAGTTTCTACTCTTTATATCACCTGTTTACTTTGCAAAGATTCTGATGGTGGTGAATACAAAAACTAACATTTCTAGGAATTTTTCCACCAGCCTTGAATGGAAAAGCCTTAAGGCATCGAGACATTAATACAACTTAAGACTTCAGCAACAATATACACTGAATAAACAAGGCTCAAATGGAATTCCAGAAAATAATTTTTTTCCTCTGGGAAAGGAAGGGGTAGAGGGAACAGAGTCACATACACCTGACAAACCTTACATTCACTCTGTAGCTGAGGATAAACTTAAACTTAAACCCCTACCCCCACCCCACACACACACACTAGCTCCTGAGTGCTAGAATTGCAGGTGTGTGCCAGAACACTTGGTTTACTGGTTGCTGGGGACGAAAACAGGACCTTCCATATGCTAAGCAAAACTATACCACCTGAGCTACATCCTCGGCCCTAACAAACGTCCTTTTTCTGTATTCGTTCCCATTTATTTATGTATTTAATTTAGATAGGGTCTCATTTTTGCACCTTGGCTAGCCTGGAAACATACTATGTAAGCTGGCCTGGCCTTGAACTCACAGAGATCCAACTGGCTCTGCCTTCTGAGTGCAGATTAAAGGCGTGTACCACCACTCTTAGCAAAAAATACACACACACATACATACATACATACATACATACATACATACATACATAAATTTAGAGGCAAGCATTTGTAAGGCCTTAAACATTTGGTTACAGTTTTGATCAATCTTAATTCACTTATAACACTGTGGAGTTTTGTAATATATCCTTAAAGCAGAGAAATAGATAAAGATATGGAATATAACAATGCAACTAAATAACACACTCAGCGCCCCTACTGCTGGCCAACATCAACTTGTTTTTAATCAATCAATTAATAACTGCTAGCCAGGTGGCAGGGACAGAAATCCTCTAGAGCTGGCAAGCCCGCGTCTCCGTTAATATACCCAGGCCAAGACGCCACTGTGTTGAATCTGCAGAAATTCTCATTCTGAATTTTAGTGGATTTCTCTGTTCCTTACTTAGGAGCCTAACGAGTACATATGGAACAATCTCCTTCTCCCATCTCAACAATAACTACTCAAAAGTGACTGCATGCTAAGTGAATGTTACAGTTATGAAGGATTCTAACCATCTATATACAAGTTAGGATTTTACATATGATATGGATCTGGTGCTTAGCACACTGGAAGCCCTGGGCTTGATGCACAGCACCACAAAAATGTATGGATAAAATATAATAGTGGAGAATAATACCAAATACACATACATTAATAATATCATTAAAAAATTGTTCCTGCCAGGCAGTGGTGGAATATGCCTTTAATCCCAGCACTCAGGAGGCAGAGGCAAGCAGATCTCTGTGAGTTTGAGGCCAGCCTGATCTACAGAGTGAGTTCCAGGACAGCCAAGGATATACAGAAAAACCCTGTCTCTGAAAACCAAAGGGGTGGTGGAGTTGTTCCTTAGGCTAAAAAGATGGTTCAGTGGCTAAGAAAGAGCACTGGCTGCTCTTTCAAAATTCCCTGGTGATTCCCAGCACCCACATAGCCACTCAAAACTATAGCTCCAGTCCTTGGGGATCTGATGTCTTCTTCTGGCTTCTGTGGGCACCAGACATGTACTTGATGCATGGACAAATGTGCAGCAAAACACTCATACACACAAAATAAAAATACTTTTTAAAAATGTTACTCATAACTATCTAAATTCTCTGTTTCGACAGGCTCTAAAGATGGCCTAGAAATGAGTGATAACCAAGGATCCTTAAAAATAACAATTACGGGAGGGGGGGGGGGGGGGTGTTCCTGAGCTTGAACCCAGAATACTAGACAAGCAGTAATACTGATAAATGTTTTGGGTTTTTTTTTGTTTGGTTTGGGTTTTTGATACAGCATTTTTCTACATAGCCCTAGCTGTCCTGGAACTCACTACGTAGACTAGAAATGAGAAATGAAAATGAAATTTATGCCCTGGCAATGCTGAATGCATGGGTGGTTCTGTAATTGGTCCATATTGGGTTTCACGATCTAAGTTGATGAGGACAACTGACCAGGTAGATCTCTTCCTCAAGAGGGCACCAGATCTCATTACAGATGGTTGTGAGCCACCATGTGGTTGCTGAGAATTGAACTCAGGAGCTTGGAAAGACCAGGCTTAACCACCTGGCCTCTAAATCAGAGATTCCCCTGCCTCACCTCCCTAATGCTAGGATTAAAGGCATACACCACCATGCCTGGTACAATTCAACATTCTAACTTACATTTTCAAAATAACTCAAATATTTTATCTGTACGCATATTAACAATGGAAAGAGAAGTTTTAAGACAAATATTAAATGTTCTTACAAAAGCAACTGTGACACAAATGTAGAGGAAGTCGGTTCATGATGACCCATGGGCAGATAGATTATATAAGGAAGATGGAGCTTGCTGGAAGAACCCACCCTCATTCAGCTGTGGCCGGAAATGGGCAGAGAGCAGTTAGCAGCAGCAAATTCTGGAACTCACACTCTCCAAGTGAAGCCTTTGGGGGTCCAGAACAGCATGTCATAGGGACATAAGCTACTATCAGAAAACCCCATGCACTGCATTTCCATCTGACAACAGGCCCTGGGTTCTGGCAGCTGGAACATTACAAGCAGTGCGTGCAGATCCTGGCAGAGCACGGGAGTTTCCTGAGAGTGCGCCTGCTCCCTGCAAACAATTGAGCAGACAGAAGAATTCCACAAATAGCACAGCAGAAGTCAGATGACTGAATATATTAGCAGCCTTCTTTTGGGTCTCTGGTATCTCGACACAGAGTCATGGGTGTTACATGGAGAACACAACACTCGCCAAAAGGCATCACACAATCTGGGCCCCACAGTTACACGTACAGTATCAAATCTATTTTGAAGAAATAAGAAACCAAACAGCTAGGTCAACTCCTCATCTTTTCCAAACCTATATCCCTGAAAGTGTTCCCAACTATTTTATACCTATCCCCAACAATTGAGTTTTCCATCAAGAGAACAGACAACAAGAATATGCTTTTACAAAATGAATGGACTGATGTTTTAAGGCTCTGAAAGTGAGAAACCCAAATGAGCAGGCCAGAAGTAAGAGCTGCCTAGGGGTTCCAAAGCACTTCCATAGCTTGACTGTGTGTCCCTGGAAGTTCCCTGACAGCTGTGTGTCCATTTCCTTCCTGAGTGGCAAGAGAGGGATGCTACAACTATGAACAACTGCTTCCCAGCACCCAAGAAACCAAGCGCATCTACACCTCACTCCAAAGCCATTTCAGCAGAGGCCGCTTAGTAAACTCCACCATTTTACTTCATTGATTTGCCCACTTAACATTTTGAAGACAAAAGGATCTTCAAGTTTCAAGAATGGTTGAGGTGTGGGTTGCAGTTGACTGTCCAAGGTCAGGCCCTTTAAGCCCCAGTCACAGACAGACCTGCTGGCAGCATCTGCAGAACTTCCACTATTTTTTTTATATCCATTTCTTATTACAGACTTACAACTACATGGGAGTTCTATGGACATTTGCTGTAACCTGGATTCCTAATGGGAAGCCATCGTCAGACTATTCCTTCACAGATGAGTCCTCCTTGAACTCCAACCTCCTGTAACAGGAGGATAACAACTTCTATTTCTGTGTTTGTGGCCAGAACCAAAAGAAAGAAAACTCATCAAAAAAAGCCCAGGTGGCTGGCACTATCCCTGCAATGCTATAACTACAGACTCTGTGGTCCCATCAGGGGAATATTTAAACAACTTGGGGGATGGTATGTAAGCATATGTACTTCTGTGTGCATACACATGTGTGCATGTGAAGGCCAGAACTCAACACTGGGGAGCTTCCACTTTATTTTCCATCCCATTTTTTAAAAACAGAGTCTCTCCTTGACCCCAGAGTCCAGAGTTGACTAGACTAGCTGGCAAGTGAGCTCCAGGGATCACGGCCCTAAGAACGCCAGGCCTTTACATGGCACTAGAGACCCACACTCGTGTCCTCAAGCTTGCAGTACAGGTGCGTTACTGACTGAGCCATCAACTTTTTTATTCTAAACATAAAATTTTTCTCAGGAAAAAGATGACACAATCCCAAATCAAAGCAGAATTTGCTAGATAGTATCTACTTGAAAAAAGATACAACAAATCAGGTTGAAATGAAGGCAAACGTTTTCTTCTCTACCAAGAAGATGTGGTAAAAAATAAAAAATAAGAGAGACAGAGAGAGGGAGCCCTTCACCAGTTTGTGGTCCTTCTCCAGTCAGACTCTGTGATTCCCAGCTTTTACTACCCAAGTACACTGTCAAGGTCAGAGCAGTGGCGCCTCCACCAATGACTGTGAATAAATGACTGAAGCAATGGCTATAGGAGGAAATAATGCAGAGGAAAGACCAGATATCAAGCCCCAAATAAGGACTCTGCTGAACACGGGGACCAGAACACAGCAGAATTTGCTGGCTTGAGGAAAACATTTCACCAGAATTAACAGTTAATTTTAATTTTCCTTCTATTTGTCAACTGCTACCTAGATGAAGGTCTGCAGTACGTTAAACTACTTGTTAGCAACATCTAGCTATTTGTAGCCTCCTCCAGATTACTGACACCATGCCCAGAGCCTCCGAAGCAGCAGAGTGAAGCATTAGCATAGGTCCTATGCGCATTTTCGTTCGCTACATTTCCAACTGGGGAACCAAATGAGCACTGTCCTAAAATAAATCCTATTATATTGTCATAGCCAATGAAGCCAGAAATGTTGTAAATGATCAACATTAATTGGTACACACAGAGAATCTTTGCTCAAGAAGCTAAAAGTCTTGTGCTCTACCTGCAGACCAGCTAACCAGGCTTACTTGGAACGATATTCCTTTACCTTTAAGATGCCCAGTCCTTTTTATTATCATTTTTACAACTAGGAAAACTGTATAAACTTCTAAAACAGCCACGGAAGTCCCAATGTCACCTCTATGGGAAAGTGGCATCTAGAACCCATGGAGGGCATGTCTTCCTCACGCTGTCTGAACTGTACTGTGCAGTTTTCCCAGCTGGCTCTCCTTAAGAGGCTTTAGAGAGTGATATGACAATGGTGTCCCTTCTCTCCTTCGCAAATCCTAAGCCCTACAAGAAGTAGAAAACAATGAAAGAATAAGCGCATAAACACTAAGAGCCTCGTTTCCACTTAGAAGGGACACAGAGGTAAAAGGAGTTTGTGATCGGAAACGGTGAAAATCTAAATGTTTTGTTTTCCACCCCACGGCTTCTGTCATTGCTGTGAATAGGCATCATTTCATTGGGGAGAGAGCCCCTGCCTGGCTCTGATTTCATGATGACAACATGTCGAGGTGGTTGTAGTTTCTTACTCCCTTCTATTTTCTTCATTTAAAAATCAATATAGCAGCCAGGTGGTGGTGGCCCCTTGGCAGCGCGTGACTTTAATTCCAGCACTCAGGAGGCAGAGGTAGTTGGGTCTCTGTGAGTTCGAGGCCAGCATGGTCTATAGAGTGAGTTAGGACAGCCAGGGCTACACAGAGAAACCCTGTCTTGAAAAAACAAATAATAATCATAATAATTAATCAATACAGGTCTGGAGAGATTGCTCAGCAGTTAAAAACTCCAGCTGCTCTTCCAGAGGACCAGGGTACCGTCCCCAGGATCCACACACAACTCCAGTTCCAAGGGAGTGGCCACTCTCTTCTGGCCTCTGTATCAGGCACACATATGGTACAAAGACATACATTCAGGCAAAATATTCATACACATAAAATAAAAAAATCTTTTTCAAAAGTCAGTAAAGCATATAATCTACTACCAAACAAAACTAGTAATTAGAAAATAGTAAAAAGCTAACAATGTTTTAAACATTGGTTTTTGTCAGAGTGTCACAACTGGTCAAGTTATCAAAGACACCTGTGCATTTCAGAAAAAAATAATCTTAAATCTAAAAAAATGCTTTAGTCAGGCAGTGGTGTCAAGTGCCTTTAATCCCAGCGCTTGGGAGGCAGAGCCAGGTGAATCTGTGAGTTCAAAGTCAGCATGGTCTACAGGGTGAGTTCCAGGACAGCCAAGACTGACTCACAGAAACTGTCTCAAAAAAAATAAAAAATAAAAAAATAAAGCTTGAAACCATTCTTTTTCTTTCCAGCAATATAAGGACAGCTTCAAAGAATGGCTTTTGTATCCAATAGGACAAAAACAACTCTTAGAGACCCAAGCTGTCAGAAGTATACTCAGTAACCTGCTGTCATCTGAAACAGCTAAGGCAGAGTCCTTAGCTCCAACATGTGAAATGAAACCCTGATCAGAGATCCTGGATTCTAGAGACGCTGCTTTAATAAGATACCACTATGGCGTGGGGATGGGGAACAATTCCAAGACCCCCCTCTTACTATCTTCTGTATTTCCTGCAAAAGATCTCTCACACTGAAAGTCATCTAAATTATATCTAACCAATGAAGGGTTAAAATTTTTTAAAAATCATTAAGTACCCCCAAAAGCATTAAACTCCCATCAGTGACTGCTGAACTGCCTTGAAGCCTGGAACTCTGTACCCTGGCATCTAAAAGTCAAAGAAATCCTCTCTTTTAAGAGGGAAATTCCCAGGAGGAAGAGGCTGAGCTCCAGCATGAGAGCACACAATGGAATCACCGCTGACAATGCACATCTTTTTCTAGATGTCTCCATATGCTTGAGAGGTTTTCCCCTAGCCAGGCATTAGGGGACTTGCTACTCTGCCACCAAGAATCGATGAACATTTTCAAGAGAATGAAGTAAAATAATAGGTTGCTGTTATGAATTCGGGAAAGAGAAAAGGCCTCCAGAGTGGCCCTCTGTAACCAAATTAACTAATGGTGGGAGTGTCTGGATGCTGCTGGATCCTGAACAGTAATTTACAATACTCCCCACTTCTGTCAGTGGAAATAAATGCTTGTTTTATCTTTGGCTTGACTCATTTATCACCAAAATAACACTTCAAAAGCTACAGCAAAATGCAATTTATTTCTACAAGAATACTCAAAATTACACTGGATTGGGAATCTACATTGTAAATCTGAAAGTCACATATTACAGACTACAGTTTCCCTACAGTAGTCTCTCTCAAATACGTAGTAACCTAATAGTAATAAAAGCTGAAGAACCCAGTATGAAAACCTAAGTATCATGCTCATAAAATATTTTTAAATCCCAAAATTAAATTCCTGGATGACAGATTCCAAAATTGAACAGATTCTTGGTTTAACACCACTCACTCTCTGAACTCTCAAAGATGCTAGGGATTGCAGTTGGGAGAAGGAAAGCTGCAGCTATAGGGTGGACTGACCTCCCCAACAAAGAACAGGAGAGAGAGCACGGACACACAGAAAGCAGGGCGGCAGCTGTTGTCTTTTTAACAGACCGCAATTCCCGCTGAGCAACCTGGGATCCTCCCAGGGAACCCCACCCCATCCCCCACCCTACCCCCGTTCCTGAAAGGCAGGAAGGAGTCCAGAAAGTCACTTCGCTGGTCCCAAGCACTTAAAACAATCAAAGCTAGCTCTTGGCCTCTTACACAACAGAAGTAGCCACACACTGTGAAACTCATCTGTGTTTAAGGAAAAGTAAAAATTGTTAAGAATCTTCTGTATGGGAGTAACCTGGGAAGTTATGCTTTACCCGCCCCGCGCCACTCCCCCCCCACCTTTTTTTTCTGCAGACAAATATTCTTTGGCTAGTTTTGCACTTTAAATACTCATTCTCAGTGATGTCTTGGTTGATGACTTCATTTTGCTTACCCAGGAGAAAGAGAGAGATTAAAAAAAAAAATCCACACAGCATAAACCACAACTTTGTAAAATGTCACACCAAGACTAAACACAAAACTTAAAGAGTACACGACGCGAACTGGTGGTCTGGTTAAACCGAGGACCCACTGAAGCCATCCGAACAAGGATGCGTTAGCACTTCTAATAATCACCTGACACAAGGCCACCGAGCGCCTGCAAGCTTTACCGTGCCCTTTCAATTTCATCGTCCCGCTGCTGGACGGAAGCCTAGTGAAACTAACGCAGACCTCCAAAGATCCCTAGCACGTACACCTGGTACTGAGCTCCAGAACACGGCCACTACCAACATATGCCATTTAAAACCAGGCCTCGCAGAGACTGCCACATCCTGAGGTGGCTTTTAGACTTTGTCATGCCTAAAACAACGCCTCTCGCGGCACCAGAGAAGAGCAGTATCTTCGCGCACCTCTGCAGGTCTCCCCAGGTCACAGATTCTGTGAGTGACACTATTCCACAAGCTGAGGTGCGGGCGACCAAGGGACGCGCCAGAGTGGAAGGCTCGCGGCGTCTCCATGACTCCCCCCGCCCCGCGAGCAACTCAACCCTAACTGGTCCGAAGAAACCCCGCCCCCTTCCTGCCTCCGGCTCCCACCATTGGCTTACCGATACCCGGCAGGTCAGTTCCCGCCGTCTATTGGCTCACTGCCCCATCAGTCAGGCACAGCAAGATTCGGGTCGGTGGGAGGGGAAGGAGTCGGAGGAGGTGGAGTGGGAGTGGGATTAGAGGACGAGGTGGCGGAGGAGGGTGCTCGGGCTCCTGCTCCGGTTCGGGAAAGTTTCCCCTACCATTGACAGGCGTGAGGCCCAACGCCGCGAGCGGCGAGTAAGGGGCTCGAGTCCCCGATTCCCGCCCCTCGGTCCGCAGGCCCCGGAAGCCACTTGGGGGAGGGGGAAGGGAGGGACCATGGAAGCAGGGACCGAGCCACCCCCGAGCGCGGCCGCGGCGCCTCCAGGACTCCCCCGAGGGGCGGGGTGCGAGCACTTCAGCCTGCGGCGCCGACCCTGGCCGCCTCCCCCGGGAGCCTCCAGGGCCCAGGAGAGGAGGGTCCCCCGGTCCAGGGCGTGACCCGGGCGCGCCGGCCGCCAGGACCCCTCCCGCTTCCCGCGGGGGGCCCCCGAGGGCCTGTCCCTGCAGGGGCCGCAGGAGGGGGGGGGACGAAAAGGGGGCGCTGGCGAGCCAACCCGGAACCTCCCGGCCCGCGGCCCGCCTCCCGCCCCCGGCCGCGGCCCCAGCGCGCCTCCGGCACACATGCCCGCACCCAGAAAGTTAAGTCAGGGGCGAGCCCGGCGCGGCGCCGCCGCCGCCCGACCCCGGCTCCCCGCCCCCACCGCGGCCCGGCCTGCGCGGCCCGAGCGCTGCCGCCCCGAAGCCACCCAGGCCCGCGGCCCCCAGACGCCGGAGCCCCCGCCGACGCCCCTGCCAGCCGCGTCACCTTCACACACACACCCCCGACACTTCCCGGGTACTGCCTCCCCTTGCCCGGCTCCCTACCCGTGCAGCAGCCACCGCACGCCTCCCGGGAAGAAAGCACCGGCCGCGGCTGCGTTTGCCGGCCCGGGCTTCCCCCGCCTCCCCGGGCTCCGCCGCGCAACCCCAAGGGGGCCAGAGCCGGGACCCGCGACAAACCGCTGCTCCCCGGCCTGGTGCTCACCTCTCGGCCGGCGCCGCGGGCTGCAGCCTCCGCCCGCCTCGCGCTCCGGGGATCGTCTCCCGAGCTCTCTCGCCCGGCGCCCGAGCGCCTCCTTTCTCTCCCGGGGACTCCGCGTCTTCCCGCCCTCCCCACCACCACCCCACCCCCCGCAAGAGCCGAGTCCCAGGCTCGGCCGCGCCTCGAGGATGCGCGTCGCGGGCTCCGCACGCCCGGGCAGCGGTGCCCGCACACAACAACAGCCCGCCCGGCCGGCGCGCGGCTCCGCCGATCTGCGCGCACCAAGGGCAGCGGCCCGGGTGGGGACGCAGCACCCCCCGCCCGCCACCCGCGGGCCCCCAGGGGAGGCGCAGTTACCAGTGGGGCCGTCACGCCGTCAGGTGCCGGCTGCCGTCGGCGCTGACCTTCGCCGCAGCCGCGGGAGCCCAGGCTGCGGCCGCCATGTTCCCGTGTTAATAACTGCTGCCTGGTTGTTTATTTCAATGGAGATCCTCCCCCAGCTCCCTCCTCCTCCTCCTCCTCCTCCGCGGCTCCGCACTTGCGGAGAGAGACACAGACAGCGCGAGCTCGCGAGCAGGGGAGGGGGCTCGGGCACCGGGCTGGCCCGCCCTCCGCCTCCCGGCCGCGACCGCCTCCGAGCGAGCGCTGTCACCGCGCAGGAGACGGGGCGGAAACTTGCGTCCCGCGCCCCCGAGCGTGGGCCCAGACGCACTGTGGCTACCCCAGCCGCGGGGTCCTCAACATCTCCCAAGCCAGCGAGACTTCAGAGCCCCGAGAGTTGGACTAGATGGGTGACTGTGGTCTAGGGACCGTGACCTATGGGTGACTGCGAGTGAAGGGAGAGTCAACAGACGACTCCATGCGAGGGCAAAGGGCAGTGCCCAAAAAGAAAGCTAGCGAAGGGGACAGGCCCGGGTCGGGGAGTGGAGGCCGAGGGACCGCCGTGCCGCCGACGGCGGAGACGATGCTGCGAGAAGGTCGCGGAAAACCTAGTGCCGGGGTCGCCCCGAGAGGAGCCTCCTGCGCGCGCTAAGGCAGGGCCACATTGCCAACAGCCTGCACCCCTCGCGCGCACCTCGGACAAGCTCCGCACCCAGCCGCTGCTCCGGGAGGCACCCCTTGGCCACCATGTCCCCTCGGTTCCTTCGAGGATACGCCTCCCCACTAGCCGTCCCTAACGTCTGGAGGGGATAGAGGGGCGTGACCACAGGAGGCGAACTACAGGGGTGCCACCCTGCGATTGCTTGACAAAGCAAAGGCTGCACCGCGTTTTGGAAGATTGGGGGAAGCGTTCTCGGCACGCCGCGAGACGACAAAAGTTTTGTTTTGTTTTTTTAATTGGGGAATCCATTATCTAAGCCTCAGTTGGATTTGGGGATTGAAGAGACGTGGAGGAGTATCCTCCTTTAAATGTATTTTGGTTTTTTAACTCTTTGGAAAAGCAACTTCTTTTTCCATTTAGGTATAATTAGTTGAAAGAAATGAACAACATTTGTTTGCTTAACGGAAGTTATCAAAATATGGCAGGAACACGTTTCCTTATTTTAACTCTTATAAAAAGGTCACTTGTCATAGACAATAATAGTGTTTATTGAACAGTAACGACTTGGCACTGCGTTAAGTGATTCACACACACTCCAATTTTAATCCTCAGACCTTGCAAAGTAAGTGCTATTTTTATACTTCACAAAACTTTAAAGCCTAAAGAAACATTTTTTTTTTTTGGTAGGGTCACACAGTAAGCAAGGTGGCAAAGATTTGAGCCCAAAGCCATTAATTCCAAAACACGTGCTTTTTAATCGTGTTTTCAAGCTCCAATTTGGACAAAGAAAAAAAGTACATGTCTGCTTGGTTATGGCTAGAAAATGTTTGTAAAGCTGTGACCAACGTTAGCATTGGGCACTGTAATCAGAAGGAGGAGGTCTACAATGGGATCCTTCCTCTTTTTAATTTAGGGCTGTGTCTAGTGTTTGGAATGTTTGTTTTTACCACGTATTAACAGTAAATTTTAAAGACTTTTTAAAATTAGCTAGAATAACTAAATTATGTTCCCTGAAGACTCAAAAGGCTGCCCCAGCTTGGGAACAGAACCAGGAAATGGAGGATGTTCTTATGATCTGTCTTCCTCTGCTCTTAGACCATAATATACTAGCAGTGAGGTTGTGCTCCTCTGAGGACTGTCCCCATTCCCAGACTTAGATTTCTTCTCCAGTCCTGAGTTAAATGTTAAGACTCTTCATGCTTTCTAGTCCTCCTCTTTTTTTTGGCTGAAGTCCAGAATCCATCAGCGCTCAGTGGCAACAGAATTAACACTTTAAAAAAACTGCCCTTGATGTCTGTGCAAACACAGGACTCCCTACTTCATTGCTGTATTACTCAACACAGCTTCTTACTGCATGCTCAAGACACATGACTGTTGCTAAAAAAAATAAAACAAACCAAAAAAAAAAATGTTACAGTAGCATAATGAGTTCCACCAGCTCTAACTGAGTTACTCCAGTCCAACCTGGGGGAGTCATTTGACTTTTGCTTTCTAAAACAGTGTCTGGACTTCACACCAACGTTGTAGCTATGGTAGTTATTCATTTGTTTTTATATTTTTAAATTTGTATTCTTAGAACCAGCCTTATTATCTATACATCTTGACTTAGAGCTGTCTTGAGTAACCATGTCTCCTGTATGTATCAACACATACTGAACAATGATTTCTGGGTTGCAAAAGACTATTACTTTTGTATCTCTCTCTATGAAGTCTTTGTGCATACGTTCAACAAACAGACAGGTATTACTATGTTCTGTTTGTACAAAACATAGTACATGGCCTTGTTTATGCACTTACCTTTTCATTCACTAGACTGTTACTAGGACCCAGGGTACACCAGCCCCTGTGATTCCCTCCAGTGACACTTGGAATCATAACGAGTAGCAAGTTTTAATTGTTTTTATTTTTTTATTGGGGGGGTCAAGGCAGGATTTCTCTGTAGCTTTAGATCCTGTCCTGGAACTAGCTCTTGTAGACCATGCTAGCCTTGAACTCACAGAGATCCACCTGTCTCTGTCTCTGGGATTAAAGGCATGTGCCACTACAGCCAGGCATTTTTTTCTTTATGTAGATATCTCTATGATAAGGTTTATATATTAGGAAGTAAGACAATATAATAAAACAATGTAACTATGTTATAACCAATGTTATATAAATTTTTATAGGGTATCTCAAACACACTAGTCTGTAATTTCATCATTTTTTTAAAGACAACATAGATTTCTTGATAGCCAGGAAGACTTACATATGGGTAGAATACATAGTGAAGATAGTCTGCACAAAGGAATGATTTGGTTCAAAGTGGAGCAGATGAAGACATTTTGAAATTTTGTCATCATAGAATGGCAAGCAATGTAAAAGTTGTAAGTTATGTTTTATGAAATTTTTCATTTAATGTTTTCAGATCATACTTGATTATGGGTTAGTGTAGCAATAGAAAAACACAAGGGACCTACTGCATCTGACCTTGTACATAATTCATATGCCAATGCCTGAATCATAAAACATTCTTATAAAAACAATTTTCCAGATTTTGAAGAAAGGTAGAGTCCCTGGGATGAGTTTCAAAGCCATCCTTGGCTACATGGAAAGTTTGAGGCCAACCTGGGCTACACAAGGCCCTTTCCCAATGAAACCTAGATTTCTAAAAGCTAGCTATAATTATGAGTGAATCATCATTGTGACTGTGTAAAATGAAAAGGCCAAAAACGCAGTAAATAATCTGACTCAATGACACGAAGGAAGAGGGAAGCAGAGATACAGGAAGCGTATAGATTATTGAGAGAACAACCCAGTAAGAAAAAAAGTTAGTGCAATAAAGAGGAAGGAAGTCATTGAAATTTAGTAGAAGCAGAAAGTTGACAGTCCATGGGCAAAGGAAAGATTCCCCTACTTCCCCTATTCCCCCAAAATAGCAGAATTGTGAATGCAACATAAACCAGCAAATGAGAAAAAAAAGTAAATTATCCATTTAACGGATTCACTAAGAAAATCAGTAGTGTAAAACAAGTGTTTCGTTTTTAAGTATAGATGGTGTGTGTTGTTGGGAAAGTGGCCTACATGTGCCCCAGCCCCTCCCCCCCATGTGGAGGTCAAGGACCACTTGGTTCTCTCCTTATTCCATGTGATCCCAGGAACTGAGTTCAGATCACGGGCTTGATAGCAACAACATTTACCAACAGAGCCATCTTGCTGGTTCTCTTATTTAGATTTTTCTTTCTGTGTATATGTGTGTATATATTTATGGTCACATGATTGAGGGTATGCACGTGGGGGAAAGGCCACATTTGGCATGGGGAATTTTGCTAAACTGCTCAATCACACTCAACCTTGTTCATTGAACCCAGAACTCACATGAATGTCGAGTCGAGCTAGCCGGTTTGCTCCAGGGCTCTGCCTTACACGTGCTAGAACCACAAGTGGCCCAACACGTGTGCCTGATATTTCTGTGAGTCCTTGGGATCCAAATTCCAGTCTCCACACTTAAAGCAGACACATTAACCACTGAGCCATCTCCCTAGCACCTGTGATATGGGCCTTAAAAAAAAACTGAACAACAACAACAAAAAAAACCTGGTCTCACTTACCCCAGGCTCTGGTCTGAAAATCCTCACTCAACCTCCCAAAATCTGGGATTATATGCATACACCACCACACCTAGCAAATACTTTTATTTTTGTTTGCCTTCACTTCCACTTCTGTGTTCAACTTTCAAGGTACTCACTTTTTCCATACATAAAAATGAAAGATTCTTTACTATCTAGCGTTAGTTTCTTAGCTTACATCATGTTGTAATGAGGGTGAAATATAATTGCAAGAGGCCACATGAGGTAAGTGAATAAACATGAAATGAAGGCTAATAAAATTAAAAATGAGTTGACTACTTATTGTGTGGTCATAATGTTATTATTTGTTGATTTTTGTTTTTTCGAGACAGGGTTTCTATGTAGTTTTGGAGCCTGTCCTGGAACTTGCTCTGTAGAACAGGCTGGCCTCGAACTCACAAAGATCTGCCTGCCTCTGTCTCCTGAATGCTGGGATTAAATGCGTGTCCACCACCTGGAGGAGCACAATTTCTTTATGGTACAATTGTCAGCAATTCTAAACAGTCTAAAGAAGTGAATTTTGTCTGTTTTTTTATGCAGACTTAACATTTTTTGATTCATAAATCTATGACTATCATACTTATCTGTGTTTTTGTAATTCTCGAATTATAAAATCAAAAACTTACTCTTTAAAAAAACGTTCGGGCTAGAAAAATGGCTCAGAGGTTAAGAGAACTGGCTGCTGTTCTGGAGGTCCCGAGTTCCATTCCCAGCAACCACATGATGGCTCAAACCCATCTATAATGAGATCTGGTGCCCAGAACACTATATACATCATATATAAATGTTCAGGAATTGTGGTAAATACCTTTAATCACAGTACTCAGGAGGCAGAGGGAGGTGAGTTCAAGGCCACCCTGAGTCTACAGAGTGAATTCCAGGATAGCCAAGGCTAAGATAATCGATCTCTAAAATAAATGAATAAATACATAAAATAAACAGGCTGGATGGTGTTGGTGCACGCCTGTAATCCCAATGCTACAGGTGGAGGCAGTTACACACCCAGTTCCAACTGAGGCCTTATCTCAAAAACCCCAAAACAGGTTCCAAAGCCACAGAGAAACCCTGCCTCAAAAACAAACAACAAAGTATAACCACAGGAACTCAAAAACAAGAAATGGACAAAGATAGACTTCAATTTGATTACTGAATAAAAACATTTAAACAAATATTTGATTTCTTCAAAACCCTTAAATATTGCCACCATAAGTAAGTGTTTACTGAGCGAAGCATATGCCCTACATTCTTTTGTTTTATTTTGTTTGGTTTGGTTCTTTTTTATTTCTTTTTCATTTTTCAAGACAGAGTTTCTCTGAGTAACAGCCCTAGCTGTCCTGAAACTAGCTCCTGTAGACCAGGCTGGCCTCAAATTCAGAGATCCGCCTACCTTTACCTCCGGAGTGCTAGGATTAAAGGTGTGCCTCACCACCACATTCCATACATTCTTATCTCTAATGGAATGTATTGTTATTCCCATTTTACACGTTGGGAAACTGTGGTCCAGGGTTATTCAATGATGTAGGCAAGGTCGGTAAGCCACCTTTGTGAACTGCTGATGGATTTGTGCTAAGAGCCTGCTCTTTGTCTTTTTTTTTTCCTAGATTTTCAAGACAGGGTTTCTCAGTAGCTTTGGAGCTCATCCTGGAATTCAGTCTGCAGACCAGGCTGGCCTAGAACTCATAGAGATCCACCTGCCTCTGCCTCCCGAATGCTGGGATTAAAGGCATAGGCCACCACTGCCCGGCTGTTCTTTGTATCTTTTTTGTTTGTTTGTTTTTGTTCTTTGTATCTTAATGTCTCTGTTCCTCAATATAAGAAGTTATCTTCACCTTTATCTTCTTGTACCTATAACAATTCTTAGAACACAACGTGTGCTCAATAAAATGCTCATGAAATGAATAAATGAACTTTCTCTCTTTGAACCATAAAGCACAATATCACAAGATTTCTCTTCCCACTATTATCGTTACTTTCCCACTTACAACAATTTAACAATCCTTCGTTATCTACAGGATAATCAAACTCTTTACCTTACACTGAGACTTTCCTCAACATGACCCCATTTTTCTCTTTTTTTTTTTTTTTTTGGTTTTTCGAGACAGGGTTTCTCTGCAGCTTTAGAGCCTGTCCTGGAGCTAGCTCTTGTAGACCAGGCTGGTCTCGAACTCACAGAGATCCGCCTGCCTCTGCCTCCCAAGTGCTGGGATTAAAGGCGTGTGCCACCACCGCCCGGCCCCATTTTTCTTATTGTATCTTTCCTGCTGCTTAAACTACAAATACCTATAATGCCCTCAACAGTCGTTTTAAAGTCCTGGAAATCAGGCTGTCATGAGTTTCAACTCTGACAGTGTCTGTGTAAATGCAGACAAGTCCTTCCACATCTCTGAAAATCCATTCCAGTGGGGTGAGGAAGCAGAAAGAAATTCATCAATGACAATGATAGTATACATAGAATCTCACAAGAACCTACAAATCACTGAAGTGAATTTAAGTTTGCTGGATATAAGAGCAAACACAGAAACCAGGTGAATTTCTGTATAATAATATGAAATGGAAAATTTCAATGCTATCAACAAGGACAAAAACATCAAACACTCGGAAATATATTTACAAGAAAATGTGTAAAGACCTTTACATTTTTAAAAAAAACTGCTGCTAGAAATCCATAAGATTTCACTAAAGGCAAGATGGTTGGCTAAATGTGACAATGTCAGTTTTTCCCCAATCACTCTGTACAGTCAGTCCTGGTAAGACTTGGACACAAGGTGTCTGCCAGGAGAACTCATGTTCTGAAGGCTTAGGGTTCAGCTGGCCCACCCAACAATTAAGAGAACATTGGGTCATGGGAGCTCCCCATCAATGGGTTAATCCACTGGTTTTACAAGTTGTCAGTTATATAGAGTAAAGGGGTGAAGTAGGTCACTTCGGAGGGGCGCCTGTGCAGGGTATCCTGTCTCTAATTCCCGGCGACTTTCTGTTTGCTGTCTCCTGAGAGGAGAGCAGCTCAGCTCTACTACAGCCTTCTTCCAGGAACCAGACCTCATGAGCCCGAGACAACAGGCTAGAAGCTAGAAGACGAAGACTGAAACCAGAGCCAATCTAGAGCTTTCCTCGCATGAGAACTCATCTCAGGTATTCATCCAACACAGACGCAATCAGAATCTCACAGGCTTCTTGTATGAAAACAGATACAATCTGAAACTGTAGAACAAAGTATGTATTCCCTAACATTGCCAAGACAGGTGTGCAGGAGCGCCACTTGTATGACAGACATTCCCAATTTCAATGCTTACATAAACCCACAATAACTAAATAAAGTGAGTGTGTAAAGACCGGGGAATCAGTGCAACAGACGCAGAGCAGAGCAAGTTTATAGTCAACTGATCTTACCTAAAGTTGTAGGAGAAAGGAAGGTCAGTGTGGAGAAAGGAATATTCCCACCTCACAGCATCAGGAAGAAAGAATTCCAGACAGAGCTTAACTTCAAAGCTAAAGGCAAGAGCTAAGATGTGCCCCAGCAGTTAAGATCCCATAGGGCTCTTCCAAAGGAACTGAGTGTAGTTCCCAGCACCCACACCCAGGAGCTCATAATCACCTACAGCAGCAACTCTGGATCTGCTGCTGTCTTCTGCTGAGGGCTACATTCTTGTCTTAAATTAACAAAACAAAGAAAGTGGAGGCACACACCTTTAATCCCAGCACCTGGGAGGCAGAGGAAGGCAAAATCTCAGTGAGTTCAAGACCTGCCTGGTGTAGACAGTGAGTTCAGGACAGCCAGGGCTACACAGAGATCCTTGCCTGACCCCCACAAACACATCCCCCCCCCAAAGTTAACAGAAATGTTTTAAGTTAAGGTCAAAGCAGTTGAGCTCCTAGAAGCATGGGATGTCACCACAGCCTGGAGTACAGAAGCAATTGACAGATGAAGCAGCAT
The DNA here is from genome assembly GCF_903992535.2 of Arvicola amphibius. Classification (NCBI taxonomy): domain Eukaryota; kingdom Metazoa; phylum Chordata; class Mammalia; order Rodentia; family Cricetidae; genus Arvicola; species Arvicola amphibius. The sequence continues at coordinate 71,233,575 of NC_052057.2, read as the reverse complement.
ATGCCTTTAATCCCAGCACTTGGGAGACAGAGGCAGACAGATTTCTACAAATGTGGGGCCAGACTGATCTATATGGCGGGTTCCAGGACAGCCAGGAACAAAACAACAAAAATAACAAAATCCACTGTTTCAGTCTGTTGGCAAAGACTTGCACCAAGCTCAGTATGTAGCCCAGGCTGGTCTGGAGCCCATGAAGATGATCCTGTTCCACTTTCCTAAAAAACTGTCCCAGAACTCAGTACACTGACCAGTCAGGCCTTGAACTCTCAGAAATCTGCCTGCCTCTGCCTCCAGAATGTTGGGGATTAAAGATATGTGCCACGATGATTTATTGTTGAAGTGGGGTCTCTCAATAATCCCAGAGCTTCTCAATTTGGCTAGGCAAGCTGGTCAATGATCTCCAACTATCCCCCTGTCTCTGCCCTGATGCCCATACCAGCAGTGTGAGAGCAACAAGCTGTTACCTTCAGCTTTTACATAAATGCTGGGATCTTCATGCTTTCAAGGCAGGACTTAAAAAAAAAAAAAAGACACCAACCACAAAAGGGGAAAAAATGATGTATTATCTATATTAAATTTCTTATCAGAAAGTAATAAACTTATCATTAAAAATGCTACTACCAATGAAAAAACAGTCTACATCCTGGAAAGCCATATCTGTGTTTTCCTTACCAAGCAAGGTGGCTACATGTAGAATAAGAAACACTTCCGAAGTAACCGTAAGAAATGCCACAGTGTGACAGAACGGGCAAAACCTCAAAAGTTACTTTAAAGTGTGTGAACAGCTAATTAAACACATGAAAAGATTCTTAAAGTCATTAGTCATCAGAGAAATGATGCAAATTAAAGCCACACTGCCTACCATTTCCACACCCACGAGAAAGGCTACAGGCTGACAAAATGAACCATCAAGAACTGGGGTGGTAACGGGGACACCACATCCTAACAGACGGGACTGAAAAGCTCACTGGTCACTGGCAGGACTCTGCAATCATCTCAGAAAGCTCAGCAAGCATAGTTCTACTCAACAGTTATCAACAAGATGTGAAAACACGTGCCCACCAAAAGACATATTAGCAGGAATCTTTGGGTTTTTTTGGGGGGGGGGGGTTGATTGGTTGGGGTTTTTTGGCTGTGGGTTTCTTTTTGTTTGTGTGGTTGATTAATTGTTGTTTTGAGATAGGTTTTTCTCCGTGTAGGCCTGGCTGTCCCAGAACTCTCTTTGTAAACCAGGCTGGCCTTGAACTCAGAGGCTTGCCTCTGCCTCCTGAGTGCTGGGATTATAGGTGTGTACTACCCACCACCCAACTGAGATTTTCTAAATTAGTAATGAAAAAGTAAAACTGTCATGCAGATGATAAGAATGGTCACATAAAAAATCCTAAATAATCTATAAAGTATATTTACAAGATCTCTAGATTATAGATCAAGATTCAAAAAAAAAGCCAATTGCATTTCTATACGTTAGAAATGATTGAAAAATGAACCTTTGCAATGTAGACTGAAAGCTGTTCATGGCTATCAGAACACAGTCCAAGAATGGAGTCATTTGAGGAGACTTCTGAATGCTTGTGAGAAAACGCCAAGAAAACAAGACAAGAGCATTGTGACTTCAGTTTCTTCAAAAGCTCAGAGTACTCTTTGAAACGTGTTTTTGCACACCTCCCAGGTGTGGCAGACAGGGGTGAACTCACTTCATCTCATCTGTTACAGCAGGCTATTGTTATGTATACATATGCATCTACGGAAAAACATGTCTTTGCCATGTACAACTTGTCCTTGTGATTGTATACTTCACGCATGTGATTTTCCTTAGCCGTCAGAGTATTGGTTGTCTGGCGCTCTGAATCAAGTTAACTATGACATGCGACTTTGGTCTCCCTCATTTTAGGCACCGCTCTCCCAGGTTCACGACACCGACTAAGAGCAGTAACATGCAGCATCCATTATAACAGAGCATATATGAATGATGGCTCAATAACCTGTACCTACGTATGTAATGTATACAGCCCTTAACCATAAGAAAAAATAAGTCATCTTATTTAACTGAATACTATATTGCTATACAAATGAGCTATTCTAACTCCACACAAAAATATACGTGAGTCATATAAAAATAATCTTGAATAAAAGAAGTCAGACACACAGGATTTTACCACGTGGTTCTACTCCCATAAAGCACAAAGACAGATGAAACTAATCGATGGTGACAGATAACAGGACAGTTGTTATCTCTGGGGGAAACAGGCGATGCCCAGGAGGGTACAGCAGGGAGATCTGAGCCCTTGAGAATCTGATTTCTGGTCTAAGTGAAGTCACACAACACATTCATTTTATAAGGTATTCCATGCAGGGCTCACCCAGGACATATGAACCATCAGTTTATCTATGTATATTACACTTGGATTTAAACAATTTCTGCTACTGTCTGCATTTATGCGTATTGCCCTAAATAAGCTGCAGGCTCCTTGGAGGGATGGTGTTTTAGTAAGCCATCTGGTGGGATCTCTGGAAGACCAGCAAGTACTCTTAACCACTGAGCTATCTCTCCAGTCCCCGGTGCGTCCCTTGTAGGACAAATTCTAGGCCATAATATGGACCCATAATCTAACATGACTTGAGCACAGGTTTCTTTGGGCTTGTTTCTTCACCTTTAAAATCATGTTAGAATACACATAGCATAAATCTACAATGGTGACCACTGTCAAGTATACAATTGAGAGACTTTTGGTGCATGTACCTTGCTGTACAGACACCCACACTGTTCATCTCTGGAACTTTGTTATGAAAACAATCTGGACATATTATAAAATGCATCCAGGACTCAGTTTCCCACCAGAGTCTTACATTTTATGATCTCAGAACCTTGGAAAGTATACGTCGAAGGAACTAAAGCATACACAGAGAAAGCAAGCCTTACCATCGATAATAGTTACTAATGGACTTGCTGCTTTTACAATAAGCAACGTGTATTAATAACCCTTCGACATGGAAGATAAGGCACAAAACTACCACAGATGGCCTAGAATAGGTTGCTGTCTATTTATTAATCCAAACAAAACTCCCATCTCTTAATAACACACGCTAGATACAATAAGTATTCATCAACCGCCGGGCAATGGTGGCACATGCCTTTAATCCCAGCACTCGGGAGGCAGAGGCAGGTGGATCTTTGTGAGTTTGAGGCCAGCCTGGACTACAAGAGCAAGTTCCAGGACAGGCTCCAAAGCTACAGGGAAACCCTGTCACAGAGCCACTGGGGGAGGTTTGCGCTTTTTCATGACCTGTGGCTAGAACACTATTACAATACAAGGTTCCTAAGTGCTAAAAAGTGCAATGCAAAACTAATACACCTTATTTAATATGGTAAGATGATACAGAAAGGAAGCAACAAGATATTCATCATGCACACATGCAGGAACTCACAATAAAATAAAAAATACCTTTAGCATTTGTGGTCCTTCCTCATTCTGCCACTCACCACGTGTTAGAAGTTCACTTGTAGTCGGGCGGTGGTGGCGCACGCCTTTAATCCCAGCACTCGGGAGGCAGAGGTAGGCGGATCTCTGAGATCGAGGCCAGCCTGGTCTACAAGAGCTAGATCCAGGTCAGGCTCTAGAAACTACAGGGAAACCCTGTCTCGGAAAAAAAAAAAAAAAAAAAGAGAAGTTCACTTGTACGTCTATCTTCTCCCACAATCCACTGCTGCTGCTCAACAAGTGCCTCCCTTCAGCAAATCACGGTTCTTTGACAAATGAAACAAAAAATCTCATTGTGAACTTGACAGTGTGTAGAATTTTAACCAGGGAGAAAGCCCTGAGTAGGGGTGACCCTGTGAACTGTGGTCTTGGACTTAATAAAAAGGAAAAGAGCAGCTGCTTCCTGCTTGTGGACACTATGTGCCCATCCCCCTCATCCTCCCCCCTTGATGATTTTCCCCACCATGCTGGGCTATACCCTCAAGCTGTGAGCTAATATAAGCCTGTCTTTCCTAGGGCACTCGGCTAGGCACTTTCTCACAACGGAAAGGTTAGTGGAAAAGACCTTAGATTAGTAGTGCACACCTTCTGCTGATTAGGAAGAAAATGTATTTGCTAGTAGATCTAAACTGATAATGAGTGGCATCCTGCTCATTCCTACCCGTGAGTCCTGAACTGTGTGGATCCTGGCTATGAGAGAAACAGAAGCTGATAGTGGCATGGATTTAGCATTCCTCAGTCAGTTTGGCGACATTGTCACCGAACTCTACAGTATTACCACCTAACTGGTACTATTACCGAGTCTTCGAAATCGCCTTTCGCCAAGCCACCTGCTTCAGGGTGGGGGGGAACACAGGCTGTCCAGGGATCTGCATGAGTGTGGGCCCCACTGCTGCACTTCCTGGTCTCTAAAATGACTTCCAGCGTCAGAGGGACGCCGTGACCAGGAGCATACGGAACTTCCGTGACATGACTGACAAACCTGCTTTCCCAGCTATTACCTTTATTTAGTAGACTCAGTGCTCATGGCAGCAACACGAACTCCCAGCCAGAAGATACCATAGCCTGAGTCCCAGTCTGCCAACAATGAAGAGCAACGCTGAGTTCCAGATAGGAACCCACCTCTGGTGGTCAGCCTGGCGTTTGGGAGCAAAGTGGCCGCCCTGGGAGCAGCAGCATGCCCTAGCTGGAACAGCCAGTGACGCTGAACAGGATGGACCTTTTGTGCACACTGTACTTGATTAAAAACTACCACTGGAGCCGGATGGTGGTGGCGCACCCATTTAATTCCAGTGCTTAGGGAAGCAGAGGCAGGCAGATCTCTGTGAGTTCGAGGCCAGCCTGGTCTACTAGAGCTAGTTCCAGGACAGGCTCCAAAGCTATAGAGAAACCCTGTCTTGAAAAGCCTAAAACAAACAAACAAACAACAACAACAACAACAAAAACCCTATCACTGGAGATGATTTTGCTAAGGACTCTTTACAGAAGGGTATGCACAGCCACAGAACAGCCATTACAACAATCGAATGTAACATTTCCTTATAAACAAAAACACCTACTGTTCTGTCTGCAGCACATTAGCCTTAATAAATTCTCTCTAAAATGCAGAATGTCTTATCTACAAGTGACCGTTGTCTATAAACATACCACCAGCAATGCAATCTGATTGCAGCAATGAAGAGAAAGGCTCAGTCGCTGGTTCTCAGCAGTGTGCACAACCACCTCTCAGGGCCAAGCTGAGAAGTTTGCGATTTCCACAGGCATGATCTCAAAAAAGAATCTATATTGCAGTGGAATTTTTTGGAACTTTATAAAGAACCAGAAGCTCATACTCTTTTTAAGAAACATCACATTCTTTACTGAGAAAAACGGCCCAAGTATATTTGCCTTGACCTCACTGTTGGCTTCTTCTTGATTATTTCTAGGGTTTTTAATACGTTAAATTTTAAGGGGAGACATTTTAATTTGACATATCTAATGTTATTCTTTAAGGAGTTTTTATGTTGAATCTGTTCATTTCAAAAATAATGTTATTGTTTTTAATGATCTAAAGTGATTTCCTTTATATGGCAAGCTTTGAAAAGTCAGTGACATTCTGTGTGGCTGGATCTATTTTTAAGTGCTATACTGTTATGCATAATTTATTTTCCTAAAATTTATAACTAGCTTTCTTGCTTTTAAATATATTGAGACTGGCAAAATGGCTCAGCAGATAAAGCAAAGTTTGATGATATAAGACAGTCCCTGAGGTCCATAGGGAGGAAGGAGAAAATAGATTCTGGCAAGTTGTTTTTTTACCTACACACACACACACACACACACACACACACACACACAAATACACCTGCATATACTCACATACATATACACACATACACACACACAAATCACCCGCATATACTCACATACATACACATACATACACATACATACACACACACACAAATCACCCGCATATACTCACATACATACACATACATACTCATACATACACACACATACACACACATATATACACACATACACACTCATATACACACACATAAACACATGCATACACACATGCATACCTACGCGTATACACATACACACATTCACATACATATATACATACATAAACACTCATGTATACACATACACACATATACATGCACACACATACATACATATACACACAGAGACACACATTTACACACATACACACTTATATACACACATACACACATTGAGTAAATATATAAATAATGTTTTAAAATGTCAGTAACATGATACTCGACTATTTCAACTGTAGTTTAGGATGATTTTTTTTTTAAATTCACAGTATTTTTTTTATTTGTTCTTTGTCTTACTAGTTGTTTTTTGTTGTTGTTGTTTATTTGTTTGTTTGGTTGGTATTTTTGTTGTTGTTGTTGTTGTTTTGTTTTTTGAGACAGGGTATCTCTGTGTAGGTTTGGTGCTGTCCTGGAATTTGCTCTGTAGACCAGGCTGGCCTCAGACTGAGAGATCTGCCTGTCTCTGCCTCCTAAGCATTGGGATTGAAGGCATGGGCCAACCCCGCCCTGCTGTTTATCTTATTGTTTTGAGAGGATCTTATATTTCCCAGGTTAGCTTCAAACTCCCGAGGTAGGCCTCTACGTGGCTATGAGACAGGGTCTCACAGAACTGGGGCATCCAGCACTCAGGCACACGCCTTAAGCCAGAGGTCAACTCTAGGTGTTCTCAGGTCTGTGGAATAATCTGAAGATGGTTGCTCTCATTGTTAATAAAAAGCTGATTGACTGGCAGCAAGGCAGGATTTTCAGGGCAGAGAGAATGCTGGGGAAAAGGGCAGAGTCAGAGGAGACGCAATGAGATGCAGAGTGAACAGGATGTGAAGTACCTACGTGAGATAAAGAAGCCTTGTGGTGGCACATAGATTAATAGAAATGGGTTAATTTCAGTTATACGAGCTAGCTAAAATCAAGCTTAAACTACCAGCCAAGCATTTATAATTAACAGTAAGTCTCTGTGTGGTTACTTGGGAACTGGCTGGTGGGACAGAAGAGTCTACCTATACTCAGAAGCTGTCCATATTGGGTTTTTGTTTGTTTTGAGATAGGGCCTCACTATGTAGTTGTCCTAGCCTGGAACTATTTGTGCCTGCAAGGTTGGCCTGGAACTCTGCCTCCAGAGTTCTGAGATTAAAAACCATTATATCTGGCCTTCAACTTTTATTTTTAACTGCCATATCTGCAGTACTGGCCAACAAGCCCCAGGAATCCTCCTGCATCTACCTTCCTGGCTCTGGGATTTTAAGCATTTATTATTTATTGCTTAACCAGATAAACAATTGCCCCAGCCTGGCATTAAACTGCTGATCCTCCTCCCTCCACTTTCTGAGCATTGGGATTACAGGCATCACTTTATCTGGTTTCTATGGTCCTGGGGATTCGATCCAGGGCTTCACACGTGCAAGACAAGCACTCTCATATTTGAGATGCCTCTCAGACCAAAATGTGTTCCTGTTCCTATTCTGTTTTCTTCTTTTCTGCATATTGCTGGTCTCCCCAATTATTTCCATATATATATATACATATATATATATATACATATATCTTACTTTTAATATAACTCAGTATTTCTTCCTATGACTCACCGCAGCCTGCCATATATCAAATGGGATTTTACTGTCTTGAGCAGTGTTTAATCAGATTCTCTGTCATCCCAAAGTTCCCTCCAACTTGTCTCAGTGTCAAGAAACTTCCCTTTTGCTGTTGCTCCCCCTACAGTCTTTGTGTGATTCTCATTTTCCCATTAAACATGAATTACAATAGTTTTTGTTTCGTTTTTCTGGAAGTGAGAATGGAAAGCAAGGTCCCGTTCAGGAGAGACAACTGCTTCATCATTAAGTCACTATCATTTTTAAAACTGATTTTGGTAAGGTATGGTGGCACGCTCCTGTAACTCCAGCGGTCAGAAGAGCAGAGACAGAATTGTGGCAAGTTTAGAAGTAGCCTGGTCTACATAGCGAGACCTTCTCTTAAGACAGGCAGAACCCTCAAGAGCTGATGCTGGAATAATGCGACAGAAGAACACACTTTTGTTTACGCTGCGGGGGTAACTCAGTTGGGAGAGCGCTTTCTAGCACGCATGAAGGTCTGGGCTCTATCCCCGCACCACATAAAACTGAAGGTCGTGCCACATAGGAGGTAGTGGCAAGAGGACAGGAAGTTGAGGCCATCTTTAGCCACATATAGAGTTTAAGGCCAGCCTGGGATACATGAGATCCTGCCCTCTCTCTCCCAGGAAGAAAAAAAGAAACTTTAGTAATATGCTTGGAATTAGGTCTTAGCATATTGAGTCTTTTTTTTTTTTTTTTTTTTTTTTTTTGGTTTTTCGAGACAGGGTTTCCCTGTAGTTTCTAGAGCCTGTCCTGGAACTAGCTCTTGTAGACCAGGCTGGCCTCGAACTCAGAGATCCGCCTGCCTCTGCCTCCCGAGTGCTGGGATTAAAGGCGTGCGCCACCACCGCCCGGCAGCATATTGAGTCTTTAAGCAAAGCCTGCATCCACCCTTCTGTAGGCACAAGGAGCTTGTCATTGTATTTACTGAATGCTTTCCCTTTTGCTGTTAGATCACAGGGCTCGGGTCTAATCTCTCCTGCAGGCACGGGGCAGGTTTTGAGGGTAAAATTAGTCCTATGATTTCCATGATCTTGTCCAAAGAATGCTTGCCCTGCCAACTCCCACTGACACCAAATGAAATTTCTTTTACAGATGCCAGGCCTTTTACTCTCCCAAGTAGACTTGTTTTACAACAAAATCCCACTTAGAAAAACACATTCGTTTGAACCTATTCACTAAGACAGAGGCCTCAGTCTTGGCTGAAGATGAGAGTACCGTCTTCGTTTCGAGGCACACCCCTCCCTCCATAATTCTAATGTCTAGGTGACTCTGAGACAGAAGTGACTGATGGCACATTCTAGAAAATCAAGTAGGACATGAGGTCCCAATTGATTGTCATTGACAGGTTCTTTGCTAGGGAAGAAAAGCAGGGAGTTTTAGAGCCCAGAGCTCCCCTTGGGAGGCTGGATTGGCTAGAAGAAAGGTATTCTTTAAACTATCTATTGTCTTAAAAGAAAATTAAGGTGGGGGGAGATTATAAGCACTCTCTAAAGAGACAAACTTTGCAGAGGAAGGAATTTAAAATTTAAATTTTAAAATGAGGTCAGAGATTCCGCAAACGCTAGTAAAAGGGCCCTTTGAGTTTCTTGAGCTTTTTGCAAAAATACTTCCCAGAGGAGCCGAAGCCGGATGGCAATGGAAGGAAGTTCCACAGAGACACTCTAAAAGAAGCATGGCTAAAGGATACGGTGTTTCAAATACATTTTCTGCAACTGAAGGTTAAAATGTATATATACATTCCAGGCAGAAAAATGTCCAAAGGCACTAAGGATAAATTTGGGCTAACATGCTAAGAGGAAAGCGTGAAAGTCAGAACCGAGAGCTAGAGAGATGGCTTAGCGGTCAAGAGCTCCTGCTGTTCCAACAGAAGACAGGGTTCGGTTCCCAGCACCCATGCTGGGTGCCTCAGAACATCTACAACTCCAGCTCCAGGGACTCGAACGCCTTCTTCCGGCCTCTGCAGCCCCCTTCCCCCATGCACGTGGTGCGCATGTACGCAAGCAGATTCGTACACATACACGTAAATTAAAACATATCGTTTTGTTTGTTTTTCAAGACGAGGTTTCTCTGTAGCTTTGGTGCCTGTCCTGGAACTAGCTCTTGTAGACCTGGCTGGCCTCAAACTCACAGAGATCAGCCTGCCTCTGTCTCCCGAGTGCTGGGATTAAAGGCCACTACCGCCGGGCTAAACATATCTTTTTAAATTAAGAGTTGGAACTTTCAGAAAAGGACTAGGAGTCACGCAAAGAAGCATCTAAACTAAGCAAAAATAATCTGGCAAAACTCTTTTTGTAAAAAGAAATTTGGGTGTTGAATTCAAACCTGGCTTGCAAGCACACTGGAGCAGGAAGGTCACTTTTCTCATGCAGATGGTGAGGGTGTCTCTGCCCATTGGTGGGAGCTTTTCCTCACAATCTAATGCGATTGGCCCATTCCTAATTACCACAAAGGAAATGAATGAAAGAGGGAACAGGCCAGCACGCCAGGTCTCCAAATTCCAGAATACAGCTGGGCTTTTGCATGAACAAGTTTCACCAGGTTGAGGAGATCAAAAGACTCGCATAGAAGTTTTACAAAAATGGGAAGTGTTGTTCTTTTTAAAATGCTATAAGGTCCCAGGCGGCAGCTGTAGGCAGGCAGTGGACTCTGGGAGCAGCCAGTCCCAAGGCAGAGACGACTGTGGGTCCCTGCAAGATCCCCGGGGGCCATGTGAGCAGGCAGCGAGCTCACAGACCAGCGGGAGCCCAAGGCAGAGACTGGCGGTTCCCGGTTCCCGGGAGAGCCACTCAAGCGGGTATGAGCCCCCTGGGTCAGGAGCCGCTGGCTGCTCAGAGCGGAGCAGCTCACAGCGGGGGTCGGGGGGTGGGGGGGTGTAGGGCGGACAGGAGACAGAGACATGGACAGACACACATGTTGAATATTTATTCAGGGGGTTATGGAGGGGAAAGGGAGAATGGGGCAGAACGGAGAAGAGAAAGGAGAGACAGACACACGTGCACACGCCAAGGGACAGGAAGAGAGAGATTCAAGATGGCGGGCGAGAGGGGTGGGGGGTGGGGGTGTCGCTAGGAGTGGGCGTGGCTTGCCCTTTAAAGGGCCAAAAGAAACACCGGAAGATTTATGGGATATTGATCCTCCGTGGGCTAGCCCAACTTTTGCTGCAACAAACAAAACACACCATGTTTCTCAAAGAGCTCAAGAGGAGGAAAATGTTGAAAAGAATTTGCATTATTCAGATTTACGTGTACATTCAATTGCAACATAAAAACAAAATCTTGTGACTGTAGATGAAGACTAGAAGTGACCGTGCGTGACTGGCCAGTATAAGTGGACTGAGCCTCAGACTGACAGCACCTTTTCTCTTCCCTACTAACATGGTTCATGTCTGTCTGTGGAGCTCTGCTGGCTTGGGACTCGTTTTACTTCTCTGTAAAATTGGAGAGCTGAAAGTTGAAGTAAATTAATGAGTGCTCTTTGCAAGGTTCCCCAAGAAAGGTAAATAAGTTGACTCTCAGCCTCAGCATGATGATGGGTGGACACACTGTGCTACAGTTGTAGCGCACGCCTTTAATCCCAGCGCTCAGGAGGCCGAGGCAGGCAGACCTCTGTGAGGTCAAGGTCAGGTTCGGTGTACAGAGTGAATTCCAGAACAGCCAGGACTACAAGGAGAAACCCCCGTCTCGAAAACAAAACAACAAAAGAAGGAGCAGAGGTGGGTGAGAGTTATGACTAAGGGGTTACAAGCAGTGGCTGCTCTTCCGAGAACCTGCTTTCAGTTTGTGGCTCCCATACCAGGGGGTCACAACTCCAGCTGCAGGAATCCCATATCCTCTAGACTCCACAGGCACCGGCACTCACTCACATGTGCACAGATCCGCACACCGACATACGTACACATTAAAATTTTCAGCATCGAAATAGCAAAGATTTGGGCTGGTGAGATGGCTCGCTTGCCTTGCAAGCTTGATGATCTGAGATCAAGCCCCGGAACCCACATAAAGTCGGAAGGAAAGGAATCCACAAAGATGTCTTCTTACTTCCACATGGGGGTCATGGTGTGCATAAATGTGCACAAGCACATTAAGTGTATACGGCAAATAAATAATTTCTAAAGAATTGTTTAGCTGGGAAATCTGCTTCAGCCCCACCTCTCTCTCCAGAGCCCGTTCTCAGAAAGCCTGCCAAGACAGGACTTCTCCTGCCCCCAGCTATTCGAGTCCTCACCTACAGGGTATTTAAACTATTTAAACTGCTTCCTGGAAAATGGTCAAACGACATGTTGCCCCTCCTCCAATCTCCTCTTCCTGTCACATCTCTGGGGGGCCAGGAAGATCACCTAGGAATGTTTTGCCCAATAAACTTGGTCTTTTATTTTAATTTGATTTGGATTATTGCATTGGTGGAGATTTAATATCGGGGTATGGAAACCTTTCAAGAATATGTACAATAAAAAAAGCAAAGTTTTGTTCAGCACACAAATCGGGGTTCTGGAAAGGCCAGACTAAGGATCCGTGTCTGATGGTGAAAGCCTGCAGGCTGATGGGATTCTGCAGTCCTGCAGCTGTACAGTGCATCACGTGATGAGAGGGTGTGTACCAAAGCTGGCACTGACCTGACCTTGATAACAGGCCAATGTCTGTGTGACACATCAACCATTGATGTGTAAATAAACTAGCACCTTCCTGAGGTCATCTGCCAGGATTGCTCACCTCTTTAAGGACTGGCTTCACCGCAAACATGAAATTTCAACACGAGTTGGGATGGGGATATCCATCATCATAATTTTTTTTTTATTTATTGCTAAATGTTCTCTCCATAAGTTGTAATTGGTTGTTTGTGGAGATCTCGCTGTAAAGAGGAGGTAAATGCACGTGACTGAAGTTCTGGGACACACGTCCTTGGTGTCACAGCCAAGGAAAGCTAATGCAAACATCTGCTTTCCGGGAAGAGCCACGGAACCAGATAAACTTGTAGTGTTTGGGTTCGAACTGAGCCTGGCCACGTGGGTGCAGGCTGGGGATGTAGCTCAGGTGGTAGGGTTCTTGTTTAGCATGCATGAAGTCCTGAGCCCAAATCCATGGGTTTGATTCCCAGGATCGTATAAGCAGGATGAAGGGGTGCACACTTGTAAGCCCTGCACTGAGGAGGTAGAGGCAGGAGGATCATCATTCTACATCATCTTTGGGCTACACGAGACTGTCTCAAAAACAAACACGGAAGAAAATTCCAAATGGGTGGTTAAGTTCATGGGCAATGAAGAAGAAAAAGGCAGCGTGGCCCTTAGTCTAGGAACTCATCACTCATCTTCTGAGTGGCGTTGTTCATGCCTTGTAAAAATGAGTAGCAAGGTAGATAGGGGCTCATCCTCCATTTGTGTCCTTAAACAATTACCAAGGATATACAAGACCACAGTTCTGAACCGAACAATCCCAGCCAGAACCTTAATTTACATTGAGAAGGTGTGCCGTGGGGTGTGAGAAACACACGCCCTAATTGTGGAAGTGCTGGCTTGAGCAGGTCAAGCTAACTGGCATTTCTACTAGCTCACAACATCATTACCTTTGTGGTGAGAACATTTAGACCCTACTGTTGATGATTTTGAAATGTTCTGCCATATTGGACCTTATCTCTAAATACGGAAGAAAGGGAAGGAAAGGAGGAAGGGAGGGAGGGAGGAAGAAGAGATGGTGTCAGGAGACCAGGCAATAAGGATTTCCTGTGATGCAGTGAGCACTCCTAGTTTATGGAAGGCATCTTGGTACCAAGCACGATGTGTCTCATTTGCCCATCACATTCTCGCTTGTCTCTAAGAATCTTCCATTCTGCTCTCCTTGACCTTCTCTGAAACCTGGTGACCTCCCCAGCCACTCTCTCTATTGACCACACTAGAAGCTTGAACTGACTCCTCTGCGGAGCCCCCATCAGCCTCGTGTCTTCTGCCTTTCCTACAGCTCTTATTGCGTTCCACAGTTCAGTGCTGAGGACTGGAAGCAGGGCCGTGCACACGCTAGCAAGTACCGTACCACTGTGCTGCATCCTCAGTTCTAAGCCACTCCCTTAGCCCCAGCAGTTCTTCCGCCATCAGGATCCATAAACTGGTCTGTTACTGTCCCTGGTCTGTTGCTGTCCGCAATCATTCACCTAGATCAAGTCTTCGCTTCCTTATTCAGTTCACGCTCTCCGGCAAACAGAACTCTTTTCTCCTTTGCTATCCCCTCAGGGTGTGCTTTGAGAGGCGGGTGGTAGAGCTGAGTATAGCCCCAGACGTCTATAAACTCAATGCTAGGGGGAAGTGAAGGAAGGAGGATCCATTCCGGGCATGGAGTCTAGCTTGTGAAAGTCTGTCTTAAAGGAGCAAAACAAAAACAAAAAGGCAATTAGGCCCCATCTTTAATTCACAATCAAGGAAGCAATGGAGGTAGCCCAAGCTCACCACTCTCTTGTGACTTCTGTGCTGATGTGTGCAGATCTCAAAGGGGCAAGTCTGTTCTAGAGCCACAGAGCAGGAACACAGATTTAACTTTCTTTTTTTTTTTTGGTTTTCGAGACAGGGTTTCTCTGTGGCTTTGGAGCCTGTCCTGGAACTAGCTCTTGTAGACCAGGCTGGTCTCGAACTCACAGAGATCCGCCTGCCTCTGCCTCCCGAGTGCTGGGATTAAAGGCGTGCGCCACCACCGCCCGGCTAGATTTAACTTTCCCTAAACTCCGCGTCCCAGTGGGAAAGCAATTCAATGGATAAAAATTAATTAAAGTGCTTTTTTTTCTTTAAAATACCTATTTAACTTCATGTGCATTTGGTATGAAGGTGTCAGATTCCCTGGAACTGGATTACTGATAGTTGTGAAAAACCAAAAAAGAAAAAGAAAAGAAAGTTGAATGGCCAATAGCTAGGTGGGAAGTATAGGCCCAGACAGAGAGATAACTCTGGGAAGAAGAAGGCAGAGACACACCAGCCAGACTCAGAGAAAGCAGCATGGGCAGTATGGAGAGATGAGGTAATGAGCCACTCAACAGAATTTAGATGAAAATAAATGGGTTAATTTAAATTATAAGAGCTAGTGGGACAAGCCTACGTTAATGCCAAGCTTTCACAATTAATTATAAGTCCCCCTGTAGGTATTTGTGAGCTGGCAGCCCAAAGCAAAATCTGACTACAACTTTGTCATTTGTGTCTGGGCTATTCAATTAAATCTACTATCTCTTTATTTTGGTTTGCTTTTATCCAGTTTGATCTTATAGGAGAGACTGATCTTTTTGCACCAAATATAAACAACATGCTTAGAAAGAAGAGACAGATCCATTCGATGACAGAATGCTCTTGTTCTCATAGGCATTTAGCCAGCCTGGTATACAAGAGCTAGGTCTAGGACAGGCTCCAAAGCAACAGAGAAACTCTGTCTCGAAAAACAAAACAAACAAACAAACAAAAAAAGTATTTACAGGCGGAGTATAAAAAAATAACGGCTTGCCTATCAAAATCCCAGAAAAATTCTTCAAAGACCTCAAAAAAAAAAAAAAAAAAAAAAAAAAAAAACGGCACTCAACTTCATTTAGAAAAGCAAAAAACTCAGGATAGCCAAAACAATCCTGGGAAATAAAAGACTTCTGGAGGCATCACAATCCCTGACTTCAAACTCTGCTACAGAGCTACAGTACTGAAAACAGCCTGGCATAAGAACAGACAGGAGGACCAATGGAACCGAATAGACGACCCGGATATCAATCCACACATCTTCGAACACCTGATCTTTGATAAAGAAGCAAAAAATATCAAATGGAAAAAAGTAAAGCATGTTTAACAAGTGGTGCTGGCATAACTGGATATAAACATGTAGAAAATGAAAATAGACCCATATCTATCACGATGCACAAAATTCAAATCCAAATGGATCAAAGACCTCAACATAAAGCCAGCCTCACTGAACCTTATAGAAGAGAAAGTAAGAAGTACACTTGAACACATTGACACAGGGAACTACTTCCTAAATATAATCCCAGCAGCACAGACACTGAGAGAAACAATTAATAAATGGGACCTCCTGAAACTGAAAAGTTTATGTAAAGCAAAGGACACGGTCAACAAGACAAAACTACAGCCTACAGAATGGGAAAAGATCTTCACCAACCCCACATCAGACAGAGGTCTGATCTCCAAAATATACAAAGAACTCAAGACATTGGACACCAAAAGATCACATAATCTAATAAAAAATGGAGTACAGACCTAAACAGAGAACTCTCAACAGAGGAATCTAAAATAGCTGAAAAACACTTAAGGAAATGTTCAACATCCTAAGTCATCAGAGAAATGCAAATCAAAAAAAACTCTGAGATTCCATTTTACCTGTAAGAATGGCCAAGATCAAAAACACTGATGACAACTTATGCTGGAGAGGTTGTGGGGAAAAGGGAACACTTCTGCATTGTTGGTGGGAATGCAAGCTGGTATAGCCCCTTTGGATGTTAGTGTGGTGATTTCTCAGAAAATTAGGAAACAACCTTCCTCAAGACCCAGTGATACCACTTTTGGGTATATATCCAAAGGATGCTCAATCGTGCCACAAGGACATGTGCTCAACTATGTTCATAGCATCTTTGTTTGTCATAGCCAGAACCTGGAAACAACCTAATGCCCCTCGGCCAAGAATAGATAAGAAAAACATGGTACATTTACACAATGGAGTACTAAACAGCAGAAAAGAATAATGACATCTTGAATTTTGCAGGAAAATGGATGGAGGTAGAAAACATTATTTTGAGTGAGGTAACCCAGACCCAGAAAGACAATTATCACATGTACTCACTCATAGGTGGTTTTTAAACATAAAGCAAAGAAAGCCAGCCTACAAACCACAGCCCCAGAGAACTTAGACAACAATGTGGACACTAAGAGAGACTTACATAGATCTAATCTACATGGGAAGTAGAAAGTAAAAAAGACAAGATCTTCTGAGTAAATTGGGAGCATGGGAACCTTGAGGGAGGATTGAAGGGGGGAGGGGAGAGGCAGGGAGGGGAGCAGAGAAAACTGCAGAGCTCAGTAAAATCAATAAAAAATAAGGGGGAGAGAGAGAGAGAGAGAGAGAGAGAGAGAGAGAGAGAGAGAGAGAGAGAGAGAGAGAGAGAGAGGAGATGAGAGTTGATGATATTCGGTCTCCGCTCCTTCTATCCGCTCCTCTCCTCTCCGCTCCCTCTCCCTCCTCCTCTCCGTCTCACGCTATCCCTCTAGAAGATAAAGAAGAGAAGAGAATGCCGGCTTCGTTTTCCCGAAATGTTTTGTGATCCTTGCATTAGAGGTGGAAGCAGGGCTGGGGTAGGGAAGGAGGAGGCAGAAGCAGGGTTGGGGTAGGGAAGGAGGAGGCAGAATCAGGGTTGGAGTAGGGAAGGAGGAGGCAGAAGCAGGGTTGGGGTAGGGGAAGGAGGAGGTGGAAGCAGGGTTGGGGTAGCCTAGGCGGAGGAGAATGCTGGTAAGTGTACCAAACGCTCAAAATCCAAAATGGTTTCCCAGGTCTGAGAGCTGGGCAGCAAGCAAAAATAAACGTCTAGACTGAAATGTTTTCAAAGCAAACAAACAAAATAGATACCTTTAACCAAACACTCTGGAACCAAGCCCCAAACAAAAAGGCACCTATCGAATAGGATCCTTAAATAACCTCAGAGTAAACAAACGGACCTCTCACCCCACCAGGCAGGGCCAAACTCGCTAAGATCCACGTTAGGAGATAATACCAGATGGTTGGGACTTCATGGGCCCATGCCAATGCCTCAGTTCTGTGATACTTGTGAAAAGTGGCTTATTGTGAGAGCACCCACGTTGGGGTACCTATTAATGCAAAACCACAACTTTTACCACCAAAGGGCTACGAAATAATTTGTTGTGGAACCAAATATTCGTGATCACGACCTAGAAACACAAGATTTAAGTTGCCCCAAGCTCCGTGTTCCAATGGAAAGCAGTTTTAGGGAGTTTTATAAGAAGGAGCTAAGAAAATCCTAAGCCAAGGTTCTCTTCGACGGCATTGGTGGAAACATTAAGTACAACACCCACCCTCCCCACCCTCCTACACCCTTCTTCCCCTTAGCCCCCGCTTAACAGTGAGCCAGACAAACCTCAGCTACAGGCCTCAGATGCTGTCGGATAACATGGGCGTTGGTTGGTAGAAACTATTGTTTTGTTAAAGTGAATGAATTCCAAGAAGTCCCTCTCTCTCTTTCCTTCGGAGACAGGATCTCTCTATGCAGCTCTGGATGTCTTGGAACTCATCTTGCAGACCAGGCTCACAGGGATCCCACTGCCTCGGCTTCCTTAGGATTGGGACTAAAAGTGGGTGCCATTACTCCAGCAGCCAAGAGTTTTTTTTTATTAGTCACAAGATGTTAGTTCTAACACAGAGAAGGGCAAGGAACGGCTATTCAAGGGGCTAAAGAGAACCCAAGGCAGCTGTGTGGTGGTCTTGCTCGCCCTTGATCCCAGAGGCAGGTGGTCACTGCGTAGCACTGACTCCGAGGACTTACTCTGTAAATCAGGCTGACCTCCAACTCAGAGAGCTCTGCCTGCCTCTGCCTCCCGAGTGCTGGGATTAAAGCCTTGCACCACCCGCCCCTCAAAGCCTCACTATACACGTAGCAGCCTGAAGAATCTCCCGATTCTCAGAAGCCCTCTTGACTTGATGGTGCCTTTAGTCGTTTTTTTTTTTTTTTTTTTTTTTTTTGGTCAGCCGTTCTCAAGACCATCAGAAAACACAGATATTTTATGGTCTTGGTCACCACAACATGAGGAACTGTATTAAAGGGTTGCCGTGTTAGGAAGGTTGAGAACCACAGCCCTAGAGGCTGACAGGAATAGCCAGAGGCTTAAACAAGATCAGGAATCAGTTCAGGGTACAGGAAGGCTATCTGGCCCTCGGGCCCTATTTCTCTGTGCTTGCCTAAGGAGTGAAATAAGAAGTTACAGAGCACTTCCACCGCTCGAGTTGAAAGTTTGTGACTGAGGTTGCCTGAGAGCCTTGTGTCTGAGTCCAGGGTTCTTGCGCTCTTCCAAATAGAGGGGCCCAGGCCCAGTCCGGTGATGGATGTAAACAAGGGGTTCCTCCGCGGAACTACCTCCGTTTCCTTGAACCTTTTCAAATGTATTTTTTTTCATAGAATAAATAGAGGCAGAGGGTAAAAATTAGATGCTAGCTAGATACATGGCAAAGCTTCTCTCCATAGTTAGATAATTTGTGCCTTGTGGGCCAGAAGAGCAGGAGTGACCTAGTACTTCCTGCTGGGAAATAACAGGTTTGGGACGCCGAGGAATGCTTCTCATCCATGAACGATAAGATGAACTAACTGAAATGGCTCTTCAAAAACACTGGACTTATTCCAGAAGAAGCAAGCGCCTGCGAGACATGATCCTACCGTGTTGACACCGAAAACATTCAGATCTAAAAAAAACCAAGACGGGGGGGGAGGGAGATAACTGCTTTTAAGAGAGAGTGGTAAATGGACAGGCAGAGAGGGGCTTTAGACGGTGTGTATCTGATCCCTACAACTCTATGAGATCGTGGTGAATAAATCAGTTCCAAACTATCCCAGTATGGGTACTGGTAGACGCACTAAACCTGACTAAAAATTCTGCAGGAAATGTTCGTGGATTTCTGCTTTGAGAAGTCTCCCACGTCATTTCGGTTCTCCGGTCCTGCATTCAGATGACCTGCTTCAGACTCCCCAACGAGTTGGAACTGTGAGCTCCCGCCACCATGCGAGGTGTTGTGGTCATGCTTTCAGTTAACATAAGAACTACGAACTCTTCGATACCTGGAATGCTATCAACTTTAAAGCAAGAGGCTCTTTCATCTATTTATTCAGTATTATTTGATCCACATTCTTAGAGGCCAGGGTCCATTGCTATGTACCTGTTTGATTTTTTTTTTGATCTCACAGAACTGGAGAGATGGCTTAGCGGTAAAGGGTACTTGCTGTTCTTCAAGGGGGCATGAGTTCAGTTCCCAGCAGCCATGACAGGTGGCTCACAACTGTCTGAAACTCTAATTGCAGAGAATCTGATTCCATTGGCCTCCTTGTATACCTGTGCTTGTGTGCACACACCCACATATACCTGCACACAATTTTGTATGTTTGGTTGTGTGCCTAGCCTTTATCGGATGAGCCATCTCTCCAGCCCCAAAATTTTAAAAATAATAAAAATAACCAGGCAGTGGTGGCATACACTGTAGTCCCAGCACTCAGGAGGCAGAGTCAGGAGGATCTCTGAAAATATGAAGTCAGCCCTGGTCCACAGAGTGAGTTTCCAGGACAGCCAGAGCTGTTACCTAGAGAAACCTTGTCCCAAAAACAAAGTAAATGATAATAATAATAATAAAAATATTTTAAAAGAAGATATGCTCTTAGCTTTGAACTTCTGGAGGATGGACACATGCCACTGTGCCCAGCTTGCCTGTCTTATAATTTTTTGTTCCTAATACTATGCCTACCATATGGTAAGCTCAGTAAATATAGTGGCATGGATACATATTAAATGGATGGATTAATATGGTGGTGAGTCGAGATACTGCAAACTCAGGAGTTGGTTTTGTTTTTTAAACCAAGGAAACCCTATATTCAATACATTCTCATTTTAAAAAATATTGGTAACCTAATATTGTGCCAGATAGTAACTCTCAATTAAGTGTGATACTCTTATTCTTCACACAACTGAAAATCAGAGCATACTGACGTCTTAAGTAGGTGCTAATATTTTGAAGGTGGCCTCGAAGTCCGCAGTTAATAGTTCTACTTCATTTTTCCAGTGAAGGAGGGGAGAGCATTTCATTAAAAAAAATCAAAGTTAGTGAGATGAGAAATTCAGTGAAAATTAACCTGACTTAAGACTCTAGTTTTGTTTTGAGATAGGTCTTACCGTAGTCCAGGCAGGTCTGGAAATCACTCTGTAGCTACCACCCTTCTGCCTGTCTCTCCAGACTGGAATCACAGGCATACACTGTCATATTTGGCTAAGAATCTTCAAGTACATGACCTTCAAGAGGAAGATTAAAATCTGCATATAGGTGCAGTGTTCAACAGACGCTCTCCTCGCACCAGATAGATGAGACACGACACCTTCTTTCCGTCTACTAATTTTACACCTATTTAAAGCAGTCAACCCTCTCTCTCTCTCTCTCTCTCTCTCTCTCTCTCTCTCTCTCTCTCTCTTTTTCTTCTTCTTTTTTTTCTTCTTCTTCTTCTTCTTCTTCTTCTTCTTCTTCTTCTTCTTCTTCTTCTTCTTTTTTGTTGTTACAGGGTTTTACTCTAGCCCTGTGGCCCAGGTTGGTGTGGAACTTGAAGCAGTCCTCTTCCTCGGGCTCCTCAGAGGTGTTTTGGCTAGATGTGCTACCATACCCAATTGCTTGGCTTCGTTTTCTTTCATATGACCGCTTGTCAGCAAAATTAGTGCCATATTGTACATGCCTTTTGTACTTCAAACAGAAGCATGTAGCTCAATAACTTGCTTCTGGAATGTTCCATCCCATGTTCAAGTTCCCTGAAGAAAGGGCTGAATGCTGGCTGGAGAGGAGAGCGCTGCTGCAGGAGCCGCCTGTGGCCCTCCATGGATGCCGCATTCCCAGCAGAACTCCTCATCATGCCAAACCACTGGCTTACACTCACTTTCTAGGAAGCCAACCAGGCAAATATAACTGGGATGGCGTGGTTTTCCCAGCTGATATAGGAGGTATTTCCGTGACAAATGTCACGGAAAAGCATCAGTTTATGCAAGTTACGCAAGCCTTTCTATATGAAGGTATGAAGGTTTTTTTTTTTTTTTTTTTTTTTTTTTTTTTTTTTTTTTTTTTTTTCTGAAATGGGAGAAAAGGAACCTTCAATATTTTAAATGCGGAGCTTATTTTAAGAAGATTTCCATTGTTTGTGTGTGTGCACAAAAATACCTGTCTGAAGCTGGGCGGTAGTAGCGCACGCCTTTAATCCCATCACTCGGGAGGTTGAGGCTGGTGGATCTCTGTGAGTTCGAGGCCAGCCTGGTCTACAAGAGCAAGTTCCAGGACAGGCTCCAAAGCTACAGAGAACCCTGTCTCAAAAAAGCACACACACACACACACACACACACACACACCACCTGTTTCTATTATACTTGCATGCAGGCCCCTGAGGAGGGTGTTGGGTTCCCTAGAGCTAGAGTTTCAGGCAGTTGGGAAACCACCCCGCATGGAAGCTGGAAAGCAAATTCTGGTGTTCTGCAATATCTGTGTGTGCTCTTAACTACTGGGACTTCTGTCCAGCTCCCAGATGCAGTATACTTAAATATCTGGTTACAATGATATAAAAATATACAAGATACAGTGATGAGAGCATGGTTCTCATGGGAGAGTTGATTGGTAAGATAAGCTTTGATGTGCAGTGTGTGTACAAGTGCACATGTGTGTGCATGCATACGGAAGCCATAGTCAGTGACAGGTATCATTCTCTATTACTAACCATATTTTATTTATTTATTTATTTATTTATTTTTATAGAGTTTGTCATGTAATCTGGAGCTCAGAGATTGAGCCAAAAAGGCCAGGGAATCTCAATTCTCCATCTTCTCCATGCTGGGAATTGAATTCAGGTCCTTAGGTTTCGGTGGTCCTATTGTTTGAATATGAAATGTCCACCATAGCCTCTTGCATTTGAAATTGGTCCCCAGATGGCAGCGCTGTTTGGGAAGGTTATGGAATCTTGCTGGAGGAGGTGCGTCACAGTGAGCATTGCTTGTGCTTTACAGCCTGACCCCACTTCCTACGTCAGCGTCTCTAACCCTCTGGAACCATGGCACCTCAAACGACATACTTTCTTTATAAGATGCCTTACTCATGCTTTGTCCCAGCAATAGAAAAGTAACTAAGGCTGGGCCGTGGTGCCACAGCAGGAGGCAGAGGGGAGGTGGATCAACGGGAGGACAGAGGCAGGCGGATCTCTGTGGCTCGAGGCCAGCCTGGTCTACAGAGTGAGTTCCAGGACCACAAGAACTATACAGAGGAATCCTGTCTTAATGGTTTTTTTGAGACAGGGTTTCTCTGTAGCTTTAGAGCCTATCCTGGAACTAGCTCTTATAGGACCAGGCTGACCTCTGAACTCATAGAGATCCTCCTGCCTCTGCCTCCCAAGTGCTGGGATTAAAGGTGTGCAACACCACTGCCAGCCCCCAAGGCAACCCTTATAAAGGAAAACATTTATGTAGGGCTGGCTCGCAGGTTCAAAGGTTTAGTGTATTGTCATCGTGGTGGAAGCTTGGCCGCACACAAGGTAGACATGGTGCTGGAGAATGGAAGGTCTTGAGTTCTCTTATCGGATCAGCAGGCAGCATGGAAGAGAGAGCAGATACCATCCCTAGTGATACCACTTCCTCCAACAAAGCCACGCCCACTCCAACAAGGCCACACCTTTCTAATCGTGCCACTCCCTGATGACCCGGAGCATTCACATCTCTAAGCCTATGGGGGCCGTGCCTGTTTAAAGCTACCACAGTGGGCAAAGGTGTTCACAAGCAAGGTTCCATGCCCTGAGCCTGATCCATGGGACTCACGAGGTGGAAGGATGAGAGCCAATCTTACAAATTCATATCTGACCTCCACATTGCCCCTGGCACCAGTATTAGTTACTTTTCTGTATTGCTGTGATCAAGGCACAGTTGATGGAAGGCAGTTATAGAAGGATTATTTGGCATTACAGTTCCAAAGTGGTCAGAGCCTGGCCGCCCAAGGACGCCACTGGCCAGCACGAGCAAGAGCCGACGACTCCCAATTTTAATTAAACTGCAAGCAGAGAGAAGTGGGATCATTCTAGAGTTCTTAAACCTCAGAGCACCCCCAGCGACATACTTCCTCTACAAGTTCACACCTTTATGACTACCCAAACAGCACCTCCAACTGGAGACCAAGTAGTGCTAAATGTCCGAGATTGTGGGGGACATCTCATTTAAACACCATAGAACTTCACAGCCTCCACAATCACCCCACACAAAATCAAAAAAATAAATGTTATAAAAGAGAGAAAGAACATAAAAGAAGAAAAAAATTTACAATATTACTCTCCTTTCATGCACGGGAAAAGAGAAGACCTAAATACATTGTTATGAGTAATATATGACTGTGAGAAAATATGCAATATTAATACTTAATGGTTAAGTGAGTATTATAGATATATAAATACAATGTTTATTTTATTTAATTTTTTTGCGGTGGATATGGATTACTGTGTTCCATGTATGTACTGAGTACTCAAAGAGGCCAGAAGACGGTCATAGGATTCCCAGGAACTGAAGTTTCACATGGTTGTAAACTACCATGTAGGTGCTGAGATTTAAACCTGGGTCTTCTGGAAAAGGAGTCAGTGTTCTTAACCAGCAAAACACCTCTCCAGCCCCTATACTCTTCGCTTTTTAAATTCACTTGCCATCTAGACTCTAGCCCAGGCTGGCCCTCAATCCTCCTGCCTCAGTCGCCTAGGTGCTGAGATGGTAAATGTTACCCTCCATGCCTAACTGGAATATTTTAGATAATAATCACCAAGTTGAATAGCAACAGGATTAAAGTTTAACAGAATAAACATATCAGCAAAATATTATTTGCATACTAAAAAAACCTATGCATTATTTCACAAGTGTTTTTGGTTGTTTTTTGTATTGTATTGGTTTTTTCGAGACGGTGTTTTCTCTGTGTAACAACTCTGGCTGACCTGAACTCACTTGTAGACCAGGCTGGCCTCAAATTCACAGATCTATCTGCCTCTGCCTCCCGAGTGCTAGGATTAAAGGTGTCTGCCACTACCACCCAGTAGTAATGTGTTGTTGTTATTATTATTATTTTGGTTTACTGAGACAGGAATTTCTCTGTGCAACAGTCCTAGCTGTCCTGGAACTAGCCTGTAGATCAGGCTGACCTGGAACTCACAGAGATGTTCTGCTGGGATTAAAGGCATGTCCCACCACCACCCGGCAAGTTTTTTTTTTAATATTAAGTCCCCACACTAGTTCCTTGTCTCTTCTCTGTTACAAAGTACTTGACAAAGTCAACTCAAGGCTCTTATTTTGAAGGAACATTCTTTATGTAGGAAAGGCCTATCAGCAGAAGTTTGAGGCCACATTGTTTCCATAGTTAGGAAGTACAGAGTCTCAAATGCTGTCCTCCCCCCTTTCTGCCTTTCTCCTTTTTAATTCAGTGGAGGACCCTAGTCCTTCAACCCTTAAACTAAACCTAGTTAACCTAGGATCTTCAACCCTAACTGGCATAATCTATATGGTCCCCCACAAGCCCACCCAGAGCCTTGTGTGAGGAGACAAGGTGGCTCCAGATGCTATCAACCTGACAATGGGGATTAACTGTCATAGACCCTTTGCTTTCCGGGGTGGGACTTATTCACCTGTGCTAAGCCATCAAGCTAAAAGCTTAGCCCTCTTTTATTTTTTGAGAGACAAGTTTTCTCTCTGCAGTTTTTATTGTCCTGGAACTTGCTCTGTAGACCAGGCTGGTCTCAAACTCACAGAGATCCGCCTGCCTCTGCCCCCTGAGCGCTGGGATTAAAGGTTGCGTGCAACCACTTCAGCCTCTTAGCCTTGTTCTTATATTTTTCATGATGGCAGTAAGTTTTCAGCCCCGAACTCAAAACAAAGCAAGTGAAATGTCACACGAGGACAATGCTTGCTTTTTTCTAAGAGTCCCCAACATTTCTAAATGTTTCTTATTCAAAGTGCTCTTACCAGGCTGAGCGGCAACAGCACAAAATCTCAGGCAACGGATAATCACGTTTGCCTCAGTAATTCCTGTTACCTATATAGTAACACTACGTTCGTACACTTGGGGAAGTTCTGATCAATGTTCATGAAACGTGTCTGTGATATAGATGGCAATCACAGCCTCCCCTTGAGCCTTCTTGTACCTGCGTTTAATTCCTCACTCGAGTTCTCTCTTCCCACCTTCTTCCAGGACTGCAAACCCTACTTCATTGGCTGCCACATGCCATTAGTTCAGCATTACTCTTAATAATCTATAACTAAGCTAAACGATCCCTTTCCTCCCAATTAAAAGCTTGCTTTTATTCTAACTAGAAGGCAAAGTAATAGAGAGGGGAAAGATACACGGGTCATTAGGAAGAACTTGTAATGAGTCATGATCTGAAGATTATTTTTTCATATTCCATAGCCTAATGCTAATTGAATTACAGACCCAAGAATCCAGGAAATGAAAGTCAAAGAAAAGGTGCGCTGATTTAATAAATGCGGTGTTGTGTCCTCTCTCATCCATCAGTTCTCTTCAGTTAATAAATGGATTCACAAAACCTCACCCAAAATGGAGATCACCATGATAAAACATTCAAAAAAAAACTGTGTGCTAAAATTCTATGTCAACAATAATTTAAGTTGCATTTCTGCAAAGACATTAAAATATTATCTAAAATGTACCTTATGAGGACTGTAAGTTATCTCTGACTATGATTAGGATATGTAAAAATATTCATAGAAGTAATGGCTAAAAATGTTTAAAAAACTATAGCTGGGCAATTTTGATGGTTTATGACATAAAATCTAATTTTTTAACTTTTTATATTGTTTTTTCTATTAAATAAGTGTTTTATAATGTATGCATAACAAAAGATTTCTATCTCTTGCAATATACATGCTCTGTTGAAGTTGAAGACATGTTCTTGTGTCTTGAAAGCATTTTTATAAGGATGTGATACCTTAGAACGAGTCAATACTTCATTCATAAACAGCACATCCTTTCATTTTCTTGACATCACCCAAGGAAAACGGGAATACAGAGCAAACATGGACCCAGTGCACTGGAGTTAATATATATAGTTCTAATGCTACTTACTGATTAACACAAAGGTGTTTCCTTTTGCTTTTTGAAGCTCTTCCATTAGGAAACAAGAAACAGAAATACAGTGTTAATAAAAGATGCTAGCACGGAAATGTTCTCAAGGGGCAGATGCCTATTCCAAACTCTCACAGAGCAAATTAGTCTTCTATAATGAAGTACAAGATCTTCAGGCTACATGCATTTCAATGCTTGAGAATGTTCAGATAATGTTAATACTTAGTATCTCTATTTACATTGGGTTTGCATGACCATTTTAATGAGAATAGGTTTCAAGCAGTCTATGAATTCTAGTCATTATTTACAGAGTTGGAAGATGTTACAGCACGTGATATAATTTCACAGTTTTCCAAATGCCTTTTATTTATATGCCTCTGATTCCCAAGAGTGAGTTGGGCTGGGCATGTGGCTTATTTGGTACTTGCCTGGCATGCACAAAGTCCTGGGTTTGCTCCTCAGCACCACTTAAACTAAGTGTAGGGCATACCTCTAATTTCAGTCTTTTTGGAATAGGCAGGAAGATCAGAAGTTCAAGGTCATCTGTAACATGAGGGCCTGCTTGTTGGGGTTTCTGTTCTGCCCAGTTCCTGCATTCGTTAAGTCCCAAGAAAAATCATGCAGAGAGGTCTACATAAGTTATAAACGGATTGGCTCATTAGCTCAGGCTTCTTATTAGCTCTTATAACTTATATTAACCCATTATTATCTGTGTTAGCCACATGGGTCAGTACCTTTTTCAGGGGGGGTAGATCACATCCTGCTTCTTTGGTGTCTGGACAGGTCTGGGGAGGAATGGGCTTCCTCCTTCCCAGAATTCTCCTGTTCTCATTGCCCCGCCTCTACTTCCTGTCTGGTTGTCCCACCTATATTTCCTGCCTGGCTACTGGCCAATCAGCATTTATTTAAAACATAATTGACAGAATACAGAATTGTCCCGCACCAGTCATCCTCTACTACATAGCAAGTTTTAGGCCAGTCTGGGCTACATGAGAGACTTTGCCAAAGAAAAAAAAATTAAAAACAGAGTAGTTTCTAATTCATTCATATGTTTGAAAGATACCTTTTGAGAAATGTGAATATAATACCAGATTGAAGGTGCAGATATAATCAAAATAGTAAATAACAGAACAGGAGAGTATCCTCCGTGGGAGCACACAAGGTCAGGTAGGAGAAAAATATAGTAGGGGTCAGTTAACATGGCCACAGATGACACTGTTGTTTAGATCTCAAGTGTCCCCCCAAAGTCTATTCCCCAGCCCATAATGGTGGTAGGTATGATTTTATTAAGTGAAACCCATGTAAAGGTTTTAGGTCGCGTATTCCTCCCCCTCTGCCCAGCCCCGTTTTGTTTGTTTATTTACCAGAGGGGGTTTCTCCGTGTGACAGTCCTGGCTGTCCTGGAACTCCTTCTGTAGAACAGGCTGGTCTCAAACTCACAGAGATCCTCCCGCCTCTGTCTCCCCAGTGCTGGGATCAAAGGTGTGAGCTACCACATCTTACTCTTCGTTAGTTTGTTTTGCTCTCCCATCCCCGTTTTCTTCAAGGCAGGGTTTCTCTAGCTTTGGAGCCTGTCCTGGAACTAGCTCTTGTAGACCCGTCTGCCTCTGCTTCCCGGATGCTGGGATTAAAGTCGTGCGCCGCCACTGCCAGGCTCCCCTTTTCTTTTTCACATGTGGTGAACGTTTTGTTTTGGAGTTTGCTTGTTGTGGTGCTGGGACCTCGTTTATTCTAGGCAAGTGATTACCACCGCACTTCACCATGGGAAAGGTCTTACCAGCCTCTGCTGCTGAGATGGGGGTCTCTTGCTGCATTCCAAAAGTAAGCTGGCCTACCAGTCATGGGCAAACCTCTCCAGCTGTGAGCCAAAGTTAATCTCTGCCTCTCATTGGCTGGCTATGCAGCCCAGCCAGGCCTGGTACTTCCTAGAACCTACTGTGTAGCCTAAGCTGGATTCAAACTCTGGATACTTAGGTTGGTTGAGTTACAGGGATCAAGCATGAAATCACCATGATTTGGTGCAGCAAAGGAAACAGTCAGTAGGGTGCTAAGACAGCCCATGGCTGCCTGGTGACTGATATCTACAGCCTATAGAGAATATTGAAAACTTAATACCAAGTTTTTAAAGATCCAGTTGATAAATGGGCTAATCCACTTAACAGAGACCCCCAAAGGAAGAAATCCAAATGACCGAAAGAGCTCAACACCTTCCCCCACCACCACCAGGGAAGCACAAATTAAAACCACATCGAATCTTACACCACTCAATGGCTATCATCATGAAAACAAACCAAAGAATAATGCTGGATGTTGTGCGCTTGGGAGGTGAAGGTAAGGACTTAACATCTCAAGATCAAGGCCAGCCTCAGCTACTTAGTGAGTTAAAGGCTAGCCTAGACTTTGCCTCAAAAAAAAAAAAAAAAAAAAAAAAGGAAGAAAGAAAGAAAAAAGCAAGAAAGAAAAGAAAAGAAGAAAGTAGACAACAACATATTCTAGGAAAATCATAGAAAAAGAATACTTCTACGTCACTGGTGGGAAAGAAAATTGGTACAGCCGCTGTGGAAATCAGTGCTGAGGTCCGAAACTCAAACTAGAATTACCAGATGACCCCACCGTAGCGCCGTTTAGCTTAGCGGAAGGACTCTGAACACACCACAGGGATGCCTGCACAGCTGCTGTTTTCTTGTAACATTCACAACAGCTAAAACATGGAACCGCCTTGAACTCCATCACCAGACGGATGGATACGTGTGGCCATTTACAAGGCAGAGTTTTACTGAACCGTAAAGAAGGATGAAACAATGTTACCGACAGAATTGGAAATCTCTTTAAGTGAAATAAGCCAGAAGGGCAAACACCACACGCTTTCTTTTGTGTGGAGCTTTTTTTTTTTTTTTTTTTTTTGTTCTTCATTGCTGTAAACAAAATACCAGGACAAGCAAGTAAAGGGAGGAGAGAGGGTTTGTTTATAGCTCACGGCTTAATAAAGGTAGAGTTTATCATAGTGGGGCTAATGTAGTGGGCGAGACTAGGCTAGTCGCACTGTGTCCCCAATGAAGAGACAGAGCGAAGTGAAGCCTGGTGTTTCTTTCACTTTTTCCTTTTTATTCAGTTGGGATCCCAGGCTAGGGGATGGTGCTGGCCACATTCAGGGTGGGTCTTTCTCAGTTAAACCTCTCTGAAAACGCCCTAAAGGCTAAAGTTCAAGGTGTGCCTGATACACAATTCTAAATCCCACTAAATGGAAAATCAAGTTACTCATCACACCTGGAACATAGACTGAAATTTGTAAACATACATGCATACACACATATGCCTGTGTGTGTGTGATATGGAAGTGGTCTATGGGAAGAGGAGGAGGTGTAAAGATAGGACTGGGAGACCAGGCAGGGTAGGGATATGTGTGTCATGAATGCAGAAAGGACTCTGGAGAGAAGGGGACCAGCAAGAAGAGGGAGAGAGGATGGGGCAGATAGAACAAAGTATAGCGTATAGCGACATACATGAGTGCAAATGCCACACTGAAACCTATTACTTTATGTGTTCGGTAAAACAATTATAATTTTTAAAAGTCCTAGAGGAGACTCTAGTCCTCCTGCCTCTGCCTTCCAAGTGCCGGGGCTAAAGGCTTGCACCACCAGCAGCCAACATTTTGCTTTATTAAGATGGTGATCTCCAACACTTGTGCCCTGACGGAGACTAACGCAGGTAGCTCTGTGGGTAAGCCCTGCACTGGTGTTATTCTGAAATTTGCTGGCGCTAATAATAGAAAAGATA
This sequence comes from Arvicola amphibius, assembly GCF_903992535.2. Lineage (NCBI taxonomy): Eukaryota > Metazoa > Chordata > Mammalia > Rodentia > Cricetidae > Arvicola > Arvicola amphibius. Next base: position 71,203,309 of record NC_052057.2, on the reverse strand, counting down.
CTGCAATTCTGCCTGTTTACTTTCAGATTTATTAACCATTTCCCTGACAGGTGATTCTGAAGTGGATCGTTTTCATTTAGAAGCGTAGCGTTCCCGCAGGTCTCCGGCTGTGCTCTATTTCTATGGCATATCTTTTCGATGACGATTCTATGCGTGTTGTCTTAATTTTGAGGGAGAGTCTCTCTCTGTAGATCAGACTTGCCTCCATCTTGCAATGATCCTTCTGTTTCTGCTCCCTGGGTGCTGGGGTTACAGGTGTGAGCCATCACACTTGACTAGGATTTTAAGAGATGGGAGACTGGACGTTTATCCCAAGGCTGCAGTCAGCCAGGCAAAGTTTTCACCTCACTTAGAAACTCTCAGGATTAACTCACAGGGATTTTTTTAAATTCATAAACCCAATTCAATATATAAATAACATATACATATAAAAAATAAAAATAAAATTTTAATGAAAATTTCAACTCTGTACACATATATGTGTATGTGTGTATGTATGTATGTATTTATGTATGTATGTATGTATGTATGTGTGTGTGTGTGTGTGTATGTATTTGTGTATGTGTGTGTCTCCTCCAAATAAGTTTAGATTTAGGGAGTATGCTTCAAGCTAAGGGCAACTATAATAGAGTATACTTTTCCCCTCTGAACTTCAAAATCTATTCTTTGGTTTATATAGCAATTTTTTAACCCAACCAGTTGACTTATACATATTTCTTTTGGAGATTTATGTATTGCTTGGGAATTCTGTTTTTGTATATTGATTTCAGTCTATAATTATATTAAATAAACCAAGAAAGCACGTCACAAACTGGCTTTAGAAATAGCTGTATTTTTACATATCTGTCTTTGTGAAAAGCTTGCCTGAATATCTATATTTTATTAGTAATCTCTCAATTTCCTCAATAAGTAAGTCAGTAAATTGAATTTATAGTTTATTTTTCTTTCCTCCCATCAAATTACATGAATAAGAAATACCGTGGTCTTATAACATAATTCTATTTCCAAGAGAAAGAACATGCGAGTGGGTAGAAGAATAGGCACTGGTGACTGTGTATAATATATTTGTTGAGCATTTATACTCTGCAGGGATGATGTAGATGGTGCTGCGGTTGACGTTTCTGCTTTCAAGCAGAGGACACTTAAGAGAGAGAGGCAGGGGTCCATTTCGGGTGGAGTCCATACGTAGACCAAAGAACACAGCTGAGTCATATATCAAAGGTGGCGCTGGTGGGTACACATGACACCTTCGAGTCTCCAATCCAGACACTTGCTTATTAACAATTTAAACATGCGTTTCTAGCCTCAATGATGTAGGGAATGGGTGGCCGAGATGATATCCCCCACGAGGTGAGATCACAGAGGCTCTCAAAGCAGGTACAGTTTTCTAGGCAGAAGTGATGAAGCTTTGAATTTCCTCGCCGCAGTGTGAAGGGAAGAATCTCAGATGTCAAGACTTGCTTGCTGACTGATGACCAAAGACTTCTAGGTTTCTTGGCTGGGTAATGAGGGGAATAAAGCTACCCAGTTCTTAAGCGGATATTATTTCTCAAAGAGATACCACTTTTGCGGGAGGCCAGGGGTAGATGAGACAATCTTTCTCTGGGAAGCCCTGGCTGTCCTGGAACTCACTCTGTAGACCAGGCTGCCCTTGAACTCAGATCTGCCTGCTTCTGCATCTCAAGTGCTGGGATTAAATGGCCCCCGTGCCCAGCTGGAATACCACTTTTTTTTTTTTTTTAAGAGAGAAGCCTAAGCACTTAGGAAAAGAAGATGTCTCCCTTTGGGATTTGCTGAGTACAAATGACTCGAAGACTTAGGGATGAAATGTCCACTAGGAAGCCTGATTCCTTGGGATACCCAGGAAGAATGCTCTGCTTAAAGAGGGACCTGGTGTCACATGCCTGTAACTAGAGTGATCAAGAAGCAGAAGCAGTTCTTGTCATTGGTTCAAATCCAGCCTGTTCTACATAGCAATTTCAAGGCCGGGGTCATGAGGAGGGAGAAAGAGGGGATATTCTTGCTAAGAGCTTTCAGAGTTGAATCTGGTGAAATGGCTCAGTGGGTAAATTTAGGTGTTTAATATGCAAGCCTGGCTACCTGAGGTCAAGTCTTGGAATCTCCATAAATATGAGGGGGAAAAACAGAGGCCATCAAGTTGTCCTCTGACTTCCACATATTCAGTCCCCCCATTTATGCCCCACACACCCCACCACCACTAATAATAATAATAATAATAATAAATAAATAAATAAAATAAAACAAGATTTCTTTCATAAAGCAAATGAGACTCATTGACATACATGATATCATTAAGGTCACTGGAATGGATGAAGTTGCAAGGGCATGAAATGAATGCTTATGGATCTAATGAATAAATACATTACGGGGAGGCAAAACCACAGCGAAGACTCAGCTTAGTAAAAATTCCTAGATACTCAGAGCAGCAGCAGCAGAAACTGAACCCATTCCAGCACTTTCCCTACGAGTCACTGGAGGACTACCAAAACCAAAATTAAAAAAAAAAAAGCAGTAAACACAATTTTCTTTGCTAAGTCTATAACTGATTATTTAAAGAAAGCCGACCATTTCGGAACAGGCTCATTTCAGCTGATGGAGTCCACATTACTTTAGGGCTAGGGGGCCTCCATTAATAGTGAGTGGTGAGCATCGCTCTTCCAGACTGGTCTCCGAGGGAAGGATGCTCACACTGTGAAGGCTGAGAATATTACCAAACTGTAGCTCAGAGCTTCGACTCTCCAGACTTAATGAAGTCTCTCAACTTCACTGTTGCCCCCTAGTAAACTTTTTAAGGTGTATTTCATTTAACTAATTCCTATTTTAAAAATAAAATACAATTGATATGTAGATTTGTTTATTCACTGTGACATGCAATGGTGACAATGGTGACTGAGATGTTCACTTGTTTGGTTTTTGGGACAGTCATGTAGTTCAGGCTGGTCTCAAACTCATGCTGTAATCAAGGACGGCTTTGAACTCCATATCCTTCCATCTTTGGTACAAGTTGCCAAATGTTTCCTTAGAGCCTAGTTCAAATGTCACTTCACAGAGGAGCCCTCCATGACTTTTCTTTGCCCCTCATTTTGTTTTTTTTATTAATAGAAAATAATGGGTTTCATTATGATAGTTCCATATGCACACTCAACGCGCTCTGGCTGTTTTCACCCCACATTACCCTCTCCTGGCGCTCCTCCCCAACCCTGATGCTGAACAATTTATTTATTTTATGTGTATTAGTGCTCTGTCTTTCTGGGCATCAGATCCCATTACAGATGGTTGTGAACCACCATGTAGTTGCTGGGAATTGAACTCAAGACCTCTGGAAGTGCAGCCGGTGCTCTTAACCAGAGCTATCTCTCCAGCCCCTGGCTTTGTTTGTTTGTTTGTGTATTTATTTATTTTTATCTAGAGTCTGCAATGAAAGAAAAGATAAAAAATTTTTTTTCTGAGTCTGGCTTGTTTCATTTAACAAGATAATCCCCAGTTCCATCTATTTTCTTGCAAGTGGCATCATCGTGGTTTTCTTCCTGTCTGAAGACTCTCACTGTGTGTACAATTCACATTATCTTTATCTAGCCACTGATGGGCAGCTTGACCGATTCCTTGTCTTGTGAATAGCGCTTCCTGGCTGTGTGATGTTTGTCAATCTTTGAGCACAGGCTCTGTATCACTTGATTTTGTTACTGCTCAGTCAATGTCGCTAGCGGATCATAAGCTCCTAGAAAGTACCAAGATGATTTTCACCCTTGAATTACCGGCAATCAACAGGCATTTAAGACAGGCTACTTAATAGCTAATTGTGGAATGAAGGAATGGATTAATATGAAACAATGAAAGCAAAGGGATTCACATACACACACATGCACATATGAGCATAAACACACATGAGCACACACACACATAAACACATGTATACACCATGAGCATAAATAAGTGATATAACACATACACATACAAACACACATGGGTGCAAACATACATAAATACCTACATACACACATGTATACGTATATACATACACATACACACACCCATCTGCACACATGTGCACGCACACAGGTGCTAGAAACTGGTGACAGATCTGATTTGTGTGAAGGAATACTCTCCCAATTTCTTTTAACTTTACTTTTTGTTATTTATTTCTGAAACAGGGTACCCTCAAACTTGCGGTTTGGCTAAGAATGACTTTGAACTTCTGATCCTCTTGCCACCACCTCCCAAGTACTAGGATTACAGGCCTGACCCACCCTACACAGTTTCTAGGCTGCTCATTACCAACTGAGCGACACCTCCAGCCCTAATGGCCCCCAGATTTATCCACAGGGACCATGGTGATCTAAAAACTGTACAGACCCATTTCCCTTTTGTCAACAGTGGCTCGACTTCCCCACAGAAATACAACACATTAGTTCCTTACTGAACTTTCCCCCACTGTATTGGTTTCTGAAATATTTGTAGTCTGTTAGCTTGTTGTTTTTTTTTCCCTCTGCTAGAAAATAGCAAAATGAATGTTTCTCAAACAATATTAGGAGTCAAAAGTGAATCAAGATTGATTTGATAACATAGTCATTGTAGACATGAGCCCATGGGTATTGCACTCTCTGTGTACACCATAGTTACATTCTTCATGGGTTGTTTGTAATTGATGTCACTCTCTTCCTACTGCAGGATGAGCCAGGATCAAACATTCATAGGAAAAATGAGTACATTAAATCACCCAGAAAACCCAGAAATAATATTTTACAACTGTAGACAAAGCAGCTGAGAGATTAGATGCATTTTCTACTTTTCAATCAATTGTTGCTAAATTGTATACACCTTTAATAGCTTAATATCACCATGGTAACCACATTCCATATGTATGATTTGTTTTTGCTGCATACAAATTATCAGAAATCAATTAAGGATTTAAAATCACAACGATACTCGTACTCTTTAATTGTTCGGAGAATGCCATTCCATTTGTTTCTGTTTTGCATTTCCCCCTGGCTATGTTCTAATCCAAGAGTTTCTGTTGAGCACATTGTGATTCCAAACTCTTATTTGTTCTAGGATTTTAAAAAATCAATTGCATTTTCCTAAAGTATTCATTTTATTCTATTTTCCTTACTTAATTTAATCATGAAATTATCTTCTTTTATTTGACTTTATACTGAAATCGTCCAATATATCATATTGACCTCTCCAAAGCTAGACATATGTACAGCATTTACTTAATTGAACCTTTCTGGCTTGCCTGTTCTATACTTAAGCCACCATTATGCAATGCTGTTTGCTTGATTTATTGGGTTTGGCTTACATGCTTTATAAATTGTGACTGTTGGGAAAATTTTAAAGAAATTGACTTGGCCTGACTGGGATTTTTGCATTGAGAACTCATTGCCATTCAAGCTCCATTTATTTAAGAAGGTATCCATTTTAACAAGGGCCTTCATCTGGAATAAATAACACTGGTTGTAGAGGCTGGACAAAGGGTCTCTTCCAATCTTAGCTTTTCTATTCCAACATTAGAATCTGGTTGATGTCTGAAGGGCAGTGTGACACTAAACATCAGTCAGCGGTGAGCTAGAAACCCCAGCCGCCGATGTGACAGAAAAGTCCAAATAGAGAGCGCATTATGTGGGAACTAGGATTAGAACAGTTTTCTATGTTGCCCCTCTTTCCATTCAGAAATTTGGGTTTCGGCCTAAGTCCCTCTTTAACAGTCAATGTTCTTTCTCTAAGCCACCTTTATATAAAAACAGTCGAGTCATTAGTACCTCATTAATAAAGTCTTGTGGCAAGTACCGTGTATAGTCCTTCAGTACCACTAATGAAAAGGACTAATTCAGCATGAAGTACTGATGTTTTCTTTTTTGAGATTTATTTTTAATTATGTATATGTATGAGTGTGTGGGGGAGTGCCTAGGGAGGGCAGAGCATCGATCCTTTGGAGCTGGAGTTATGGGCGGGCAGTTGTGAGCTGCCTAACGAGTGTGCTGGGACCAGAACTCTTATTCTCTGATAGAGCAGTATCCCTCTTGACTGCTAAGCCATCTATCTCTTCAACCCCGGATGTTTCTTATTTTCTCTTTCTTTGTTTTAACCTGAATTCCTAGTTTTGTGTATCTTTTTCCCCACTGGGCAAGACGTAGCCCGTGACACAGCAGACAGATGTCAACGGGCATAGGGAAGGAGGTAAGCCATGCCACGGTGAAAGGTGAAAGCAAGCCCAGAGCTTCATGATGGCAGGACCTGAGGTAAGACACCAGAACACTATCTTGTCCAAGGCTGGCTGGGACAGTGGCCACCACGATGACCCTTAACTACCTTTTGCTTATTATAATATCATCTCATATGATGAGCCTAAAAGAAATGATCCTCTCCCATCGTGCACCTGAGGCCATGCCATACTCAGAAAACCCTGAGAACAACGAAGGGATACAAAGACCATTCTTGGAAAGTCCACACACATTCCTGGAAGTCTATGCCTTAACCCATGCATAATCTCTTTTGTCTATCCAAACAAGCAACTAGCCAAGATAAGCTCACACTTAACTCTTGAGTGTGTACCATTGTCCTCTGATTAACTTCCTCTCAGCTATCTATCTTGTCTGTGAATTCTCCTTCAGGTGGAGACAGTAACCTGAAAACACGGGTGGAGTCTCGGTCTGACCTCCCCATCATTCTTGAGTCCTCCCCAGTCCTTCGCTGCTATGAACCCCCCCCCCCCCGCCATGTTGACAGTCCCAGCGGTCAACAGTCCTGCTTTGAAGGAGCGCGCAGGTGCACTGTGGACAGAGCGAAGGGTCATGGTAAACAGGAGTGACACCACGCTATTACCACCTGATCTGTGTGGAGGAGGATCAGGAAAAAGTCCCAGAAGAGGTGGCAGGTGTCTTCTTAGAGACCTGTATCTAATCAGACACACAAGACAGGGAAGATGTTTGAAAAGAAGAAAGAGCTTGAACAGAAATGTGATCCCTCACACATCCAGCTGTTCAGCAGATGCTGCCTAAAGCAATTCTGGGTGCTATAAATAGACGACATTAGAAAACACTCATTGCCTCAAGAAGTTTACTGTCTAGAGGGAAAGGAAGACCTACTAAACAAATAGTACAAATACTATCTTGTAAGAAAAAGAAATCACAGAGTAGCATAAAGCTCTAGGGGAAGTGTAGCACGATCAATAAAAGCCCAGAGACAGAAATTGGGGTTTAACCCGAAGGTCAGAAAAGCAAAACAAGCCGGGCTGTGGTGTCGCACACCTTTAATCCCAGCACTCGGGAAGCAGAGGCAGGCAGATCTCTGTAAGTTCGAGGACAGCCTAGTCCACAAGAGTTAGTTCCAGGACAGGCTCCAAAGCTAGAGAAATCCTGTCTCGAAAAACCAAAAAAAGAAAGAAAGAAAGAAAGAAAGAAAGAAAGAAAGGAAGGAAGGAAGGAAGGAAGGAAGGAAGGAAGGAAGGAAGGAAGGAAAAGAAAAGAAAAAAAGGAAAAGAAAAGAGAAACACCTAATCACTGGCTCTTACCTCTACCTCAGTCCAAAATGGCGATTCTGTCTCCCGGAATCTCAGAATGAGACTGTGTGTGAGAGCTGTCTCTTCCCATTTTATATTCCTCTCTAGTGCTGGGCATGTACCACTAACTCCCGGTTTCTATGGCAACCTAGTGTGGCTGCTGGGATTAAAGGTGTGTGCCACCTTTATGGCTGATCAATATGGCTGTTTTACTCTCTGAACTTCAGGCAAGCTTTATTTATTAAAATGCAGATGAGGCCGGGCGGTGGTGGTGGTGGTGGTGGTGGTGGTGGTGGTGGTGGTGCACGCCTTTAACCCCAACACTCGGGAGGCAGAGGCCAGCCTGGTCTATAAGAGTTAGTTCCAGGATAGGCTAAAGCTACAGAGAAGCCCTGTCTTGAAAAACAAAAATAATTAATAAATAAATAAATAATAAAATGAAGATGAAGTATCATTACAGGGAAGGCTTTCCAGTGTTATAGGCATGTTTCATCCTTACATCAGGCTCTACCACAGACAGACTTCTGCTGGCTGATCCAAGATGGCACCTTCCAAGTCAAGGCTGAAATGAGGTCACCATAATTTGGTTTCCAGGCCTCCTTAACTTGTCAGAGAACCTGATGTTTACCTATCTCGGTTATCTTTGAGGGCCTGACATATCCTGTGCTTGAGATCTTAAAATTAAGACACTATGCCGGAGAGGCAGAGGTTATCTGCTGGGTAACTGTGGTGGATGGACTAGGAATAGCCTCCATAAACTCATGTGTGTGAGTCTTGGCCCAAAGGGAGTGTCGCCATGAGGAGGTACGGCCTTCTTGTTGGAGAAAGTGTGTCACTGTGGAGGTGGGCTTTGAGGTCTTAGAAGCCCAAGTCTGGCCTGTTTGACACAGTCTCCTGCTGTGTCCCTGTCAAGAAGTAGAACTCCCAACTCCTTCTCTGTATCGTGTCTACTTAACACACCATCATGTTTCCCACCATAATGAAAATGCACTAAACCCCTGAAACTGTAAGCCAGCCCCAATTAACTGTTTGCCTTTATAAAAGCTGCCACGGTCATGGCGTCTCTTCACAGTAATAGAAACTCTAATGAGACAGTAGCAAAGCTTCTTGCCACATGGGAACTGGTAACACATCTCATCTGGGAGCCTTTAGCCTTGGTCAGACCCAATACCATTGCATATTAATCTTCCTGGGACAAGTTTGAGGTCCAAAGTCCCTTCCACACTGAGAGACACTGGTCTTTTGTACACATCCACGGGAAGCTCCATTCAACACCTGCTGATAAAACCCATTTCTAGAGCAGAGAGAACATTTCCTAGCCTTGCTCAGCCTTCTGAGTCCTAAGCTGGGTGTCTATGCACGCGACCCCTTAAGTGGCATCTCCCAAACCTTATTTTGACCTTCGCTCTAACCTCAGTAGAACTAGAAATGGCCACACGCTCCTGTGTGTCAACCTTTCACAAGCTGGTTTTGAAGAACTTCTTCCCGAGCTCATAATTAAGTTGAAAAACCTTCATTTAGACAAGAAGAAAGATTTCTTAGAAAACTTTTCTGATTTAAATAGCACACGCCTAATTGTGAAACGGAGGGTCAAATTCCGCCTCTCAACAGTGTTTACTCTCTTATGAAAATGCTTTGCCCGCAGCTCTGGCTAGTTTGCTTACAGAAGGGATTTAGGATAGAAGATTGCAGTCCTGGCGAAGGAAGGGTTTTCTTCCCTCTGCCCTGAAGTCTTCGCAAACCACTGGGCCCCGTCAGTTCTGCTGTGGAGTGACTCAGATTTGACCTGTGGTAGGAATGTCCCTCTTTAGGCTTCTTTGGAGCCATGGCTATGCCTGGAGCACAGCTCCTAGTGTGGACTTTGACCACAGGTAGGACTAGTGCCCCAATTTTATTATCTTACAGTTCTCCAAATAAAGGCCGGATCAAAGCAGGCATTTGCAGAGCAGATGACCTATCACAAAACCGACACTTTTCTCCCTCCCTCCTACCTGTCTTTTTTTCCTGCCTTCCTCTTTATAAGACTATTTTGATTATTTCTTACTTATGTTTATATGTGTTCATACGTTAGGGAGTGTCTGTGGAGGCTAGGTCCCTGGGAGCTGGGGTCTCAAGATGTTGTGAGCTTCACAATGTGGGTGCTGAGAATCAAACTCAGGGCCTTTGGAAGAGCAATACAGACTTGGAACAGCTGAGCCATCTCTGCACCCTCTGCACCTCCCCACACCATGCTCTTTTTTTTTTTTTTGTAGTGCAGGTTTCAAACCCAAGTCACTGTGTGCACGGTAAGCAAACTATTTATTTATTTATTTATTTTTACTATTTATCTTTATTCTATACATATTGGTGTTTTGCCTACATGCATGTCTCCTGGAACTGGAGTTACAGACAGTTGTGAGCTGCCATGTGGGTGCTGGGAAATGAACTCAGGTCCTTTGGAAGAGCACTTGGTGTTCTTAACCACTGAGCCATTTCTCCAGGTCCCGGTAAACAAACATTCTACAACTGAGTTTCACACCTCACCCCCAAGATTTCTTCCTTGCTAACAGAAAAATGGTAAATATGCCGGGTGGTGGTGGTGCAAGCCTTTAATCGCAGCATCGGGAGGCAGAGGTAGGTGGATCTCTGTGAGTTCAAGGCCAGCCTGGTCTACAGAATGAGTTCCAGGACAGGCTCCAAAGCTACAGAGAAATCCTGTCTTAAAAAACCAAAAAGAAAAAGAAAAGAAAGAAAGAAAGAAAGAAAGAAAGAAAGAAAGAAAAATGGTAAATATAAAATATTCAGTCTTTTTATTTTTTTTTAATGTTCAGTCTTTTTTTCAAAGACATTTTTAACTATAAATAGCCATGGTGTTGTTCTGTTTGGCCTGTAACTTAGAGTTGTCACCATCTTTAGGCAGAGGTGGTTTCTGCTGTGTGATTGTGTTCATTTCTGTCTTAACTGACGTGAACACTTGGCCTCAAGCAAAACTCTCCCTTCAGCACTTTGAATCCCTCTGTGCAAGCCCACAACTGCACGACTGTGCATTCTCCTCCTGTGGAAGTTCCTCGTGCCCGGAGGGCTCAGTTTGTACTTTCCAGTTGGGACTTGGTAGGCTATTATTTCAAGGTTCTATTCAAGTCTGAGCAGCTCCACAAAATCCCCACTAAGTCAGCTGGGCTCCTGGAGTCCATTGCTTTCCTCTGTTCTGTGCCTTTTAACTAGCTCTGTCCCAGTCGGCTCTGCAGGGCAGGTTGGCTTGGTAGCCCTGTCTCTGCGTAGGCCTGTCGTCTCTGCAGTCAAGTTGATACTTCTGCAGGGATGCTGTGGGAGGCGTGATGAGTTAAATCAGGGTTTTGTTTTGTTTTTTGTTTTTTTTTTTGCTTGTTTGTTTTGTGTTTTGAGACAGCTTTCTCTGTGGTGCCCTAGCTGTCTTGGAATTTGCTCTGTAGTTCAGGCTGACGTTGAACTCACAGAGAACCACCTGACTCTGCGTCCAAAGTGCTGGGATTAAAGGCATGTGCCACCACACCACCGCCTGGCTGAGTTAAATCAGTTTTAAGGCTCTCCAAGTTCTTTATTTTTCACCAAAGCATTTTTCTTTCATGGATAAGATTAGATTTTCTCTCTCTCTTTCTTTCTTTCTTTCTTTCTTTCTTTCTTTCTTTCTTTCTTTCTTCTTTTTTTTTTATTTTTTTGTTTTTGTTTTTTTTTTCAAGACAGAGTTTCTCTGTAGCTTTGGTGCCTGTCCTGGAACTAGCTCTTGTAGACCAGGCTAACCTCAAACTCATAGATCCGCCTGCCTCTGCCTTTCAGAGTGCTGGGATATTAAAGGCGTGTGACACCACCGCCCGGCTAAGATTAGATTTTCAAAGTTTAAGTTATAATATTAGATGGATTATTCTAAAGCACATCTTCAGAGCACTGAGATGGCTTGGTAGGTAAAGGTGTGTTATCAAAATTCCTTGAGGGGGGGCATGTAAACAAACCTCCTAAGGTCGCAATGAACAACCGAGGTGTGTTTCCATCAAAGTTCACTTTGGGCAATTGATGAGTTTATTGGACTTCCTCATAGAGCAAAAGGAAGGGGTTACTTACAGGAATGCAGGTAAACCTCCTCCCAAAGTTGCAATTCAAAGTCTGCCAATCCTGGATTTGGCTTTCCCCATTGCCAAATAGGTGGAAGAGTGCCCTGTGTATATACTGTAACTCCTCCTTGAGACCCTGTGCAATTAGGCCAGAATTGTACATAGTGGCTGGCTACTCAGGTGAGGAGCCCTTGCTCCTCTTCCCTCCTTCTACGAGGGGTTATCAACCATCATCAAGCCGAATTGGGATGATCTTTTGCAAGTGGGCACAACTTGTCTCTGAGGATAGTCAACTACAACAAGGTGCCTGGAGCCAAGCTTGACACCAGAGTTTGGTCCCTGAAACCTACATGGTAGAAGGAAAGACTTGACTACCTTAAGTGTCCCCCAACCTCCACAAATGTGCTTTGATGTGTGCACACACAAACAAATGTAACAACAACAACAACAAAACTTTTATTAAAATTTCATTGTTCTCACCTCATCATCAAAAGGCTTCCTTGTACATCATCCCAACTGCAAGTGCCAAACACAGGCCTGAGACTTTCAGCAGAAGCGCCTGATCCTAAGTCACGTTCTGTGTCCCTGCCTACCACTATTTCAAGCAAACTCACGGTTTTCCTCGTATAATCGCTTGCTGCTTATTTATTTCCTTATCGGTAGGTCTCAGGTAGCCCAGGCTGGCTTCAAATTCACTGTGCGACAGAGAATGACCTTGGCTTTTGATTCTGCTACCTCTGTCTTCCAGGTGCTGGAATTCCACGCCCCACTTTGGTCTGTCCCCCTGCAGTCTCTCACTTTGGTACCCTCTGCTATTTAGGGCTGTGACATGGGCAGTGGGTACCGAAGTGTGAATCCTTTAGCAGCACAGCCTAGGATAGAGCCCTCGAGGAGAGGGCCAGTTTGCTGGTCACCTGTGAGTTTCCAAAGCATCATGCTATGCCTGGAACACAGTGGACACTTAAAACATGTTTCACATTAGTAACTGAGTGGACTGCTCTAAGCAGGTATGGGGCTGATATACATGTCTCTGAACAGCCTTCAGCAGAGAGCAGGAGGGGAAATGGCTACACAGAACATCCTGCCTGGAGACTCACTGCTGCCAAGCAGCTAATCCTTTTTACTAACGAGCCATTCTTAGTACCTTTTTCAAAATCTTCAGTAGTCAACATATTTCCTGCTGCTGCCCAAGTTCATATGGTTTTGAGCAATTGCCCTGTTTTACCATATTGTGATATATTCTCTGCTGTGTTTTCTGTCTGGCACAGTGTCTGGCACTGTAATGGATGCCCAACAAATATTTGAATTAAGGACAGACATTGAATTATAAACAAATAGTCAAATAGGTTGCTCTTAAGATCCTAAACTGGCGGTGGTGGAGCACACCTTTAATCCCAGCACTCACGAGACAGAGGCAGGCGGGATCTCCCAGTTTGAGGCCAGCCTGGTCTACAGAGCAAGTTCCAAGATAGTCAGTGCTACACAGAGAAACCCTGTCTGGAAAAACCAACCAACTAACCAACCAACTAAACAAACAGACAAAAAGATATATGATACTATATTTTCATCACTAAAAGGATATTATGTATCTTTTAAACGAAGATTTTAGTGTGTTTGTCTGTCTGTCTGTCTGTCTGTCTATCTGTCTGTCTGTCTGTGTGCATACAGGTACCTAAATGCCAGAACAGAATGCTGAACCCACTGGAGCTAGAGTTACAGATCCCAGCATGGGCACTAGGATCCAAGCTCAGGTCTTCTGCAAGGGCAGTGCATGCTCTAAAGCAGCACACCATCTCACGTGCCAGCGTTCTCCATATTATCTATGGTGATCAGGAAGTTACATGTTACTGTAGCAGTTACTTCTCTGTTGCTGTGCTAGGGTTACCACGGCCAAGGCAACTTCTAGGAAGAACAGTTCGCTCTGGCTTACTGCTCCAGGGGAGGAGTCCATAGTGACAGGGAAGGCAGGGCAGCAGGCTACAGGAATAGGAAGGTGAGAGGCCATGACCAGCCACATGCAGGGAGCCTAGGGTGCCAGCTGCCTGTGAGGCTAGGATATACTCCCCAAGTCCACCCCTCAGTGACATACTTCTCCAGTGAGGCTCTACCTTCTGAAGATTCCTTAACTTCCCAAACAGAGTCACCAACTTGGGACCAAATGTTTGAGTATCTGAATCCCATCACGGACATTTCCCACTCAAGCGACCGCAGTCTGCGCAGACACATGATAATTGTTCTGGGCAGTTGTCCCATAGAAATGAAGACTTACATTTACACAGAAACCTATATACAAATGTTTGCAATTGTTTTGTTTATGATTGCAGTTTTGGAAGACGATCCATGATTCCTCCAGTAGGTGAATAATTAAGCAAATAGCCATCTGTGGAATATTATTCAGCAACAAAAAGGAATAAGTTACTGACACATACAACAACTTTGATGGGTCTCAAGGAAGCGACAGTGAATGAAAAGTCAGTCTTGGGATGTGTGACGTCGCTTACACAACATCCTAAGAATGACAAAATTACACACAGAGAGAAGCACCGCAGTCTAGAGAGGTGGCTGGCGTTTTAAGGCAGTAGCAAGAGGGTCTCTGGGATGGATCTTGCCTGACGATGCTGACACGGACGCACACCTGCTAGGAAACTGCCCAGAACAATGCACACACGCGAAAGTGAAAGGAGCGCAGATAAACCACCAAAAAGCCGACCAGGATTTTACCAGCGCTCATTTCCGGGTGGTGATATTTGTACTCTAATTATGCAGGATGTTGCCTTCAAGGAAATGGGGCAAAGGGCACACATACTCTTTCTATATCATTTCTTACAACTGTTTGGGAACTCACAAAGGTCTCAACTGAAAGAACCTGGCAATTCCTTGGAACCCAGGCCTGTTTTAGGAATTAGCAAGGAAAAACACATAGTGCTGATCTTTGAAAAGCTTTCTTTGACTGTGTAAACCATCAATGTCATCTTAAATTCTGGAGGTGACCCCAGTGTGAGGTTTTATAATTCAAAATCACACCATGATGATGTGTCTACCTGGATTCTGTCTTTTAAATTTGGGGTTCAGGGCCTTATTCATTTCTCTCACTCGTTAGGGTCCATTAGCTACACTAATAAACAGTAAAGGCTTCTACTACCGAGGAGAGCTCGTGTGAGACACTGAATGCTGTATTATGGGTGCTCTCTATAAATACGGCTTAAAATTAGATGGCAAAGACTTCCAATTCACATCCTGCCAACTGTCTTACCACACTTTTTTTTTCCCTTGCCCATTTGCCTGCCTTGCTATCCTCTGTAATGAGTGAGTTACTGAGTTACAGTAATTGTAGCTGGGAAAACCATCACGCAGAGGAGGGGCGAAGCAGCTCAAAACCTGCCTTATTTTTAAATGAGTGAAGCCTCTGTCATTTTTTGGCTGAGTTACAGCCTCGCAGCAAAGTCAAAGGACCAGTCGAGTAAATGGCACGTGGGGAGGGCTCGTGGCAGCATACATTAACCGGATTTCGTTTTCCCTTAATAAAGAATTTCAGTTTTTCCACAGCTAACTGTATAATCAATTTGCTGCCCTGCTGCCTGGCTAACTTGCTCTTGGCTCCACTTCAATACTATCGAGCAGAGCCTGTAGCCAGGGCATGAGGAGGAGCCAGTTTAAGGGGGAAGGAGCTCCTTGCTGGCACACCAGAGTCCTCTCCTTCCTGGAATTTTCCTGGGCTTTGTTTGTTTGTTTCCATCTTCCTCTTGTGGTTGTTTTGAAACAGGGTCTCTCGAAGTCCAGGCTGGTCCCCACCTCACTAGGAGGGGAGGATGAACTTAAACTTCTGATCCTTCTGTCTCTAGCTCCTCTGTGCTGGGATTACATGCATGGACCATCATACCTGCTTCATGCAGTGCTGGGGATTGAACCAGAGTTTCCTGTGTCCTATACAAGCATTGAGCCATATCCCTGGCCCTGAGTCTTTCAGTCTCCTTTTCCTTGCCCTTTTTTTTCTTCCCTCTCTTTTCTATCTATGTCGTTCTTCTGAAATTACATGTATTTATGTGTGTGGGTGGGTTAGCATGCCAAGGCATGGGTGTGGAGGCCAAACGACAAATTGCCTGGTCAAGTCTGGTTTCTTCACTGTGTGGATCCCCGAGGATTGAACTCAGATCATCAAGATAGGTGGCGAATCTCTTTACCCACTGAGTCATCTCATGGGCTGTCTTTACTCTGTAGGGAGCAAGATGCCCAGACTTGCCTTAAACCCTTGGGCTCACATGGTCTTGCTGCCCCCGACTCCTGAAGAGCAGAAACAGCAGACATACATCACTTGATCTTTCATCCTGTTTATAAAATAGAACTAATTTTATTTGCTATTATTAGTGGGTATGCTGGCTTCTTTTATGTCGATTTAGCGATCCTAACTAAGACAGTGTGCTGTTCGGATGTGTGAGTGCCCTGCGCGGCTCCTGTGGAGGTCAGAAGCAACCTCGGGAATTGGTGCCCTCCATCCACCTCGTCTGAGGCAGGGTCTCTCTGGTTTCTGCATACTCGGGCCAGCTGATCTGTGAGTTTCCAGATGATTCTCTTGTCTCGCCTCCATCTCCCTGTAGGGGTTTAAGCATTACAAGTGTGTGTCACCACATCGAGGGCTTTTTTGTTTGTTTGTTTGTTTGGTTGGTTGGTTTTGGTTTTTTGAGACAGGGTATCTCTGTATATTTGAAGCCTGTCCTGGAACTCATTTGGTAGACCAGGATGGCCTCGAACTCACGGAGATCTGCCTGCCTCTGCCTCCCAAGTGCTCAGATTAAAGGTGTGTGCCACCACCACCACCACCCGGCCACATCTAGATTTTTTAATGTACATTCTGGGGGTCAAACTAAGGTCGGCAGACTTTCCTGTGTAAGTTCTTTACCCAGGGAACCATCTCCTTATCTTCTGATATCATATCCTCAACGTACCCAAGCATGATGCTCCGAGTGTCCCCATCCTGGCCATCTGAATCTCTGTTATAACATCCGGGATGGTGACAGAGCTTCCTTAACCACGTCCTGAGGACTGGATGACATTCAAGTTGACAGTCTTTCTTCTTCTGCAGCTTTGGAGCACCCCGGAAGGCTTTGCAGTTTTATGTTATCATTTAACTATGGAAGAATTTAGAGTGCTGAGGGGAACATGCATTTCCAGTCCAGTTGTGGCTGTGAGAAAAGCTGCCGAGTCTGTAGCAGACGCTGTGCACGATCGGCACTCTGAAGTTATCCTCCTGGAGGCTTGGAGAGAGTGCAGAGAAAACACATTCTCTCATAACTGCTGATTGTGTTCTTCCAGCCTGTCCCAGGCCTGGAAATTATACCCTATAGGATGGGCTCGTTCACTAACTTACTTGTAATTCCACATTTTCCCCCTAGCTCGCTGGATTACAAGACACAAGTTAAACATACAAGATAAACAAATATTATCTTTAGTCACACAATCACCAGACAAAAAGCTCCTCAGAGCAAGCCGGCTCCACCCTCCGGGTTGCTATTTCTGCTCCTCATTCCGAAGGCTGCAACTTCCATTTGAGGACTGTGGTCTCAGCATGCCTCGGAAGAACGGCTGTGCTCTGAAGTTAAGCGGGCCAGGACCCCTCCCTCTGTCTAGGTGCTGGGACCCTAAAATTTGATTTGCTCCCCAGATAACTTCCTTATCATTAACCCCTCAGGGGCCAGGCCCGTGAGGATCACACAATCCTGAGAGTTC
This sequence comes from Arvicola amphibius, assembly GCF_903992535.2. NCBI lineage: Eukaryota > Metazoa > Chordata > Mammalia > Rodentia > Cricetidae > Arvicola > Arvicola amphibius. The sequence goes on along the minus strand of NC_052057.2, from coordinate 71,185,999 downwards.
ATGGTATAGAAACCCTCACAGAGCCCTCTGTCCCAGCTATGACTTCTTCCCGCATTTCCCGGACATTCTTTCTCTGACATTTACACCTCTTGCTATATAGTTTGGGGCTATGTGTCACTGTGCAGCCATTCCTGGGTGGTACACCATAGTTTAGAATAATTCCCCCCTCCAAACTTACTACAATTTTTCCACTTTCCCCCCTCCCCGAGTTTCCTCAGAGGATCCCTAAGATGTATTCTAAGGAGCTGAGAAGTCTGTCTACTTCCCTCATCTCTCCCCATCTACGGTGGGGGGTTCTTTTCCTGTGAGTCACATGGGAAAGGGTACACAGCACTACAGAGATCAGAACAGGTGTCCCATTAATTACAATCTTTGTTCCTCCGGAATCCCGAGGGTCAGTGCTCACCCTAAGCTATGCCTGTGACTCAACACAACGTTTATTGTCCTGTGAACTCATTCCTGGCTGCTGAATAACACTCCAGTTTTTAGCGGGATCTCCCTAAATGGACTTAATTGAAAATTCATTCAATTGCCTTGAAATCAGAAGTTCAACACACTAGAGGACTCACTATCCTTGATCAGAGGAACACAAACAATCGAGACAATCGCAACCGAATCTCTGTTTGGCCCTCTTTGAGAACTGCTGTAGCGTGGCGTCGTTACTTGCTGAAAACATTCTACCAGTCACCGAAGGGGCCTGTTCAGCTCTACAAACTCTTGGCCGGTAATTTCTCCTCTCGACACAGAAAAAGAGTCATAGCTCAGGTCTCATCAAACCATCTGCCAGATGTCTGAATGGTGCCAAACAACAACCAAAAACCACCACATTGAAGACAGTTGCGTGATGTCCTTGGGACAAGCCATGACAAGTCTGGGCAATCATTTGAAAGAAACTTCTGCAAAACAGAGATCATGTCCAGCCCCATGAGGAGGCCACACCCCCCGTGTCACTGCAGATAACCATCCAAGAGATTCAGGGTGACTCACTCAGAAGTCCACCAGCACACTCTGCAAGAGCTCTCTGGAGCCGGGTGTCTTTACTCTGATGCTCCCTGGCACAGAGTCAGCCTACTGCTTCCCTGCCACTTTTTTTTTTTGCAGTGTTTGCACAAGATGCCACTGTGGCCTAAGCCTTTGGTCTTAACCCAGAACCACAGATTTCTAATAAAATTCCTTGGCAAGCCGAATTTCAGAGGGCTAGTCTCTCTCTCGCACTCTCTTTCTATTCATTATTTATCTCTCTATTCCTTTTGTTTGTTTGTTTGTTTTTCGAGATCGGATTTCTCTGTGTATCTTTAGAGCCTGTCCTGGAACTCACTCTGTAGACTAGGCTGTCCTCCAATTCTCAGAGATCCGTCTGCCTCTGCCTCCTGAGTTCTGGGATTATAGGCCTGCACCACCACTGCCTGGCCCTTTTTCCTTTTTTAATTAAAATGTTTTGATCATTTACCAGTTACCCTCCCCCAGCTTCCCTAGATCCTCCCTTCTTCCCTACCCACCCACCTTTATGTTCTTTCTTTCTCTTAAAGAAAAAAAAACAAAACAAAAATCAAAATAAGCAAGCAAAAGATCCTTAAGAAAAGAAAAGCCCAAACAAAAAGTCTACAAAAATAACACTGAACTCATTTTGCATTGACCAACTACTCCTTGGCATGGTGACTGCCCTGGAGTGTGGCTGATATACCCAGTTTTCTCTTCGAGAAAACAAATTGATTTTCCCTTTGCCAAAGGGTATCAATTTATAGATAATTTCTTGGCTGGGGTGGGAGGCCCTGCCCACTCTCAGTGCTGGGACCCCATCTGGCTTAAACCTGTCCAGGTCTTGTGCATGCAGCCACAGTCTCCGGGAGTTCGTATGTGCATCAGACCCGCTGTGTCTAGAAGACACAGATTCCTAGGAGTCCTCCCTGGCCTCCGACTCTTAAAATCTTCCCACCTCCCCTCTACATAGCTCCCTGAGCACTAAGAGAAGGGATCTGATGAAGATATCCTATTTACCAAGTGCTCCAAAGTCTCTCACTCTGCACATTGTCCAACTGTGGGTTTCTTAGTTCCCATCTACTGTAAGGAAAAGCTTCTCCGATGATGACTGAGCAAGACACTGATCTACGCTTATACCAGAATGTCAGTAGGAGTCATTTTTTTTTTTCTTTTTTCTTTTTCTGGTTTTTCGAGACAGGGTTTCTCTGCAGCTTTTTTAGAGCCTGTCCTGGAACTAGCTCTTATAGACCAGGCTGACCTCGAACTCACAGAGATCCGCCTGCCTCTGCCTCCCGAGTGCTGGGATTAAAGGCGTGCGCCACCACCGCCTGGCTAGTAGGAGTCATTTTTATGCTGTGCTCTTTTAACAGAATAATAGTACTAGGTTTTCCCTTAAGCCATGAACTCTCTGGTCTCAGGTTCTTGACGCCTTTAGCAATGTCAGGCATTGGTTCCATCCCACAGTGTTAGTGCTAAAGGTCAAACCCAGACTTAATGCATTCCAGGAAGCACATATGCTACACCCCTATCGTTCAAATATTCTGTGCTCTTACACACACACACACACACACACACACACACACACACACACCATAAGCAAATCAAAATAAAATAAAACGAATCAAAGTGAGCACAGCACAAGCAGCATCAGAAGAGGCCAGACCAAGCATCCCAGAGGCTCTTCTCCACCCCGGGGTTCTACACCTGGGGGCTGTGCTGTGACCAGAAGCTCTCACTGTGACAGATGACACAGACAGAAATGTGACTAACAACTAAGAAACGAATTACAGAAAACAGCTTGAAGATTTTGAAATGAGGAAAAACCTAGTCTTCTTTTTTCCCCTTTGAAACTAAGCACACACCTCCCATTCCGCTCACATTGAATAATTTGGCAAAAAACCAAGATGTCCCTTGTTTCCAATACTTAAATACTCCTTGGCACATAGACACCAAAACAATCTCTACAGTGACACAATAAGTCAGGTTTATCATGCAAGAAGACAGGCTACTTGTTTTTTATTTTTATTACAAATCAATTTCCCAAATAAAATCAACGTCTACACCACTAGACACAGGCTGAGCAGACCCCATGTTGCCTGGCATTCGTCAGAAGTCTCCCTCTGCCCGAGTCATTGTATGAAGGTGAAGACACAGACTGCGCTCCTCAGCTTTTCACCCGTTCACCATTTAACAATTGTTTGCTTGACACGAGCTAACATTTTGGGTGCTATGGGGATCTGTGTCAGGGGAAGTCCCAAGAGTAAACAGATGGTATGTTCAAATTGGGATGATCCAAGCGGGGGGAATGGCCTTTCTTTACAAAAGAGTCTCATTTCAAAAGTTTGGGTAAGCAGAGGGGTGAGTTACAGTAAGCAGAGGGGTAAATTCAGGTAAGTGCTCAGACATCTTTCCTGTATGACCAGAGACACTGGACACATATACGCTGGCCCTCATAGTGGAGCTCGGCTGGAATGTGGAGCGTACAGCTAGGGACTGGAGAAGCGCGGACATTAGACCAGAGTATGGAGCCGGGCATGGGTTCTGAAAGTGGGTGCGAAGTCCTCTCCAGGTGGGTGTGAAGTCCTCTCCAGGAGGGTGTGAAGTCCTCTTCAGGTGGGTGCGAAGTCCCCTCCAGGTGGGCATTTCTAGTGAGCAGGTGGGCAGGGAGCTCAGTGCTATGGGCAGGCATGTCCCAGGACTGATTAGTTGGGGCTGGATGGAAGGCAAAGCAACGGGTAGTCCCAGATGACCGTACTCGGGATGGCGGCTTTGCTGCTTTAAAGCGTGGCTACAGGATAAGGGGTAGATGTTTTCTTTGCTCCAATGGGATGATAATGTCAGATATCAGAAAGGGAAAGAGAGAGACACTTCTTAAAAGACAGATTGCATGTGCAATTCTCTCTCTGGAAACCGAGATGCCACGACACAGGGCATTTACTGCACAATCCTCAGTAACTGCTCTCATCTGGGTGTCTGGGTGTCTCTCTCCCTCTGCCTCTATTATTTTCAGTGCTGAAATGCCCAAATACCCAACACAGTGGTATTAGAAGGTAGGGGAGGTGATAGGTATTGAAACATGTGCATTCATGAGTAGAATTAGTGGCTTTGTAAATGATGGTGAAGCCCAATCAATCATATCTGGTTAGGGTGTGGCCACCTGGAGCCCAGGTAGAAAAGCCGGGAGATGCAGGGCACTTGCTCTCTCTCTCTACGCAGTGCTCGCCAGATCCTTCTGGATTTTGGATCTCCTACTCTTGTAGTGTGAGTTCCTCCTTTTTCAATTATTAAAATATAACTGTTGTTCTTGAGCTGGTCTGGTTATTTATAGCACCAACCTAATTTGTCAGCACATAAGAGATAATAGGAATTAGCTAGAGCACTATACCATGTAAGCATGTAGCAAGATGATGTCATGTCCCAAGCATCTCCTTACCATAGACAGGGTGACACCTACTTGCCAGGAAGTTGGTCTTTGTTGGACACCAATCTGCCAATATCTTGAGTGTAGAGTTCCCAGCCCCAGAACTGTGAGGTATGCATTTCTTTTGTTCAAAAACCTCAAACTAGCGTTAGCGTATGATCCAGCAATGCCACTCCTGGGCACATTCTCAAAGCATTCAACACAGATACCTGCATATCCATCTTCTGTGCAGCAACATTGCTTATGATAGCCAGGTTGCAGGATCCACCTAGATCCCCACCAGCACTAGGTTTTTAAAAAAGAACACAGGCGCGCGCGCGCGCGCGCACACACACACACACACACACACACACACACATGCACAATTATAAAAGTAGATGGGGGACCATTTGGAAAGAAAAGGACCAGCTGGGAAAAGGGGAAGGAGGTGATGGGAGTTGAATAGGAGTAATAAATTTACATTTATTTATTAAATAAATACATTTAATAAAACGTCATAACAAAACATAAATCATAAAACTTTTTTGTTGCTTACAAGTCACCCAAAATGCAGTGTTTTTTGTAAGAAAGAACACTTCTTTTTAAAAAATATTTATTTCTTTATTATGCATACAATATTCTGTCTGTGTGTATGTCTGCAGATCAGAAGAGGGCATCAGACCTCATTACAGATGGTTGTGAGCCACCGTGTGGTTGCCGGGAATTGACCTCAGGACCTTTGGAAGAGCAGGCAATGTTCTTAATCACTGAGCCATCTTTCCAGCCCCAAGAACACTTCTTTTTATTATTTATTTATTTATTTTTTTTTTTATTAAAAATGTCTGCCTCCTCCCCGCCTCCCATTTACCCCTTCCCCCTCCACTCCCCCTCCCTCTCTTATCCAGAGAGCAGTAAGGGTTCCATGCCCTGTGGGAAGTCCAAGTTCCTCCCCCCTCCATCCAGGTCCAGGAAGGTGAGCATCCAAACAGGCCAGCCCCCCCCACCCCAAGCCAGTATGCGTAGTAGGATCCAAATCCAGTGTCATTGTCCTTGGCTTCTCAGCAGCCCTCATTGTCCGCCATGTTCAGGAAGTCCGGTTTTATCCCATGCTTTTTCAGTCCCAGTCCAGCTGGGCTTGGTAAGCTCCAAATAGATCAGCCCCACCACCTCAGTGGATGGGGGGACCCCTCGCAGTCCTGACTTTCTTTCTCATGTTCTCCCTCCTTCTGCTCCTCGTCAGGACCTTGGGAGCTCAGTCCCGTGCACCAGTGTGGGGCTCTGTCTCTATCTCCATCCATCGCCAGGTGAAGGTCCTATGGTGATATGCAAGATATTCATGAGTATGGCTATAGGATCTGGCCTTTTCTGGCTCCTGAGAACACCTCTTTTTAAAACAAGTTTCTCTTTATGTACTATTCCCATCCTTCAAGGCGGAAGTCCCTTGAGTACCCTGAAACTAGTTTCTTCTTCTAAGCCACTTTGTTAGCTACCTTTCTCACCTCTGGCATGAATGCCTGACCAAAATGACTTAAAGGAAGAACTTCTTTTGGCTTAAGGTACAGGGATACGGTCCATCACGGCAGGGAAGGCATGGACTTGGAGTAGGGCAGTCTATGGTGATGAGAGCTTGGGACTTGTTTACGTCTGCAGGATCAGAACGTGGAAATGTTAGGTGAAGAAGGGGAACTGGGCCGTCTCCCTCCAAAGCCCATCGGTGGTCGGCTGCATCTTCTAGCGAGGACCCATGTCCAAACAGTTCTGCAACTTCCCCAAATGGCATCATCAACTGGGGACCAAAACTGCTTGGGGGACACTTCAAGTTTAATCTAAAGCGTCATCTTCTTAGTTGTTTATGTGGGTCCCCTTGTCCTTTAATCTTCACTTTTGTTTTTATTTCTATAGCATCTTTATTACAACATCTAGCAATACATAATAATAATACATAATAATAATAATATAATAATATAATAATAATAATAATGCAGGGAGGTTACTTAGTTTGATTAGTTATTGTGCTGGCTACCATTTAAAAAAAATGTCAACTTGATACAGGCTAGAGTCATTTTGGAAGAAGGAACCTCAATTGAGAAAATGCCCCCTCCTGATTGACCTCTGGACAAGCCTGGGGTGCATTTTCTTGATTAATGATTGATGTGGGTGAGTCCAGCTCACAAGGAGTGGTGCCAAGCCTGGGTTATGGTCCTGGTGGCGTAAGAAAGCCAGTAAGCAGCACCCCTCCATGGCCTCAGCATCTGTCCTACATCCAGTTCCTGCCCTGACTTCCCAGTGATAGGGTATGACCTAAGAGCTGTAAGCTGGAATCAACCCTTCTCCCCAACTTGGTTTTGGTTGTAGGTGTTTTATCACAGCAGTAGAAACCCAAGACATCTATCTTTGATTCTTTAATTGTCCTACTAAAATCAATGTAACAAGCCCTGTAGATTAGCTCAGTGATAGAGCACTCGCTTGTCTACCAGGCCCACGCCCTTTGGCTTGATACCCAGCTCGGAAAACAATTACCATGGCATTTGTTCCTCAGTCTGTTGAGTCAAGATTCTCCATAGGTAATTTAACCATGGTCTCCTAATTTGCTGTGAAAGTCTCAGCTTATACCTGTATTTTGAGTCACCAGCAACAGGTCATTCATGTCTGTCATAAATGTATCCTAAAGAGAATATTCATATTGCGTTATACTATGCCTTGGGTCCATAGCATATAAAGAACTCTTAGAACTCAACAGTAAAAAGAAAACTCAGTTTTAAAATGGGCAAAGTTATTTCCCAGTTTTCCACGGAGGATATACACATGACCAAGAAGCACATCCCTGTACCACCCAATAGATCAATGGCAGTGTGAATCAAGAACACCCCTGACGTTCTCGTGAGACATTCCGGAGGGTGTCTAGTCTGCTTCAACTTTCCTCCCTGTCTTGTTTCCCCTTTCCCTTCCCTTCTCTGTTACTTTTTAAGAGCATTTTCTCCTCCCTTGGCAACTCGAAGCGCATGTGGAAGTAACACTGACTAGCTGCCCTCAGAGACCTGACGGCGAAGCTGAAAACTCCTAACACATAGAAGAGGCTACAGGGTGTCGCACTTTAAACAGCGTCTGAGCACAAAGCCACAAGTGACCCGCTCCTTCCGAGGGACAGAGGCTGAGTCCATACCTGGGAACAGTGAGATGGACGTGACATAGTCGGTCAAGCGTCACTTCAGGTCACTCTCATTGGAAGAAGCCTGGGAGAGCCTATTGACAATCGCAACATGCTGCACATTCACTGAGCCTGGGGAATGGCTTTGTTTTCTGTAATTACAATCACACTTGACTGATACCGTAAAATGCCAATACAACCCCCCTCCCTAACTCTAACTTGGATGACCTCTTAGCATTCATGGTACAGGATTTGACCTATAATACACTGTGTTTATATAAGACTCTATATTTAGCATCAAATGGAAAAGTTTGCCAATAATGAGGTTTTGGAATGCAGTCAATTCACGGGAACCTGGGCTGGCTCACAACAGCTCCGCAGCCCTGCACGATTCTCGTGGAGAGTGACTGGATTTAGAAGCGGCGATTGTGCAAGGAGCTCCTGCGAGGACTCTTGTCCTCAGAGACCCACATCCCTCCTCTGCCTTCTCCTGGAAACCTTGGCTTCCAACTCCGGGCCAGCACTAGCCCATCGGCCTGAGGGACTCAAGCCCTGCTGGGTTGCCTTCACTTGACAATTGCTTCATTTAATCACCCATTTCTTTTCTGGAAAAGAAAAGCCAATTCCAAACAAAATCTACTGAAGTATCACCATGACTGCCAATATACGAAGCTCATCTCCAAACAAGAAGAGCAGCGGAAACATTCCAAGAGATAAAATTCTCTCATCAGCCCCCTTTTCAGCGGCGTTAGAGGTACATTTTAAGCTCTCTACACTAAGAATGTTCTGGCACAGACTAAGAAAAAAAATGAGAATTTTTCCTATTTCAAGTGTTTTTTTTTTTTAAGAAACAATTTTCCATATTGTGTCAGATCATTTTTCCACCAAGACCAATATAATACTTAGTAGATACAGACATGGTGTTGAAATGCCTTGAAAACATAAATACTGCAGAGGGAGGGGTGATAATGAGCCTGCATCCTTGGGAATGTATTCCTCCAAGCTCTGGTTTGTGAAAAAATACTTTGAAAAGGACATTAAGCCTATAGAAAAGACAAAATATTTGTCGTCTAACTTCTTGCTTCTTTTAGCATACGACTTTAGCAAATGGTTTTTTAAAAAAAAACAAACAAAGCTGGAAGTGCTAAGAGTTAAGGGTGTCTCCAGATGATGCCAAGCATGTGTTTCGCGGCATTCTTTATAATATGGAAGCGTTTTTCGGGGTCTGGCTCTAAAAGTTGAGTTAAGCAGTTCACATGTTAACTCCAGGGCTCTCTGCCTAGACACGATTTTGTTCATCCTTCGCTCCTGCTGCGAAGGGAATGGAGGGACAGAAAGCTTCACCGCCCTGGGTACTGTGCTCTACTGCTTTAAATTCGCTCCGAGAGCGGAAGCCATGTTTTCCCAGATGTTTGCCTGTGGTTTTTCTCAGTATCATCATTTTGTCCTTAAACTATGGGAGAGACTTACGAGTAAACAGAAGAGCCAGCATTGGCTTTTTTGCTCTAAGTGCTGTTTACTGAACAGCTTTTCAAGATTAACAAGACTGAAGATGGTGTGGGGACTGGAAGAGGAGAGCAGAGAGAGAGAGAGAGAGAGAGAGAGAGAGAGAGAGAGAGAGAGAGAGAGAGAGAGAGAGGGCGAGGGAGGGAGGGAGGGAGGGAGGGAGGGAGGGAGGGAGGGAGGGAGGGAGGGAGGGAGGGAGGGAGAGAGAGGGAGAGAGAGGGAGAGAGAGGGAGAGAGAGGGAGAGAGCTGGTGAGCTGGTTCCTTTACTCTCTGGAAAGATGGTACAGGAACTCGGAGAGCGCTGGTTCCTTCACTTCCTGGAAAGGCTGAAAACAATTCGCCCTTCATTCCTGTTGTTACTTCTGAAAGGGAGCTCAGATTTTCCATTTCAAAACTTTCCAGATTACTCTCCCACTTGTTCATTGTTTCATTTGGACTCGCTTAGAACAACATCTGAACACTTGCCTTCCCATCTCAAAGCAGCGAAGATCCCGATGATCCAGTAGTAGCCTAGACCAGACTGCGGTCCTATTGGAGAGATCCACTAGAACCTACTTCATTTCGCCAAGGCTGCTGAATAGAAGAGTTTGCAAAACACGCACTCAGCCTGATGGCCTGAGCTCAGCCCTTGGAATCCGCGCGGTGCAAGCATGGAATTTGCTCCCAAAGTTGTCTTCTGAGTGCAAATTACTCTCCGCCCTCCCACAAATAAATGTAATTTTAAAATTCCCCAAAGAGGCTGAGGATGTAAATAAAATGCTTGCCTAGCAGGCATGAAGTGTTAGGTTTGATCCCCAGAACTGCATAATGGGATTGAGTGGCGGGGCGGGGTGGGGGGCGGGGGAGGCTCGACTGTAGAAGAGGATATCTCTGGAGTGAGGGGCACAGGCAGGAAGGTCAGGAGTTCAAAGTCATTCTCCACTACATAACAACTTTGAGGCTATCCTAGGTTATATGAAAACTTGTCTTGAAGAAAACAAACATTAACATAACAACAACAAAAAACACATAATAGCAAGGTTGTAAAAATTACACGTCATATTTTTAATTAGTTTCTAGCTTAAAAAAAATTTCAAGGCATGGAGTTGGGAGCCTGGTGACCTGAGTTCAAACTATGGCATCTATGTAAAAGTAGAAGGAGAGACCTGACTTTACAAACTCACTGGCACTCCCATTATGGCACATGCACCCTCCACCAATCATGCATATGTGTGCATGTGCACATATACATGCCAATCATAATAATAAATGAAAATTTAAATTCCAAGGTACTTTGCGTGTAAAATTTTCCTCTTCTTTTATAAACAAATACATTTGGAGACTAGAATAGTTATGGTAGCATTGTGCAACAAAACATAGTTAGAATTGGGGGGGGGGCTGGGCAGTGATGGCGCACACCTTTAATCCCAGCACTTGAGAGGCAGAGGCAGGCGGATCTCTGTGAGTTAGAGGCCAGCCTGGTCTACAAGAGCTAGTTCCAGGACAGGCTCCAAAGCCACAGAGAAACCCTGTCTCGAAAAACCAAAAAAAAAAAAAAAAAAGAATTGGGAACAGGATCTTTCTTATTTATTTTGCAGATAAGCATACAAGATTATTAGATATTATAAAGGATGTTTAATAAATTATCCTCTACCATCTCCTTTTATAGCATCCTCTCAGTTCCCTTTCTCCTTTTTTACTCTCTATAGTTTTCCTCAGGTTTTAATACAATCACACCGTATGTGTATGTGTATATATGTATATATATATATATAGTGTATGTGCATGTATATATGTATTGTGTATTTATATATATGTAGTGAGCCTTTCTCTGTCCTGACAGTCAGTTCCCAAATAATGCCATGGAGACTTATTATTAATTATGAAAGCTCAGCCTTAGCCTAGGCTTGTCCCACTAGCTCATAAGAAAAATTAGTCCATTTATTTTAATTTATGTTCTGTCGCATACCACCCATCCTGATTCCTCTGTGTCTTCTCACGTCGCTGCACTTCTTCTTCCCAGAGTCCTCTGTGAACCCAGAAGTCCTGTTTAACCTTTTTCTACCAAGATATTGGACATTTAGCTCTTTATTAAACCAATCAGAAGGCACCTTGAAAATGACACATCTTCACAGTGTAGACAAATATTCTGAAACATTTCCCCCTTTTTGTCTAAATGAAAAGGAAAGGGTTTAGTGCTAAATAGTAAAGCTATATACAATAAGAACAATTATCAAGTAAAGATTACATTTGCAATGTCCAGTCCATTTGCATTTGGAAAATTCAGAGAAAATACTTCATTATCTATCTTGTCTTGGAGAGTCCAAAGTTTTATGTCTAATTTGCTTTCTATCCAAATTTAAATTACCAAGCCCAAAATATCTTTTTGGAACTTAAAATATTTTCTTAGACTTAAGCTTTTATGTTTCTTTTTTTTTGCACAAATTTAATGTTTATTCCACGTTTCTGTCATATTCCTGGATCCTTCACCAATGTTACATGAGGAAAAAAACAAAAGCAAAACAAATGAAAAACTGAAATCAGAATCAGTAATGTTATCCAAGGAGGGAAGCAAATAAATTAAACTCTAGCAGCCATCAGCAAGAGGCCAGCAAGGAGAACGCTGTGGAAGGACATGAGGTTGCTAGAAAACTGCAGACTTTCACCAGCAAAACACGCTCCTGCACGGAGTGGAGCAGAAACAGATCTTTTCCTGCTAAGGTAACAGAAATGCAAGTTCTTTTTGAATACTGTGGAAAGGCAAATGTGTGTATCATGGTAATTCTACCCAGCTGTTACAGTGTGGGCCAGGAACACACCTGCGGATTCTAGGGTGGTGTATACTGTAATTCTCTGATTGGGGTAGTGGACACACTAGCAAAAATTGGGGGGAGGAAGGGAAGAAATGAACACAGAGGTACAAGACAAAGGCGAATGAGACTTCTCTTATATCTTAGCAACATTTAGATGGAATCAAACTTCAGTGCAGTCCACTCTGCTTAGATGAGGCTTTGGTTCAGCTCCCAATCTCGATTGTGTGACGCAGTCTCCTGTGAGAACACTCAGGTGTCTTCTTAAACAACAAACCTATTTTTAGTGGTGGAGCCGCTCTTTGTAGCTGTGTCTGCGCGGGACTGATAACCAATTACTATCTTTGGAGGAAGTCCTAACCTTTCCTTGTATGCCCTCCCTATGTGTGTGACTGCGTCTCTGTTTTCACACTCAGGAGTCCATATTGCTCTCTTATCACCTTTACCTCTAACACTGACAACAGCTCCACATACATCATCGCTGTAGTCATCAAAAGATTCTCCAATAAGGCACAGCAGTGTCTCTAGCCAAAAGCGATCGAGGTCACTTCGTCTCTGCTGCTTGTTCAATGTAATTAGCCATCGACCACCCCGTTTGTTCTTCTCATCTTCCCACATAGGCTCAATACCATCCTTAAAAAGTGAGTAGTCACAGCCAGGCATTAAATTACTAGACAACTGGATATGGTTGTATAGAGCCCAAAAGTCTTCAACAGTATCAAACTTAGAGATCAATCGAAGGTTTGCTTGCCAAGTTTTGCTTTTATCATTTTTAAAAAACCAGAGTGCCCACCTGTTCTGGAGAGCGTGTTTGATATAGTGCTCTGGGTTGGCAACCTCCTGACTGGATTCTGTTTTCTCCTCTTCCGCAGGTGGGGGATTAGTAGTAGGGGTGGTTTCTGGTTCCACAGTTGCCATCTTAGATCGATCTCAGCTTTTATGTTTCTTAACCCTATAAACTTTATATCTCTTATGTAAGTTCCATTTTTGAATGTGATAACAAAGAAAACTGTAAAACTAAAACTATGACTATCTTATCTTCTACCCAATCAGAGACCCTAGAAGGATATAATATTACCTGAGTAAAGAGGAAGTGAGATCAAGCAATTTACAAAACTATAGAAATGACAGAAATTGCTGGGTGCCTGGACAGTCACACCAAGATTCCTCTGCAGCTTTGGGGCATCCATCTTTAGCCTGTGGGCCTAGAATATCTGACAGACTTTTCTGTGGAGGAGGAATTTTGAAGTACTGTCTCTCCTTTTCTTGGCAAAGTTTGGAAGTTGCCTTCTTTTGTGTCCTGCTTGTCCAGTTTGTACAGCATAATATCACCAGTCAACTCAAGAGCAGTTTCATGCCAGAAGCTAACTTTGCCACAATAAAAACAAACTCCATATTTGGTTCTTTGATGCCCATCATCCTTTTTTTTAAAAAAAAAAAAATTGATGCTGCCTGGAGCAGACAAGTCTTACTGTCATGAAAAACCTTAGGTTATTAAAACATTTTAAATGCTATATTTTGTAGGTCTCGGAAGAGTTTGAAGACCACCTAGCTATCTCTGTTTAATTATATAGATCTAAAATATATCTCTCTTTAACCTTGAAAATGTATCTAACATGACTATAAATTTGATTATTATAGATGACTAACTACAAACCTATATTTCTTAATTATAAATAGCTTTCAAGAACTAGAATTTTACATTATATTTTAATGAGAAGCATAGGTACTACCTTAAACAAGAGTAGAAACATATATAGAGTATAAAATAATTAGTCCTAAATTTGTATTGATATAGAAAAATCCAGACCAAAATATTTGAGACTAATGGTTGTTTAAAAGTAGACTCAACAATCCACTCTTTTATCCCTTCATTTCTATACTATATTCTCATTTTTCCCTTCAGAAAAAGATCCCTGAATCTAGTCTCCTTTGTTTAGCATTTTTCATGACCATGACCAATAACCAACTTGTAACCAACCCTCCTAAATAATGACAAATATCCATACACCACTGAATGACCAAGAATACCCACCTCACTAACCCAGACACAGAAAGACAATTATCACATGTACTCACTCACAGGTGGTTTTTAAACGTAAAGCAAAGAAAGGCAGCCTACAAACCACAACCCCAGAGAATTTAGACAACAATGTGGACACTAAGAGAGACTTACATAGATCTAATCTACATGGGAAGTAGAAAGTAGAAAAAGACAAGATCTCCTGAGTAAATTGGGAGCATGGGGACCTTGGGGAAAGGTTGAAGGGGGGAGGGGAGCAGAGAAAAATGTAGAGCTCCATAAATATCAATAAAAATGTATATAAAAAGAATACCCACCTTACTTCTTTGGAATGTGGGTGTCATGTTCTCTAGACTGCTTCCTGTTGTCTGGGGGTGACAAGATCTTTAGAAGACTCTGAGAAAATTGGGATGATGATCAAGTCCTAGGAGGGTTAGTGTTATTATTTTTTGTTTAGTTTCTGTGTAATGGGAGCATGTAGAGCTTATCTGAAATCTTGGCCAGATTGTTTGTGAGGCTGGGACATCTCAGCTAGCAGCTTTGAAATTGTTCTGGATGCAGAATTTTGAGGAAACTGCAATAGAAGCATCTGAGAGGCTGGGTCAGCTGGTTTACTTGACTTTATTGGTGTCTGGTCCTTTTGTTCTGAAAACACATAGAGTTTCAAAGATAACATGTATATTTGCATTAACATAAGTAAGGGATATGCAGTGTGTACAAGTCTGTTAAAGATGATTTTTTGTTTTATGTTTGAGCAAGGTAAAAGGAATGTGTCAATTTTATAAGTCTGTTTGGACTGTATAACCAAACCTCTATTCATGTCGTATGAAAGGAAGGCATGTAATAATAAGTCATGGGGACTCTGTAGCCAACAAGATTTATCATGCCTCAACCAGTCTCAGAGCTGTTCCCATAGTAGAAGGATCAGCATGTATGTCACCTGTCCTGTAGTCTTTCTTGCTTTCTTTTTCATGTCTATAGTCAAGATTTTCAGGAGGTCTCCTCCAATCAAATCTGGTCTTCATTAATCTTGAAGAAAACCATAACTTCTAGTTTCCTGTGGAAACAAAGGTATAACCTCTCCCCCAACACAACATTTTTTTTAACTTTCATTCTGAAGTAAAATATCTTTTAAATATATACGTTAGTTTAATTTGGCAGTTTCCATAATCCAATGTACCTCAGCAGCTATTTTTTTGTACATTAGCATTTAAAAAGTTGAAAGTCAACAAAGCACCATACAGCATCCAGATGCCCTGTGCAGTTCCCATCCTCACATGACTTATTATTTTTATCCTACTTTACTTGTTCTTTAAAGGCTTTACTTTATTATTTTTAAACTATTTTTTCTATGACTGTCTATACTCATTTTTTTTTCTTTATTTAACATCTAAGAGCGTTTTTAAACACATTGTAATCTGTTCAGAGGTTTTGTCTGCCTGGACCTGGCTTTTTTTTTTTTCATGTCTGCAGCCTCTTCTAACTCTGATGAATTGTTGTGTGTGCCTAAAGCAGGAGTTTGAGCCCAGTGCTGGCGCCTCAAGTGCTTGACTGTACAGCAGGGCCTCTTAAAGAGCTTTACCTAGCCCAGTGGTGATGGTACACACCTTTAATCCCAGCACTCGGGAGGCAGAGAGAAGCAGATCTCTGTGAGTTCTAGTCCAGCCTGGTCTACAAGAGCTAGTTCAGGACAGGCTCCAAAGCTACAGAAAAACCTTGTCTCTTTTATTCTGTCACTTGTGTTATTTTTAATAAAATGCTGATCTTAGTAGTCAGGCAGAAAGTATAGGCAGGATGACCAGGAAGGAAGTAGAGGCGGGGCAATGAGAACAAGGAGAATTCTGGGACGAGGAAAGATTCAGTCTGTAGTTGTTACCTAGCCACAGAGGAAGCCAGACACAGAGCAAGCAAGTGAGAATGCCTCACTAAAAAAGGTACCAAGCCACGTGACTAGCATGGCTGAGAAGGAGACTGCTTTCTCAGGCCCTATGTGGATATTCGACTCTCCATATGTAACTAGACTTTTCTTTGGGCTACCACCTCACAAATAATGATACAGAGACTTAATATTAATTATAAAAGTTCAGCCTTAGGCTAGGCTTGTCCTTCTAACTCTTATAACTTTGATTAACCCATTTATCTTAATCTACGTTCTATAGTACGCTACCTATCCTGCTTCTTCCATGTCTCTGCCCTTCTTCTCAGAGTTCTCTCTGTCCCCTGAAGTCCCGCCTAAACTCTTCCTGCCCTGATATTGGCATTTTGCTCTTTATTAAACAAATCAGAAGGCTCCTTGGCACACATCTTCACAGTGTAAACAAATATTCCACAACATATATGTGTTTGTATATATGTGTGTATGTATGTATGTATGTATATATGTACATATGTATATATGTACATATGTATATATGTACATATGTGTATATGTATGAGTATATGCATATATGTGGGGGGTAGCCTAGGACCCAAATATGAGAGAGCATATGTTTTCTTTTCTTTTGACTTTTTGAGTTTGGTTCACCTTTATGCTTTCCAAATCTATCTATTTCTTGTAGATTTCATTTCGTTTTTTTCTTTCCACCTTATTAAAATCTCATTGTGTATATGCACTATGTATTCACTATACATTCATCTCTTGATGGGCATCTAGGGTAGCTCCATTTCCTTGCTGTTGTGAATAGAGCAGCAATGAACATGGCTATACTAGGGTTTCTGTGCTAGGCTATGGAACGTTTTGGGTTTGTACCTGGTAGTGGTATAGCTGGATTACACATGTTTGTATTGTTTATTCTGGAGTGGGGGAACCCCATACTGATTTCCATATGGAAAGTGGATCTTTTGTTCTAATTTTTTCTTTCTTTAATTAATTAATTTATTTTTAATGGAGAACCAGAAACTGAATCCAGGCCCTTGGGCATGATAGTCGGGGGCTCTACTTTAGAGCTACATCTTTAGCTCATATTTTAACCTAGAAATAAAATTCCTTGAGGCTATCATCTCCGTACCTTTAAAATGAGAGTTTCGGCAGGGCATCCCATCGGTCAGCCTTTGGCTGTATAGGCGTGGCCGTGGGCGTAGATGGGAATATGCACAGAACCAAAGGTTTGTTGCTTTAGTGAGAACCCCATCAGTCTCCTTGCTTCTACCTACCTGCACTCAACAGTCCCATGACTTCTAGAGCTTTCCCAGCTTTGTTAACCCTACCTTCCTTCCCCCTCACACCAGCCTAACTTGCCAGCAGGTTCACAGCCACAACGATGAGTAAACAATTGCTAGCACTGCTTCCAAATTATCAGACACCATCTAAGCACCCAGCGGGCTTCCTGAAGGACTTTAGAACCCCTTGGAGAACTCCAAGCCCAATCCAGGTCGGTAGTAATCCCCTCACCCTGAGACCCAGCAACAACCACGAAGATTTCAGTCCGTTCGTGTCTGAGTTCTTTTCTTGAGCACAAACACACTTTCTGCTTTCAAATCCCAGATCCCACTGCACATATGCCTTCAAACTTATTTCCAAATATTAATGGTGCACTGTGAGAGCTTTTACATCATGTACGCACTTAAATAGGTGGTATTCTATTCTGATGCCAAACATCTGGATAAAAAGTTAAAAAAAAAACAGTCAATTATCTAGATATTTTCAAATTCCCAGATGTTTGGCACCACGTCGACAAAACATTAAAATCCTTGACCAGCCTTCCCAGCTTTTGCACAGATGTCTGGCGTTGCGGAGGCAAACTCTCTCTGAACTGACAGACGTTTTGGCAGGCAAGGAGCGGGGCGCTTATTACATGGCCTGGGTCAAAAGTGTTCTAAAGTTGAGCGTGTGTGGATGGCTAACCTCTTCACTGTTTCAGCAGAGGAGAAAAGGGTGTGCGTTTTGGGGAAGCTGAACCCATTCTGATGGAAGCCTGCAGTCTCCGTCTGTTTTCCTTTCCCTCACGTCCTGACCTTTGGGGGTCTGCACTCTGGCGTTTTGTTTTGTCTTTCTGGTATAATTAAGATGGTTCTTGCTGCCTGATGGTTTCATTAACAGATTGTTCTGAATCTTTAAATGTCACGTTAATGTGCCAATATCCCTGACAACAGTCCTGCCGAAAATATATTCAGATGTTTTAGAAGATATTTTTGTTTTTCTAATTATCTTTTTCCTTGGGTTGCAGTCTTTCTTCTAGTCCTGCATCAGTTAGTGTGTATGTTTATATACCTTTGACCCTTTTTTGACACATTGAAAGTATAATTTCTAAAAGTTAGGTGCTCAGTGTTATCCACTATTATATCTCACCAAATTTTATGTGCTTAGATAAGTATTTATAATTAATTTTGAAATTTCCACCCTTTACAGTTTTCTCTTTTTGTTTTGTTTTAGATTTAAAAATGTTTTTCCAGGCAATGGTAGTACATGCCTTTAATCCCAGCATTCGGTGGCAGAGGCGGGTGGGTCTCTGTGTTAAAGGCCAGCCTGATCTAGAGTGAGCTGCAGGACAGCCAAGGCTACATAGAGAGACCTTGTCTTAAAAGTTTTTGTCTTTATTTATGTGTGAATGTATATGCGCACGTGCAGTGGGCACCTGTGGAGACCGGAAGGGGCATCAAATCCCCTGAAGCTGGGGTTCCAGGGGGCTAAGAGCTCCCTACATGAGTGCTGGAAACTAAACTTAGGTCCTCTGAGGAACAGTGAGTGCTCTTAACTGCTGAGCTACTTCTCTAGTCCCTTTTTTTATGTTTTTGAGACAAGAGTCTCACTATGCAGCCTGGCCCGACCTTGATACGTGCCATGGACAGGCCTTGAACTTAAAACTCTTTCTGTCTCAGTTTCTTCCTCACTGACAGGGTCAGGTCTGTACCGTGCCCAGTTCTGTTTCTTGATCCTCTTGATTTACTGGACTTTCCTTTTCTAGTCTATCTGGTGCTCTTTAAGTCAGTGTTGCTTGAATTTGTTTAGTATGTCTATAATGTACCTATTAATATGAAATATTTTCATCCTGTCACTGAAAGAGATAAAAGCAAGCTGAATCTGTCTCTCCATGCTACGGGAGAGAGGGCAGTGGACCTGAGTGGTTAGTTGCATGAACTCATTAGTGACACCAGACTGAGTCTCTTTCATCTCAGCCCACACAGAGCCGACTGACCCGTTTCGTTGTGGTTTCTTCCTGATCCTGACGCTGCCTGACCCGGTTGCCACAGGCAGGACATTAGCCGGGCTTTGCCTTCGCGTCTTCATCCTTTCATCCGTAAATTGGAAGCTTCCACATTACTGTGTTTTGAGGAATAATTTGTAAGGGCCCTTTGAAATTATAAATCTTAAACGTTGTGTTGCTGTTGTGTAACTTGACTTATGTGAAGGAGAGGCATTGTAAAAACCATATGAGTCGGCTTTTGATTTTAAAATCCATATAAACCGGCGCACGGTTGAGGACCGACGGCTTTGTTCCTTGCAAGGCAATGTAATCTCCTCATTTTCAGCTTTAGCATCTGGTTCTATGTGTTATTTTTTTTTATTATGAATCCTTTCTTCAGATTTATTGGGTGTTACAGTATGCTCAGTGCTCTTGCCCAGTTGCAATTTACCGATGACTTTCTATCGTGGGTAATTTTCCGGGGTCTGTTCAGCCCTGTATGAGGTGGTCGTTAGGGGTAATGCACCATTACTCTTGGGTGTGTTATTGTTTGTATTTTTACATAAAAATGAAAACTAAAAGAAAGCAAAGAACTATGGTGATTTAGCCAAATATTTTGAAATACCTCCATAATTCCAGTCTTTTCATCTTTATCCAAAGTCCTATAGTCCTGGGCTCGGATCTCTCAGCTTTGGATTCCTACTTGGACACAGAGATTGCTATCCTGGACCATTTGCACCATTCTAACCAAGCGCGGTGGGAGCTGACTGGACCATGAGGATCTAACTGCATCAGTGAGTTTATCCATCTATGGACTCATACTAAATGGGCTGCTAGGAGGAAGGTAAGTCGTAGGAGGCAAGAAGGTATGTTGTGGGAATTCTGTCAAAGTGTGTCCATCCCAATTATACATCCTGGAACTGGGAACTGACTACAGGGTGAGCTCGGGGCCCACTGGACCTACAATGAGCCAGCCACACCTCTCCTCCATAAGCCCCTACTTTAACGGATGGCCAGGTGCTTTGTGGAGTCTGTAGCAAATCTGAATGTATTCAATAGATAAAGGAAAGTCTGTTTCCTTTCTCCCTGTAGTAGTGGTTTGAATAAGAATGGACTCCAAGGCTCATAGATTTGAATGTTTAGTCATGGGGGAGTGCACTATTTGAAAAGGATTAGGAGCTGTGGCCGGTCTTGTTGGAGGAAGTGTGTCACTGGAGGTGTGCTTTAAGGTTTCAAAAACCCAAGCCAGACCAAGTGGCATTTTCTTCCTGCTGCCTGGGATCAGAATGCAGAACTCTCAGCTACTTCTTCAGCACCATGTCTACTAGCATGCTGCCATGCTTCCGGCCATGATGATAGTGGACTAAACCTCTGAAACTGTAAGCCAGCCCCAACGACATGCTTTCCTTTACACGAATTGCTGTGATCACAGTGTCTCTTCACAGCAATGGAGCAATAACTAAGACAGTAAAGTAACTGCACAGTTTCCTTTGCAAAAGGCCTTAGGTCCCTCTGGGGAAGTTGGAGAAAGGCTTTACAGTCAGACTCCTAGGAAACTCTTCGAGGACCTAGCCTCCCTCATTCAAAAGGTTCTGGGTCTGCAAACTGGCTCAAGTCTGGAAACGGAGTCTCAGGCCAAGATCCCCTTTTGCCGTGATCCAATGTAGCCTTCTTTTTATTTGTTTAAGTGTTTTTTTTTTTTTTTTTTTAGAGTAACTTGGCAAAATAAAATGCTGGTTTGTTATTGGACTTTGCTTTACACATACATCAACCAGACCATAATAATCATAATAATAATATAAACAATAATAACAAATAGTGATTTAATAAACAAAAAAAGTAAAAAAAAGCAAACTTACTTTTTGGTCTTTTTCACCATCTTATACAAATCAATTATTTATAGTTCAGTTACGTACACAGAAAAAGTCACTGGAATGCTCAGAAGGAGATCGCTTTTGCTGTTATTGTTTTGTTTGTTTGTTTTACGGGGCATTTTTCTCTCTTGATATTATAAGGAACATGTTCACAACACAAGTCAGAAGCAGCACAGAGAACCATCTGAAGCCTGGTTTGGTCACCCGTTATCATTAAAAAATGGCTAACTCCTAACAATACTTGCAAAATTATAAAACGTAAATAAAACATACATACAAATTTTTCTTTTAAAATAGTTTTATACTTTTTTATTGATATTTATTGAGCTCTACATTTTTCACTGCTCCCTTTCCTGCTTCTCTCTTCCCCTCTTTACCTTTTAAAGTATTTTTAAGAATAAAAAAAAGCAGGGCCTGGGAAGTTCCGGTTCTTTTTTTCCTCCCCTGTTGCAAATGCATGCTGTGGTCATGGTGAGGTGGTGGAGAGCACATGCCACCTCTGGGTGGCACTGCCCACAGAGACTGCTTCTTCACTTGAAGACAACTTCGTTTAAATTCTGAGACGGCAAGTGGAGGCCGAACAGTGGCCCTGCCTTTAGCGTTTCCTTTGTGCTGTTTAAGTCATCCCTGTCAGGCTTCTTGGTGCCACCATCACCATCCTCATCATCTCCAACCCCACCTGCTTGCCCGTAGGGGCCTCAGCCCCTCCTCATCTTCATCCCCATCCTCTTTCTCCTGCTCTCCCTCCCCACCTGCTTCCTCTTCTTCGTCTGCCTCCTGCTCCCCGTTTTCCTCCCCAGCACTCCTATGGGCAGCTGTGTCTCTTCCATTATTCTCCGCTTCCTCCACAATTTTCTGCTTCTCCTTCAAGCTCTTGATGGTGAACTTGGCGCTGGCGTCCAAGGCCGTGTCTGATGTGGTGCGGCATAGCCATATCTGAAGCAGCAAGTGAGAAAGAGACCCTGCGTGAGCTGGAGGATGATGCAGGAGGTCAATGTAGCTACAGTTAGGGCAGAGCACGATCTGGGAACGATGCAAAGAAGGCTTTTTTGGAGCAGCTGGTAGGGTTGTTTGTTTTAATGCCTACACAGATCAAACAAGAATGTGGCAGGCTTCTTATCTACTCATGCCTGGAAACACCACGATTGATTAGCCAGTATCAAAGGTTCATACAGGTCATGCCACCATAAAAACCATAATGGGTCAGGCCATTATGGACATTGCTTTGCCTCTGCTGCCCATGAAAATAACTATGATTACCTTGCCTTTGGGAATTCCTGGATCCTGCTACTTTGGGGCCCAATATAACCCATTATTTTTAATTCATCTAACTGAGCAGCAATGTCTGGCACAAGGAATGGGGTGACAATAAAGCTCCTCAAATGTGCTAGGGCCTCTCTCACTGTTTTGGGTTTTATGGGATTAGTGAGGGGCGTGTCTTCTGGGCCTTCCCCTGTGTAGGATTGAACTTCACCCAGCTCATCCACTCTAGCATTGCAATTTCCCTGAGCCTTAAAATCCCTCCATTAACACTAAGACAAGGGATATCAGGCATCTCCAACTCCTTTTCAGTAGGCCATTTTTTTTTTCCTGGCAAATACTTCTTTCAAACTTTTGACACTTAAAAAAAACTGTGCTAGCTTCCATATTAAACCTAGAATCTCCACTCAGATGACCCATATCAATAAACTCAGCCTGATCCAGTTTTATGTGCCTTCCACTGTTACCCTATACCCTTCAATCCCTTTCCATGCATATTCCCCCAGACTTCTGCTTGAATGAATAAGCAAGTTCATTAAGGTCTTTAGAAGCATAGGGTACTCCCCCTGCCTCATCCTCCTGTCTTTGGGGCCACAAAATCCCACAGCTCAGCCTGTTTGGGCTCTGGGGACCTGGAATTGAGTGCACCCAGGCCGGTGGGAGGTCCCCTCCTTCATTTGACTGCCCGGAGCAAGGTAGGCCTTTGTCTGAGAGCTGCTTGGCCTGCAAGGGGACCTCACAGTCTGCAGGAGGATCCATCGTTCTTTGGGGTGAGTGAGGAGTGAGTGCCTGAACCGCGGCAGCTGCCCGGAGAGGGACCACCGACTCTCCACAACTCCCCCTGCCACCAGCACACTTCCTGCTCTTCCTGCAGGGGTTATTCTCCCCGGATACCGCCTCTCTCTCCCTGTCCCTTCCCAGCTTGCACCCAGAACCCTCCCCCCCTCCCCCTTCCTCATCCTCCCGTCTTTGGGGCCACAAAATCCCACAGCTCAGCCTGTTTGGGCTCTGGGGACCCGGAATTGAGTGCACCCAGGCCGGTGGGAGGTCCCCTCCTTCATTTGACTGCCTGGGGCAAGGTAGGCCTTTGTCTGAGAGCTGCTTGGCCTGCAAGGGGACCTGACAGTCTGCAGGAGGATCCATCGTTCTTTGGGGTGAGTGAGGAGTGAGTGCCCGAACCGCGGCAGCTGCCCGGAGAGGGACCACCGACTCTCCACAACTCCCCCTGCCACCAGCACACTTCCTGCTCTTCCTGCAGGGGTTATTCTCCCCGGATACTGCCTCTCTCTTCCTGTCCCTTCCCAGCTTGCACCCAGAATCCTCCCCCCCCTCCCCCTGCCTCATCCTCCCGTCTTTGGGGCCACAAAATCCCACAGCTCAGCCTGTTTGGGCTCTGGGGACCTGGAATTGAGTGCACCCAGGCCGGTGGGAGGTCCCCTCCTTCATTTGACTGCCCGGAGCAAGGTAGGCCTTTGTCTGAGAGCTGCTTGGCCTGCAAGGGGACCTCACAGTCTGCAGGAGGATCCATCATTCTTTGGGGACACCAAACACCTCCGCGCTCCTTTTGAAGGAAGAGATGGGCAGGCGCCAATGCAGGAGCTCCTCCAACAACATGAAAGGCAACATGACATCACCACAAGCCAGACATCCCGAAACAACAAGAATTGAACACCCTACCCCAGAAGATATAGAAGAAACCGACATTAAACAGTACTTTATGAAAATAATAGAGGACCTTAAACAGGAGGTAAAAAACTGCCATAAAGAAATGGAGATGACAAACAAAAAGGTAGACGAAATAAATAAATCTCTCAAAGATACCCAAGAAAAACAAGAAAAACAAGAAAAAGCAATCAAACAGGTAAGGGAAACAGTACAAGACCTGATAAATGAAATGGAGGTATTGAAGAAAACACAATCTGAGGGACGACTGGAAATGGAAACTCTGAGTAAACGAACAGAAACTTCAGAGACAAGTATTTCCAACCAAATACAAGAGATGGAAGAAAGAATCTCGGACTCTGAAGATACTATAGAGGAAATAAACTCACAGATTAAAGAACTAAACAAATCTAACAAATTCTTAACACAAAACATTCAGGAAATCTGGGACACCATGAAAAGACCAAACCTAAGAATAATTGGGGTAGAAGAAGGAGAAGAATTACAACTCAAAGGCCCAGAAAACATATTCAACAAAATTATAGAAGAAAACTTCCCCAACCTAAAGAAGGATGTTCCTATGAAGGTACAAGAAGCCTACAGAACACCAAATAGACTGGATCAAAAGAAAGCATCCCCACGCCATATAATAATCAAAACACAAAACATACAGAATAAAGAACAGATATTAAGAGCTGCAAAGGAAAAAGGTCAAGTAACATATAAAGGGAAACCTATCAGAATTACACCTGATTTCTCAATGGAAACCATGAAAGCCAGAAGAGCTTGGATAGATGTGCTACAGACACTTAGGGAACATGGATGCAAGCCTAGACTATTATACCCAGCAAAGCTTGCATTCACCATTGATGGAGGAAAACAAGATATTCCAGGACAAAAACAGATTTAAACAATACGCAGCCACAAATCCAGCCTTGCAGAAAGTAATAGAAGGAAAATCACAAACCAAGGAGTCCAACAATGCCGACAATAACTCAGGCATCTAGCGACCCTTCACCAGCACAACTAGAAGAAGGGAAACACACAAACTCTACTACTAAAAATGACTGAAGTTAACAACCACTGGTCATTAATATCACTTAATATCAATGGACTCAATTCACCTATAAAAAGGCACAGGCTAAGAGACTGGATACGAAAACAGAATCCAACATTTTGCTGTTTACAAGAAACACACCTCAACCACAAAGACAGGCACCTACTCAGAGTAAAGGGTTGGGAAAAGGTTTATCAAGCAAATGGCCCTAAGAAACAAGCGGGTGTGGCCATACTAATTTCCAACAAAGTTGACTTCAAACTAAAATCAATCAGAAGAGATGGAAAGGGACACTTTATACTCATAACAGGAAAAATCCTTCAGAATGAAGTCTCAATCCTGAATATCTATGCCCCTAATATAAAAGCTCCCACTTATGTAAAAGAAACACTTCTAGAACTCAAGGCAGCCATCAAACCACACACACTAATAGTTGGAGACTTCAACACTCCTCTCTCACCAATGGACAGGTCAATCAGACAGAAACCTAACAGAGAATTGAAAGACTTAATGGAGGTAATGAACCAAATGGACTTAACAGACATCTATAGAACATTCCACCCAAATAGGAAAGAATATACCTTCTTCTCTGCGGCTCATGGAACCTTTTCGAAAATTGACCATATACTTGGTAACAAAGCAAACGTCCACGGTTACAAAAAAATATTAGTAACCACCTGTGTCTTATCGGATCACCATGGATTAAAATTAGAATTCAACAACAATGCTACCCCCAGAAGGCCCACAAACTCATGGAAACTGAACAGTCAACTACTGACCCACACCTGGGTCAAGGAAGAAATAAAGAAAGAAATTAAAGTCTTTCTTGAATTTAATGAAAACAAAGACACAACATACTCAAACCTATGGGACACAATGAAAGCAGTGCTAAGAGGAAAGTTCATAGCACTAAGTGCCCACTTAAAGAAAACGGAGAAAGCACTCATTGGTGACTTAACAGCACACCTGAAAGCTCTGGAAAAAAAAGAAGCAGACTCACCTAGGAGAAGTAGAAGACTGGAAATAATCAAACTGAGGGCAGAAATCAACAAAATAGAAACACAGAAAACAATCCAAAGAATCAATGAAACAAGAAGCTGGTTCTTGGAGAAAATCAACAAGATTGACAAACCCTTAGCCAAACTAGTCAAACGGCAGAGGGAGAACACGCAAATTAACAAGATCAGAAATGAAAAGGGGGACATAACCACAGACACAGAGGAAATTCAGAAAATCATTAGATCTTACTACAAAAGCCTGTATGCCACAAAATTGGAAAATGTAAAAGAAATGGACAGTTTTTTAGATAAATACCATATACCAAAGTTAAACCAGGACCAGGTAAATGCTCTAAATCGTCCTGTTAGTCGCGAAGAATTAGAAACTGTTATCAGAAACCTCCCTACCAAAAAGAGCCCAGGACCAGATGGTTTCAATGCGGAATTCTACCAGAACTTCCAAGAAGACCTAATACCTATACTCCTTAAGGTATTTCATAATATAGAAACACAAGAGTCACTGCCAAATTCCTTCTATGAAGCTACAGTTACCCTGATACCTAAACCACACAAAGACTCAACCAAGAAAGAGAATTACAGGCCAATCTCACTCATGAACATGGACGCAAAAATTCTCAATAAAATACTGGCAAACCGAATCCAAGAACACATTAGAAAAATTATCCATTACGATCAAGTAGGCTTCATCCCAGAGATGCAGGGCTGGTTCAACATACGAAAATCTATTAATGTAATCCATCATATAAACAAACTGAAGGAAAAAAACCATATGGTCATCTCATTAGATGCTGAAAAAGCATTTGACAAAATTCAGCACCCTTTTATGATAAAGGTCTTGGAGAGGTTAGGGATACAAGGGTCATTCCTAAATATAATAAAAGCTATTTACAGCAAGCCGACAGCTAACATCAAATTAAACGGAGAGAAACTCAAGGCTATCCCACTAAATTCAGGAACTCGACAAGGCTGTCCACTCTCTCCTTATCTCTTCAATATAGTGCTTGAAGTTCTAGCAATAGCAATAAGACAACATAAGGGAATCAAGGGGATTCAATTTGGAAAGGAAGAAGTTAAACTTTCATTATTTGCAGATGATATGATAGTATACATAAGCGACCCCAAAAACTCCACCAAAGAACTCCTACAGCTGATAAACTCCTTCAGTAACGTGGCAGGATACAAGATCAACTCCAAAAAATCAGTCGCCCTCCTATACACAAAGGATAAGGAAGCAGAGAGGGAAATCAGAGAAGTATCACCTTTCACAATAGCCACAAATAGCATAAGATATCTGGGAGTATCGCTAACCAAGGAAGTGAAGGATTTATTTGACAAGAACTTTAAGTCTTTGAAGAAAGAAATTGAAGAGGATACCAGAAAATGGAAGGATCTCCCCTGCTCGTGGATTGGGAGGATCAACATAGTAAAAATGGCAATTCTACCAAAAGCAATCTATAGATTCAATGCAATCCCAATCAAGGTCCCATTAAAATTCTTCACAGAGATTGAGAGGACAATAATCAACTTTATATGGAAAAACAAGAAACCCAGGATAGCCAAAAAAATCTTATACAATAAAGGTACTTCTGGAGGCATTACCATCCCTGACTTCAAACTCTATTACAGAGCTACAGTATTGAAAACGGCTTGGTATTGGCATAAGAACAGAGAAGTTGACCAATGGAATCGTATAGAAGACCCGGATCTTAAACCACAAACCTATGAACACCTGATTTTTGATAAAGGAGCCAAAAGTACACAATGGAAGAAAGAGGGCATCTTCAACAAATGGTGCTGGCATAACTGGATGTCAACCTGTAGAAGAATGAAAGTAGATCCATATCTATCACCATGCACAAAACTCAAGTCCAAATGGATTAAAGACCTCAATATTAATTTGAACACATTGAGCTTGATAGAGGAGAAAGTGGGAAGTACTCTACAACAAATGGGCACAGGGAACCGTTTCCTATGCATAACCCCAGCTGCACAGACTTTAAGGGCAACATTGAATAAATGGGACCTCCTGAAGTTGAGCAGCTTCTGTAAAGCAAAGGACATTGTCACTAAGACACAAAGGCAGCCTACTGACTGGGAAAAGATCTTCACCAACCCTGCAACTGACAAAGGTCTGATCTCTAAAATATATAAGGAACTCAAGAGACTAGATGGTAAAATGCCAATTAACCCAATTAAAAAATGGGGCGCTGAACTGAACAGAGAATTCTCAACAGAAGAAGTTCAAATGGCCAAAAGACACTTAAGGTCATGCTCAACCTCCCTAGCTATCAGGGAAATGCAAATCAAAACAACTTTGAGATACCATCTTACACCTGTCAGATTGGCTAAAATCCAAAACACCAATAATAACCTTTGCTGGAGAGGTTGTGGGGTAAGGGGCACACTCATCCATTGCTGGTGGGAATGCAAACTTGTGCAACCACTTTGGAAAGCAGTGTGGCGGTTTCTCAGGAAATTCGGGATCAACCTACCCCAGGACCCAGCAATTCCACTATTGGGAATCTACCCAAGAGATGCCCAATCATACAACAAAAGCATATGCTCATCTATGTTCATAGCAGCATTATTTGTAATAGCCA
Source organism: Arvicola amphibius (assembly GCF_903992535.2). Taxonomy (NCBI): domain Eukaryota; kingdom Metazoa; phylum Chordata; class Mammalia; order Rodentia; family Cricetidae; genus Arvicola; species Arvicola amphibius. Next base: position 71,157,556 of record NC_052057.2, on the reverse strand, counting down.
GATCCTGGAGACAGCCTAGATGCCCTTCAGTGGAAGAATGGATGAAGAAACTGTGGAATATATACATGCTAGAATACTACTCAGCGGTAAAAAACAATGACATCTTGAATTTTGCAGGCAAATGGATGGAAATAGAAAACACTATTCTGAGTGAGGTAACCCAGACCCATAAAGATGAACATGGGATGTACTCACTCATATTCGGTTTCTAGCCATGATTAAAGGACATCGAGCCTATAAGTTTGGGATCCTTGAGAAGATAATAAGAAGGTGAACTCCCAAAAAAGATATAGTAATCCTCCTGGATATTGGAAGTAGACACGATCGCCAGGCAAAATTGGGAACTTGAGGGTTGGGCAGGACTGGGCCAAGGGAAGATGGGGAGAGAAAAGTGTGAAGGGGAGAGCGGGGGGAGCTCGGAGGAATGGGGTGCTTGGGATATAGGAAGGGTGGATATGAGAGCAGGGAAGCATATATCTTAATTTAAGGAGCTACCTGAGGGTTGTCAAGAGACTTGACCCTAGAGGGGTTCCCAGGTTTCCAGGGAGACGCCCCCAGTTAGTTCCTTGGGCAGCTGAGGAGAGGGAGCCTGAAAAGGCCAGTTCCTATAGCCATACTGATGAATTTCTTGCATATCACCATAGAACCTCCACCTGACGATAGATGAAGAAAATGACAGAGCCCCACATTGGAGCACCGGACTGAGCTCCCAAGGTCCTGATGAGGAGCAGAAGGAGAGAGAACATGAGAAAGAAAGTCAGGACCGTGAGGGAACCTCCAGCTGGCGACAGATGGGAAGGTGACTGAGCCCCACATTGGAGCACTGGACTGAGCTCCCAAGGTCCCGATGAGGAGCAGAAGGAGCGAGAACATGAGGGAGAAAGTCAGGAACGAGAGGGGTGCGTTCACTCATGGAGACGGTGGGACAGAACTAATGGGAGATCACCAACTCCAGTGGGAATGGGACTGATGGATCATGCGACCAAACCCGTCTCTCTGAGTGTGGCCAACAGCGGGGGCTGACTGAGAAGCAAAGGACAATGGCTCTGGGCTCTGATTGTTCTTCATGGACGGGCTCTGTGGGAGCCTTCTCAGCTTGGTCGATCACCTTCCTGGACCTGGGGGGAGTTGGGAGGACCTTGGTCTTAGCATAGAGTGGGGAACCCTGATGGCTCCTTGGCCTTGAGAGGGAGGGAGGGGAGGTATGGGTGGAGGGGAGGGGAGGGAAGGGGGAGAAGGAGGGGAGAGAAGGGGGAGAAGGAGGGGAGGGAGGGGGGAGGAGGAGGGAAGGAGATGGAAATTTTTAAATATAAAAAAAAAATAAACCATGAGGAAAAAAAAAAAAGAGATAGAGGAGGGTGAGAAGCCAGTAGCTTCTGCTGTCTCCACTTCCCACGTGCTGTGTTTGTGGTGGCATCGCCTACATCCTTTCCCGGGCAAGCCACTCATTGCAAGGCCAAACATTCTCAGCCTGCTCTCATTGTAGTTTGTAAATTAAATCACTTAAACATTTAAAAAAAAAAAAAAAGAAGCATAGGGTACCTCCTCTTGGACTACACTTTTCTATCTCCCTCTAGGGGCATGTTTGCCTCAAGTCTGGTTATAGGTCTACAGGCTACCAGTAGTGGGCCTGAGGGACATTGTCTTGCTTGGCATTTCCTACAGGGAAAGTCACTGCTGGTTTAGCAGACAATAAAGGATTAATTTTCTCAGTCAAAGGCAGAGAAAGCAGTATTTCATCAGGTGGGGGTGTGAGTACATTTTCTGCTGAGGGTGGAGATACTACTTCCTCAGGTGAGCTGAACCCTTGAGAATCTGAGAGTTCAAAGTTCCCAGCTTCAATGGGGTCCTACCACAATCCCCAATCCAAGTTACAAGATCCTTTGCTGTACCAACCAATGACCTTGCTTTAACCGCTGATACCTTCTGAGCCTGGTACTTGAATTTTCACGTAACTCAGCCACCCATGAGAGCTTTGATCTGATTTTCTACATTTTGAGTTCTGGTGCTATGGGACAATGGTCTTGTACCCTGTAAAGATTTGTTTTTTTTTTTTTTTTTTTTTTTTTTGGTTTTTTCAAGACAGGATTTCCCCATAGTTTCTAGAACTTGTCCTGGAACTAGCTCTTGTAGACCAGGCTGGCCTCAAACTCAGAGATCTGCCTGCCTCTGCCTCCCGAGTGCTGGGATTAAAGGCGTGCGCCACCATCGCCCGGCCCAAGATTTGTCAGTTGTACTGGATTAATAAAATGCTGATTGGCCAGTAGCCAGGCAGGAAGTATAGGCAGCGTGACCAGAGAGGAAGAAGAGGCAGGCGATGAGAACAGGAGAATTCTGGGAAGAGGAAAGACTCAGTCTGCAGTCCTCACCCAGACACAGAGGAAGCAAGATGAGAATACCTCACTGATAAAGGTACCAAGCCATGTGGCTGACACAGAAAAGAATTATAAATTAATGTAAGTTATGAGAGTTAATAAGCCTGAGCTAATAGGCCCAACCAGTTCATAATTAATGTAGACCTATGTGTGTTTCTTTGGAACTGAATGACTGTGGGACCAGGCCTGACAGAAACTACTGTCAATACTCTGGGGCTGCTAGAGAGAATATTCTCTTCAAGAACACACTTGTATACTTTTAAACTGTTTGTGCACATCTGGAGCCCGTCCATTTTATCACGGAGTTTGTTGTCCTTGACCATATTCTGATATGCTAGTGGTCGGTTAGTTTTCACCACCAATCCCATTCTTTTTCTTTCTCAGTTTATTTAGAGATGCTAGGAATATTCGACCAGCTTTGTAATTTCCACAAACTGTCAAAAAATTTTATGTACAGAGTCACCAGATTCCTTGCCTCTCACGATTGGTAAATAAGATTATCAAATTCATTTGTCTCTCTAAGTTTATAAAATAGTTCATGCCATGAATTTTCAACACTCTGCCAGCTTTTAGAAGAGGTTTCAGTAACTGTCAAGTGTCAGCAAATTGGAAAGTCTTTTCCAGATCCTTAAAAAATTCATTCTTATAATTCTATTGCCCTAGAATTCCTTCTGGATATACCAGATACTAGGTCCGAGTAATGGGAAGAGTAAGCAGTCCGGTAACTAACATAACCCACAATTACAAAGGCCAGGAGTTTACTTCTCACTCTGCTGGAGGTCAGGAAGTCCAGGATCCAGACATCAGTAGATTCAGTATCTGGCAGTAGCTTACTATCTGCTCTGCAACAGTGTCTATTGCTCCCAGAGAGAATGGATGCATTCTCAAACAGTTGACAGAAGACAGAATGGGGCTGTGGTGGTTTAAATGAGTTTCTCCTCATTTACAGAGGCTCAGATACTAAATGAGAAATATCCCTCATATTGAATAGGCTTAGGTATCTGAACATTTGGTACCCAGCTAGTGGGAACTTGTGGGAGGGTACAAGCTTGCTGGGTAAAGTATGTCACTGTGGGTAGGCTTTGAGAATTTATAACCTTGGCCCACTTCCAGCTCACTCTAGTTTGCATTTGCAGTTGAAGATGTGGCCTCTCGGCTTGGTGATTCAGGTGCCTGTTGCCATGCCTCCCCACAATTGTGAACTCTCCTCCTGGAACCAAAAGCCCAAATAAACGTTCTTCCGAACTAAGTTGTTTTGGGTCATGCAATTATGTTTTTGTTTTAGATTTATTTATGGTTATTTTCTACGTATGGATGTTTTGGCTGCATGTATGTCTGTGCCTGATGTCTCAGGAGGCCAGAAGAGGGTGTCATATCACCTGACACTAGAGTTACAGATTGAGGGTGAGCCGCTGTGGGTCTTGGGAGTCAAACCCAGGTCCCCTGGGACAGCAGTGGTCTTAACTGCTAAACCATCTCTCCTGCCCTGGTCATGGTGCTCTGTCACAGCGACAAAAAGTAACTTGTATAGGACCTGATATTCTCTCTCTCTCTCTCTCTCTCTCTCTCTCTCTCTCTCTCTCTCTCCCTCCCTCTCTTTCTCTCTCCCTCCCTTTCTCTCTCTCTCTCTCTGAAGTTGGTTTATTTCTGGGGGGCAGAGCAAGGCCTTGCTACTTAGCCTAGGCTAGCCTCAAACATGAGAGCCTCTTGATCCAGCCTCTTTAGTGTGGGAATTATCATGTGAACTGTCTAGGTTTATGTCAACTTGGTACAAGCTGAAGTCACCAGAGAAGAGGAGCCTGAATTAGGAGGTGTGGCCTTGGAGGAAGTGTGTCACTAGGAGTGGGATTTGAGGTTTCAGAAGCTCAAGCCAGGCCCAGTTGGCTCACTCTCTTCCTACTGCCTGCTGATCCAGATGTAGAACTCTCCAGCACCATATCTGCCTGTGTGCTGCCATGCTCCTTGCCATGACGACAATGGACTAAACTTCTGAACTATAAGCCAACTCTGATTAAAGGTTTTGCTTTATAAGAGTTGCCCATGGTCATGGTGTCTCTTCACAGAAATAGGACATTGACTAAGACAACAATTCTGTAAGAACAGCCTGTAGACAAGCCTATATGAAATTTTCTTAATTAGTGATTCATGGGGGAGGGCCCAACCCTTTGTGGGTGGTGTTATCACTGGTCACTGGTCCTGGATTCTATAAGAAAACAGACTGAGCAAGTCATGAGGAACAAGTCAGTAAGCAGCACCCCTTTCTGGCTTCTGCATCAGCTTCTACCTCTTGTCCTCAATTTCTTTAACGATGGACTATGATCTGAGAGTGGAAGCAATAAATCCTTTCCTTCCCATCTTGCCTTTGGTCATGGTATTTTATCACAGAAATAATAATCCTAACTAAAACACAAAGCATTCCATCACAGCCAACTCTAAAGGCTTTGTCTAAAAACACCAATTCCATTTGTGAGAAAAAAGCCTTCTTAAAACCATGACATTGGATTTTAAGTTTGAACATATGAATTTTGGAGAGACATATTTATCCACACAATCACATCCTATATATAGATATCTATGGATAGACCATGCAGGGGCACATAACAAAAATGGTGGAAGAAATGGCAATATCCATTCAAGCATTTATTTGTTAACAAATAATACTGTTCACATACTAATTGGTTGCTTCCAGTGTAGGATTGTTAGACAAACTGCATGTCTTTCACCTTAACCTTGATTATTGTTGGCACGTCCTGCTCTGTTTTGGTGACTATTTTAAGTTTACTGCTGAGGAAGACAGCGTTCCTCTCTTTCTCCCCCAGTGTCGCTCATCTAATGCACGAGAAAGTACTGTATTCAAGATGTTTTCTGAATTCAAGCAATCTTTGTCATTTCTATGGTTTCCACATCAGCTATGCTATCATGACCGCATGAGAGCTATAGCAAGACTCTCTTGTCTCCCTCCTTCCAACCCCAGTGCCAACACACACGTGTCAGAATCATCTCTAAGACTGACAGCGTCTGTTCACTTTTCGCTCTAAGGCATCCACAGTTTTTCCAAACACGTGGAATACAATCTGCATATAAGGCCTGGCATGACCTGCATCCCAGCTGCTATTGTCCTTCCTCTCCCCACACTTTAGCCAAACAGATCTTCTCATTCTTTCACACACACATGATGCTAGCTGTATGACAGGGCTTTGCTGCACGTTCCACTCCATCCTCTGCCTTCGTGGGCACATACTTCGGGTCTCTGTCAGTTGTTGCCTCAGCAGAGAAGCCTTCTTTTAGCATGTTTGCTGATTAGGTCATATGCCTCTTGCCATCCTTGGTGCTCTTGACTGGTGACTTAGTTAGAATTTTTATTACTATGATGGAACACCATGATCAAAAGCAACTTGGGGAGGAAAGCTTTATTGGCTTACACTTATACGTCACCTTCCATCATCAACGGAAGTCAAGACAGTAACTCAAACAGGACAGAGACATAGAGACAGGAGCTGATGCAGAAGCCGTGGAGAGTGCTGCTTACTTACTTGCTCCCCATGACTTATTAAGCCTTCTGTCCTATAGACCCAGAACCACTAGCCAAGGATGGCACCATCCACAATGGATTGGGCTGTTCCCCATCAATCATTAAGAAAATGCCTTAGTTGACATGAAACGAGCCAGCACAATTGATCCTTTGTCAGTGTAACACCCAGGCACATCACTGTTAAACTATATAACCTTTCCTTTCTTGTTCTTCCCCCAAGATTACACATTAGTATCAACATTAAAATACAAGCATTCCTAATTTTAGAAGTCCTTCAGTCTTTAAAATTTCCAACACTTAAAAATTCTGTCTCTTTAAAATAGTCAATCTCTTTTAAAATTCAAAGTCTTTAAAAATTGACTATCACTCAACTGTGTGTTCCTATAAAATATAAAAAGAGTTAAATACTTTCTTACTTCAGGAGGGAAGATCTGAGCACAGTAAAAACCCATTCAAAGCAAAACCAAATTCCAACTAATTAACTCAATGTTCAATGTTTGGGTTCCAAGCATAATCTTCTGGCTCCTCTAAAGGGCCCAAGTTATTTCTCTGGTTTTGCCTTCTACAACCCAGATTGTTTCCTAGGCTCTGGTTGGCCCCATTCGACTGCTGCTGCTGTTCTTGGTGGTCATCTCATGGTCCTGGCATCTCCAAAACTTCTGGGTTTCTTGCAGCAACTGGGCTACAAGTCCACCAATAGCATCTCCTGGGCTGTCTTCAGGAAATCCAGCCCAGCCACATGTGTCAAGCTTCAGCTGCTCTCCATGACCTCTTCTTGCCTTCAAATACAGTGTAACAAGTACACATGGGTAACTCTTACACTTCCAAGTTTGGCTGCCAGTGCCAGGTACAATTTTGGTCACCTTTGGAACACAACAGTTGTGTGCTGACCCTGAGGAAACCTTTCCCAGAAGACTTCAATGATGCTGGTCTCTTCTTAGTCACAGCTGATTCTTCAACCCCAGCTGACCAGCATAAGTTGTCTTAGTAAGGTAAAGGTTTTACTTCAGTGTTTCTGATACATTGTTAACCACAACTGATTCTTTAGTCCCAGCTAACCAGAACCACAGATTTTTTTTAAAACTCAAAATAGCAAACAGTTCTGTAAAAAGATTCTGTAAACAGAGACTGCTTGTTCATTTCCTGGTTCTGACCCAAATAATCACACAGAAACTATATTAATTACAACACTACTTCGCCAATAGCTTAGGCATAGTCCCAGCTAACTCTTACATCTTAAATTAACCCATTTCTATTAATCTGTGCATTGACTGCTGGTAAAGTTTCTGGGAGTCTTTCTCCTTCAGCAGCTACATGTAGTCTCCCCGACTCCACCTACTCTCTCTCTATATCTCTGTTCAGATTTCCCGCCTGGCTTTACTCTGCTAAGCTATTGGCTGAAGCAGCTTCTTTATTAACCAATGGTAATAAAACATATTCATAGCATCATAGCCTACAGAGGGGAATCCCACATCAAGGTTCTTTAAAGGACTCTTAAACTTCCCTCCGAAACTTGACGAGCCAGGCCTCCATCACCTGCATTGCTCAACATTCTTATCTTCCAAGCTCCCAGAGAACAGTTTACCACGGTTTGAATACCCAGTGACTTTTCCAGTCGTAAAGTCCAAGATCCTTCTGCAGTCCTCCCCTGGTCTGTCACAGAAATACCCCATAATTATGGTACTGATTTTATCTTATTTAGGATTTCTATTGTTGTGATGAAACACCATGACCAAAACCAAGTTGGGAAGGAAAGTCTTTATGGCTAACATTTCCAGATCGTAGTCCATCATTGAAGGAAATAAGGACAGAAGGTAGGAGCTGATGCAGAAGCCATGGAGGAGTGCTGCTTACTGGATTGCTCAACATAGTTTGCTCATCCAGCCCAGGAATGGAATCACCCATAATGGACTGGGCCCTACCCCATCAATCACTAACTAAGAAAATGCATTTAATCTTATGGAGGTATTTTCTCAGTTAAGGTTTTTTCCTTTCAGGTAACCCTATCTATGCCAAGCTGACATAAAACTAGCCAGCACACCTTGATTTCTTTTACTCTATTGGACATTTTACTGATGGAATATATACTAAATATGCTTGTGTTTATAGTTTGAGATGTCTTTCATCTACCAATGTTTGTCCTATGTATTGATGTATCCCTAGTACCTACACTGGTCATATATATATATATATATATATATATATATATATATATATATAAAATCATGGTGGCTATATTGGTGTGTTTTCATTGTTAGTTTGACTATATTTGAATCACTCAGGAGACATCTTTCTGGCTTGTCTGTGAGGGAATCTTAGCACAGAAGGAAAGACCCACCCTGAGTGAGGGTTGGGGTGCCTAGACTGAATAACAGGGGAAAGAAGATGGAAAAGCACATTAATCCTCCAGCGTTGGCCTCTCTCTGCTTCCTGCCTATGGATGTCACGTGACCTGTTGTGTTCCGTGCATGCCACCATACCTTCCCCCGCCATGATGGACTGTTCCCTCAAACTGTGAGCTGAAAACAAGCCAATGCTGTGGGATAACCCCTCTGTATGTTGTAAATCTGTTTCATTACCATTGGTTAATAAAGAAACTGATTTGGCCAATAGCCAGGCAGAATAGAGCCAGGTAGAAAATCCAAGCAGAGATACAGGGAGAAGAAGGGCAAAGTTAGGGAGAAGTCATCGCAGCTGCCAGGGAAACAATATGTGAGGTAACATGCCATGAGCCTTCTGGTAAAATATAGACTAATAGAAATGGGTTAATTTCATTGTAAGAGCTACTTAATAATAATCCTGAGCTAATAGGCCAAGCAGTTTGTAATTAATATTGAGCCTCTGAGTGGTTATTCAGGAACTGGTAGACAGGAGAGAAACATCCAGTCACACAAACCTTTGCTTCCTTGATTTGTTTTCTTTTAGCTATTTTGCCATAGCAATAGAAAAAGTGACACATAAATTTTTTTTTTGCAACTTTATATGAGCCAGTTGCCACAATGCTCTGCCATAGCTAGATGTGTTTCAAATCATCATGGCACTCCAGGTTCCCAAAAAGTATATATATATTTACTTCTTGGGAACCTGGAGTTTTACTTTTAAAACTTTTTAATGATTTCATTTAATTTTAATTTTTGTGTGTGTTTGTGTTTTGCTTGTATGTTTGGTTATCACATGTGTGCCTGGTGCCCTCAGAAGTGAGAAGCCATCAGATGCCCTGGGACTGGAGTTACAGATGGTTGTGAATTACCATGTGGGTTCTGGGAGATAAACCTGGGTTCTTTGGAAGAGTAACAAGTTCACTTAATTAATGAGTCATCTCTCTAGCCCTCTGAAAAAAAATTACTTTATGTATTCCTTTATGTTTATGTGTAAGTGTGTTTGTCTGTATTGAGTGCAGCTGCTCATAGAGGACAAAAATGTGTGATTTGGCCTGTGGAGCAGAAGTTAAAGGTAGTTGTGAGTTATCTGATGTGGATGTTCAGAACTGAACCTGGGGTCACTGCAACAATGCTCTTAACTGGTAGGCCATCTCTAGTCCCTTACCGATGTACATTCTTGGGGTCACAATCACCAGCAATTAACACACCCATAATATCTCAACTAAAAAACACCAGATAATTCTATGGCAGAGATAAATATAAATTACCTGCCAATCAATTACCAGCTTGTTGTTTTCAGCTGCAACGGCAATTTCTTGACAGGCAATGTGGATCTTGCTGGGTTGCAGAAAGTCTGGGGGTCACTGTGCCCTGCTCATGTGCTGTCCATGGAATAGGACTGGCATGCCCACTCTCTCTGCTCCAGGTCAGCCTTCTCTCTGCCTTCATTCATTCCACAGGTGTTGACTATGATGAGTCTTGGTGATTTCCTGTGATCTTCAAAGTCTTCTTACCAACAGTACTGAAACAGAGGAAAATCCCCTTGAGCAAAACTCCCTCCTAAGAATACTCAAGGTTAGTCCCGAGCTCAGCACTTGCTGAGCGCTTTCGTGTGCTGGTGTATATGTGGGGATAAGGAAAACATGCACAAGCCACCGTTCCTTCCCTGTCACTCGTACGCGGGTTCCAGGAGCTGGTCTCACTTGTCATACGAGTTCAAGCAGCTTATCATCCACTTGCATCTAGAAATAGAAATACAAATTTAAAAAAAATTACCAGGATCTGAGTGAGGGCTCTGCGGTAAAGAGCCCTCGCTGCTCTTGCAGAGAGGAGAATTCAGTTCTTAGCACCCCCACAGGCCACCTCACCAGTGCCTGCAACTCCAATTACAGGGTTCTGCCAGCCTTGTTGTCAGAGGTCAGGGAGCACCTCCCCCACAGGCGTGTGTGGAGGGCGTGTGGGATTACATGCGCACACACATAAATAAAATAAATCTTTAGAAATAAAGAAGATACGCAAAATAGAGGCTAAAATGGAAATGCGTAGCTAAGAGCTAAACTAATGCTTGGAATAAATATGGGAGTTGAATTCTGTCAGACTTGGCCTAGAGTGGGCTGTTCAGAGGATCCAGATAATGAAGGAAAGTATCACAAGGGGAATGCTGGTGCTGTCCCTGGGGCTATGGGATGGTGCTTCAGGCACAAAAATCTTCAAGTTAATGGCATCAAGGTGAGTATGCTCAATGGACCCCAGGCCTTTTGAAAGCATAGCTGTAAGCTGTGCTGCCCAACAATAAAGCCATCTTGTCCTTGTTGTAAGGGGCAGTGTTACAAGGAAGCCGTTCCAGGAAGGACCTCAAGCCCACACTCAATTAAAGAAGGGTGAATCACAGACAGAATGGAAGGGGAGAACCCTGCAAACTTTACCTGACTAGTGACTCTGTCTTTAAAGCTTTTCTCCTGTGAACTAGAGATGATTCAGCAGTTAGGAGCGTATCCTGTCTGTCCAGAGCCCGCGGTTCTGTTTCCAGCACCCCCTCGGAGAGGCTCAGAACCACCCATAACTCCAGATCCAGGAGATCACTGTGCTCTCTGGCCTCCGTGGGTATCTGCACACAAACACACACACACACACACACACACACACACACACACACACACACACACTCACCCTTCCTCTACACACACACATTCTAAATTGTAGGCAGACTTTTATGTCCTGCCAGTCACCCCCCTAAATAACCACACAGAGACTTATTATTAACCATAAATGCTTGGCCAATAGCTTCAGTTTGTTTTTAGCTAACTCTCATAACTTAAATTAACCCATTTCTATCAATCTATGTGCTTCTCCAAGCCTCGTTTATGACTAATCTTGCTCAAAACCAACACTAAACTAACTGCCCTAACCTCCCACAGCTTATAGGTGTCAGCGTTACTCCATTGACTACAACACTATACCCTGAGGATGCAGCTCAGTTGCTACAGTGCTTGCCTGGCACACACGGAGTCCTAGGCTCGGTCCCTTCACTACATAAACAGGATGGTGCATGCCTGTCACTCCAGCCTTCAGGAAGAAGTGTGGTTAGAAATACAAGCTCATCTCTGACTCCACAGTAAAATTGAGACCAGCCTGGGATATGTAAGATCCTGTCTCAAAACAAAACAAAACAAAACAAAACCCAAAAACAAATCAGCCAACCAAACAAACAACAAAAAAAAAAAACAATAAACAGAAGCAAAGCAAAACAAAACAAAACAATCCAAATAAAGACAGCTGGAGAGGTATTTCTGAAAAATCCCTGGTTGCTTTTCCAAAGGACCCAGGTTCAATACTCAGCACCCACAGAGCAGTTCACAACTGTCTGTAACTCCAGTCCCAGGGCATCTGGCACCCTCTTCTAGCTCCCATATACATCAGAAATGCATGTGGTGCCTAGACTTTCATGCAGACCAAATGCCCATGTACATAAAACAGATAAATAAAGAATTAAAAACAGCCAGACGGTGGTGGCGCATGCCTTTAATCCCAGCACTTGGGAGGCAGAGGCAGGCGGATCTCTGAGTTCGAGGCCAGCCTGGTCTACAAGAGCTAGTTCCAGGACAGGCTCTAGAAACTACAGGGAAACCCTGTCTCGAAAAACCAAAAAAAAAAAAAAAAAAATTAAAAACAAATAAAATTAAAAGTGAAAAAAAAAAAAAGTCCACGTAGAAACAGGAAGCCAGTCTTCCAATCTTCGGTAGCCCACAATGTGAAACTCTTCCTCGTGATGATCGCCTACCAAGTGTGCAAGCACTCACCGTCCACAGTTCCCCTGGTCACACCCGTGATGATCGTCTACCAGGTGTGCAAGCACTCATTGCCCACAGTTCCCCTAGGTCACACCGGTGAGCCACACTCTCTTTTGGTTTTTATCAACATTTGTGTTGTTCTCAGAAATCAACCCTACTTTTCGATGTTTCATTTTTATGAAGACCTTTCTCTATGAAATTTAGGGATTAGAAAGGGAAGCCCTTTGAATTTAAAACAAAACACAGCATAGGCACAAGAGTCAAGAAGATTTGGGAGGCAGACATTGAGGCAGACACAGGGAACACTGGCATCTTGGCTAGCCAGCAGTGGCAGGCAGTGGACTGGGGACACTGTCTGACTTAAGGGGCAAAGCAGCTTCCCAATTCTCTCGAATTATGTTTCCATCTAATTTTATTCTGAGATCGAATCTACCCATATGTAAATAGAAGTCTGTTTTCAAAGCATATTCCAAAGCCAAATACAGCTAATGTTCCCATCACTGCTGTCTTGCATTACTCAGAAAATGTTCTCTTCCACTAACTCTATTGCCTGAACATTGGCCAGTTGCTGAGGATGGAACCCAAAGTCTAACACGTCTTAACTTTGAGGACAGTGAAAGTTGACATTGGATATGACCGTATAAACAGATTCTAGGCCAGAGGATGTGGCAGATAAGAACACTTGCTTAGCATGCCAGAGGCCCTAGCTCTGAATTAAAAAAAAAAAAAAGAAAAGAAAAGAAAAAAGAAATCCTAATGCAGAGTATGATGTTTGCTTCATAGTTTGCTGTCTTTGTCTGGAGGGGTGGATTAGTTCTAGCAGCTCTTAGTTATTGGTTCCTGCTCTGAGGATCAGGGTAACTGCAGTAGACTGCCATGGTGAGAAACAGGGCCCAAAGCTGCTCTAAAAAGTCAAGGCTGCTGTGGCTAGAAGCAGCCTGAAGCTGTGCTCTAGGGCAACTTCCGGGCTTAAAGGCCAGGCTTGGTCTGAGGTGAACACTGAGGACAGGGTTTGTAGGCAGAAGGCAAGAACAAGGCACCAAGAATGACTGGATTGGAGCAATTGGATCAGAAACAAAAGCACTTCATTTAAATTTTTTTCCATTGTGCTGAAATACATGGAACATACCATTTAATATCTTAGCCATCATGTGCACAGTTCAGTGGCATTAGATACTCAGAATGGCCTATCACTATTGTCACCATCATCTCAGTAATTCTCCCCCTCTGGAAAACACCATAACTGTGCACACTTAGAACTATAACCCCCTCCCTCCTCCCAGTCAGTCCCGGGCAGCCGCCATTTTGCCTTCTCTCCTGAAGATTTTGCTAGTGAGCACCAACTGTAGCACTCTCTGCTGTCGCTATGGTGATTTGAGACCACTTCGCGTTCTGCATATTAGATGCCATCTATTGCACTAGTGGCAATTACACTAAAATCTGCTATTTTCCTTGCTTTTACTATATTATGTAGATAACAGAATTGACTATATCTGTAGGTTTTGCAGGCAGAAATTTAAAAAATGTTTATAACTCCCCAAATAATTACATCTGCACAAGGCATATGCGGAAAATTTCTCATCATCATACCCCAGAGAAGCACAGCCATCCGCACAGCATTGACAGCGCATGGCATAACATGCCAGCTAGAGCTTCTTCAGAGGCAGAGGTTAGAAGAAAGCACTGTGTCATTTCATAGATGGGATCTGAACACATGGGTTTTCCGAGCCAAATGAGTCTTGGACCTGACCCCACAGGCATAAAGGGACAACTATACATATGGCATTTTAAGAACTCTTAGGCTTATTACAAAACTCTTTCTAGTTTGTCTTATGCATCTCCTGGCAGTTCTAAAAACCAATAGGATAAAAATATTAGGTTCCAAGAGATATTTCATTTTATTTTATTACTTTTTTCTTTCATTTCTTATTTCAATTCCAAGACACAGGAGAGCAGCAGCAACAACAATACCTCCTTCAAACCCAATGGTAACACAACATTGAAAAGCGTTTGGAAAGTACAAGTGATCTTTGTGTGTGTGGTTGTTATCCCTAGGCATCAATAGAGACCGTGCTGCGGCAGGGACAGGCTCCTGACCTATAGTCTCCTGCCAGTGTTTTCCAAGAGCAGGACTCAATAAGCTCCAAAGGATATGTTTTGTGTCTCGTGGTGCTAAGCTTTACAAAGCACACACAGCTCAATAGAGCACTGCTAGGAGCAGTCAATAAACATAAAGTCTGTTCAATATGATTCCATCTTTTTTCAATGGCATGTTCCTGTGAACCAGTGGACAAGTCTAATAGCAGGTGTATTCACTGAAGAATCACAGGATTTTTTTTGGAGGGTGTTTGACAAATTTATGGCAGTTATCTGATACTGTTTTGATACAGTACAGGAGGAAGATCGGGGAGAAAGAGGAAGAAGAAGAGGAAGGGGAGAAGGCAGAGGTGGGAGGAAGAAGAGGAGAAAAAGGAAGAGGGGAGGAGGAAGAGAAAAGGAAAGAGGAGGGAGATGGAGAAAAAAGGAGAGGGAGGAAGAGGAGGAAGAACAGGAGGGGGAAGAGAAGGGGAAAGGAGGAGGAAGAGGAAGAGGAGCGGAGGAGGAAGAGGACGGGGAAGGAAACAGGAAAAGGATGAGGAGCTGTTAGCTAGGAGAGATTACTTTACTCCTGTTTCACTGTAATCAATTTTCCTGCTGTGGGACCTAGAGATTATAGCTAGCCATGGCCAGCTGGCATGCTTGAGGTTGGACTTCTTTTCCTCTGAGGGAAAAAACAACATATGTTCATGTGAGAAACTGCCTGTATATGTGTCATAAGTTACAACACAGCGCAGTTGGCAAAGGCTGTAAGCGTGAATGGCTGGAGAGCCGATCACGGTGAGGGTGGCTGGTGTGACTTTTCTCTCCAGTTCATCACCGAGAAGGAGAGGCAGGATCTGAGGAGCTTGTTCTTGCAATCCCAGCTAACAATTCAGAGCCTAAAGAAATGGGCAGATCCTAAGAACACAAGGGAGATCTGCACTTGATCTCAATACCATCCTTGAGCGAGAAGTATGGCCCTGTGGTAGAGCACATCCATAGTGTGTATTGGTCCCCGAATTCCATCCCCAACAGCATCAAAAGAAACCCCCCCAAAAGAAAGAAGGAAAGAAAGAAAGAAAGAAAGAAAGGAAGGAAGAATGAAAGAAAACAAAATTTCCAAAATCCCAAGACCAATCACAACCCCTATAAGCTCTATATCAACTGTCATGTCTTTGGATTAGAGCTTTACAGTAAGAAATCACCCATCACCTGGTGGTGGTAGCACACACCTTTAAACCCAGCACTTGGGATGCAAAGGCAGGAGCAGGCAGATTTCTGTGAGTTCAAAGCCAGCCTGGTCTACAGAGTGAATTCCAGGATGGCCAGAGCTACCCAGAGAAACCCTGTCTCAAAAATAAAATAAAATAAAAAAACCAAAACCCAAAAATACAAACAAAAACAAAACCACAAATTTAAAAAAAGATAGAAAAGGAAAGAAGAAAAAGAATGAAATCACCCATCATCCTTACCAACGACAGGGAAAACGCACCGCTAACCACTGTTTAGTAACTCTTGGTTAGAGCTTTACATGAAGCCAGTGTGTGTGGCAAGACACAGGGAAGAGCACAATTTGTTCTAGTTCGTGTTGGGGAAAAAGGAAGTGACTCATTTCATCTCCCATTACTACAAAATTGACTGGGGAAAGTTGAAGATTTATTTGGTCAGAGAACTCAACCATTGCTTATCTGACCAGGAAGAAGAATTTTATTTCAGAGCTTTGGAAAAGGCCTTTACATCAAAATAATTCCACTCTAAATTGCTTTTACCGGTGCTCAAAACATCTCCCACAGATGTGTCTATGCTTCACAGACTGTGCTGGTCCTCAGTTACATTTGCTGCCCATGGCAACCGTATCCCACACCCCCATCACTCTGTGATAAAGGTGTTGGTGTCATTCAGACCTTGTGCTTCAAGAAGGTGAAGGTTGCCAGGCAGTGATGGTTCACGTCTATAATCCCAGCACTCAGGAGGCAGAGGGAGATGGGTCTCTGTGAGTTCGAGGCCAGCCTGGTCTACAACAAGTTCGAGAACAGGATTGTTACACAGAGATACCCTGTCTCAAAACAAGAATATGAAGCTTAATAATGATTGTCAACTTGACAGAATCTAGGAACACCTAGAAAACAAACCTGTGGCGTATCTGTTAGAGATTTTCTAAACTAGGTTACTTTGCGGTAGGAACATTCACCCTAAACGTGGGTGGCACCACAGGCTCCGGTCCCAGGCTGAATAAGTAGGAGAAAAAGAACTTGAGCCCCAGTGCCCATCTCCCGCTGCTTCCCGGTTACGGCAGTGTGGTTGGCTGCCTCACATTCCGGCTGCCATCCCTACCCCAAGTACAATGGGATGCACTTGCAAACTGTGACCCAGAGTAAACCCTTCCTTCCTTCCTTCAGTTGCTGTGGTCGGACATTTCTGTCACGGCAGTGAGAAAAGTAACTAACACACAGGGACAGAAACAGCGATACTCAGGTCCAGAAAGTGTACGGAAGCCACGAACTCCCCACTCTACACCCTCTCCACCCCTCTCAATTTGTTTTTAAGTGCCGGGAATCTAATTCCGCGCGCGGACGTTCTAAGTGGGCACTTTATCACTGAGCTACATTCCAGTCCTATGGCGGTTCTTTGAAGGGGCTCCTGAGCAAGCCATGGCTGGCCTTGAACTCGGAATTCTCCCACCTCAGCATCCTGAATTCTGGGACTACTGATGTGAGAGGCGGCCCTGGCTCCTTCTAAGGCCCTCTGTGTAGGGAAAGAGGTATGAGGTCAGAGCAAATGGTTTTCTTTCCTTCGCAAGCCCACCTTTCTTTGGTTTCACTTTTGGAATAATAAATCTCTTTGAAATCAGAAAACACTTCTTCCAAGGACTTTAGCTACCGCTTCCCGCGCCCAATCCTAATGCTGTTGAAGTTAAAAGGGAGAGGAAATCATGTAAGAGTTACGATATTTTTTTTTTTAAAAAAAAGATTTATTTGTTTGTGTACATGAGTGCTCTGTCTTCATGCATATCAGAAGAGGGCACCAGATCCCATTACAGATGGTTGTGAGCCACCGTGTGGTTGCTGGGAGTTGAAATCAAGACCTCTGGAAGAGCAACCAGTGCTTTAACCAATGAGCCATCCAGCCCCAAAGTTACAGATTAAAAAACAAGCAAACATTGAAACAATCAAAAACAAACTCTATGAATGGAGCTTTCAAACCTGGAGTGGACAGCCATTGTTGGATGGGTTAATGACAGACAGAGAGGAAAGGGCTTCTTCTGAATGTGAACAGTATAAATGTCAACATGCCTTGAAGGAGGAGGTATGATTGGTGGGCAAAAGCAAAACTCTTTAGGCCACGTGTAACACTTGCTGAAGAATTCATCTTGTGACTTCTTTTTTAAAAATCTTTTTACACTTCCTTATTTGTGTGTGCATGTTCGTATGCATGTATGCCACGGTGCACACATGTGTGGAGATCAGAGGACAACCCACAAGACTTAGTTCTCTCCCTCCACCATGTGGGTTTCAGGGGTGAAACTCAGTTTACCAAGCATAGTGGCAACTGCCTTTACGTCCTGAGCCATCTCACGGGTTCTTAAGTAACTTAAGGATCTATATGGTCCACTCTCATGTCACATACAAGAGCGTGTACAGTAAGCGGTGTCTAGACTCATGAAATAGGCTGGGCATATAGACTAGACATGCTCATTCTAGCATGTGCAGGGCCCTAGGTTCACTCACCAGCTGAACACCAAAAATCCAATCGAGCAAAACCTCAGTATCAGGGCACTCCTACTTTGCCCTGTGTTTTTGACTTTCATAGCAACCCCGTTCCTGTTCCTGTTCCCTCCATTCCTGTGTCTGTCTGCTAGCATGGGAGGGGTGACGAAGTCAAGACTGGGACATAGAACTTTCTGGCTTCTCTGCTCTATTTCATGGTTTCTCTCTTAAAAGAAATAATTTCGGGCTGGGGCTATAGCTCAGTAGTAGAGCGCTTGCCTTGCATGCATGATGTCCTACCCGACTTTAATCATCACTTCTTGCCACAAAAGAAGAAAAAGAAATCTATGGAATGCTTTGGAAGCTGCAAAATTCTGACATTTTCTAATCGTCTGGGACTTTTCTAGTCTATAAAGTCTGGTCAGAATTCAAACCAGAGCTCCTGGTTCGGCAGGGTAGGGATAGTTGTGAATCATTGTCTAGGTTAGACTCAAGACTCATTGCTTTTCTCTGGGGAGCCTCAGTTGTTTACAACAGTAGACTCCATGAATATGAAGTTAGTGTGTTTTAATCACAAATTTTCAAGAATGTTTTGAGAGATGGAGGAATATTAATTGCAGTAATTTAATCATCACTCATTTTATACATGGACCAACTTATCCTACCAGGCCCCATAAATTCCTATAATTAAAAATTGGTTACAAGGTTGATGGGAGGGATTTGTTAGCCTAGAGATGTAACTCAGTTGAGAGAGGGCTTGTTCAACAGACTTTAATCCCAGCCTTTGGGAGGCAGAGCCTGGGAGATCAAATGTTCACGGTCGTCCATCCTCAGCAACAGAAGGAGTTTGAGGTCCATTTGAGATATATGAGGGCTTGTCCAAAAAAAGACAAAATGAGATCATGAATCTAAAACACTGCAGGCAACAGAGCAGGAGAGAAAGGTGAATATATCTCTTTCCCCTCCACTTTCAACTGTTCAAAACCAAGAAGTGACGTCCTCCATCTCAGAAAACACTCCCCACTACTCAGCCTTCTAACCTGAACTTTAAATTATTTACTGACTCACTCAAAACTTTGGGTTTTTTTTTGCCTACACGATCTCATGCTGTGAAGTTCTAGGCACAGAGGATCTTGGAATGAGGGAAATGTTTGAAAATAATTGAAATATCACTTGCTGAGTTCCTCTAATCTCACTTCCAAACACTTAACCAAAGTCTTGCCCATTGTGCATCAGTACATTGGAAAATTGGGTCCCATTTTCCTGGACCATCCTTAGATCTGCCTTACCCTGTCATTACTAATGCCATTTTTTCAATTTAGAAATGTGCTTTCTCCCAATATTTTCTGACCAGTAATCCTTCAAATTTACCACCATCAGCATCATCTGGAGGGCTTCTTAAAGCTTAGACTAGAGTTGTATGTTATGGCTCTTGCCTGTAAACTTGGAACTTGGGAGAGGAGAGGCAGGAGTGTTATAATATTACTTATACTAGGCAAAGATGTGTTACATTTGTTTATGTTGCATCTGTTCGGCAATGTAAAGATATACTGCTTTGTCTGCCTAAAGTATCTGATTGGTCTAGTAAAAAGCTAGACAGTCAATACCTAGGTGGTAGAGGGATAGGTAGAGCTAGAAGGCAAAGAGAATAAGTAGGAGAAGGAGCTTGAGGGAAGGAAGAGAACTAGGGAGGCTAAGAGGGAGACCACTGTGGCCAGCCAGCCACGTAGCCAGCAGTCAGCCAGACACAGAGTAGGACATACAGAATAAGAGATAGGGAAAAAGCCCTGAGGCAAAGTGTAGAAGAAGGGGCTAATAAGTTATAAGAGCTAGTGGGGCAAGCATAAGATAAGGCCAAACATTAATAACTAATAATAAGTCTCCATGTCATGATTTGGGAGCTGGTTGGTAGAGCAAAAGAGAGTTCTCTACACAGGAGGATTGCCATGAGTTTGAAGTTGGCTTGAACTTACATGTTTCTAGACTAGTATGGAAGCTTGAATAACAATGGCCCCCATGGGCTCCTATATTTGAATGCTTGGTTGCCAGGCAGTACACTCCATTATTTGAAAAGATTAGAAGGATGAGGAAGTGTGGCCTTGCTGGAGGAAGCATATCATTGCAGATGGGCTTTGAGATTTCAAAAGTCCATGACCAGCCCAGGCTCTCACTGTTTCTCCTCTGCCTGTGGATGAGGATGTAACTCTCAACGACTTCTCCAATGCTGTGAATGCCACCATGCTCCTGCCATGCCCCTCCTATGATGATAATGGACTAAGCCTCTGAAACGGTAAGCAAAACGTCAATTAAATGTTTTCTTTATAAGAGTTGCCTTGGTCATGGTGCCTCTTCACAGCAGTAGAACAATGATTAAGACCTATAGTGTGTGCTACACAGTGAGATCCTTTTTTGAAACCAAACAAAACCTCAGGCTGCATGCAGGACCCCCACCTCCAGAGTTCCCATTGGTCTCTAACTTAGAGAAAATTGCAAACCACTGTCCTCAACTGGTGTCCTCCTTGAAGTAACCTAAGAAATCAATATGCCTTAAACCTAGACGGCAGATTGTTTTTCTAAATAGTTTTATATGTGTATAACAACACTCATTTGTAATTATCTATCTATCATCTATTATCTAATCATCTATCTGTCTGTCTGTCTATCATCTATCTCTATCATCTATCTACATATCAATGCATCTCTACCATCTATCTACCTACTTATCATCTATCATCTATCTATCTATCTCTGTCTATAATCTAACATCTATATCATCTATCTATCTATCTATCATCTATCTATCTATCTATCTATCTATCTATCTATCTATCTATCATCTATCATCACATACAAAGCCTAAAAGTACAACCTCACAAATTGTTGTCTTTATCCTTATTATATCATGAAAATGATCCTTTTAAAAATATAGTTGTCCCTAAAATACACTGTGTCTTCAAATTATAAAATAGTTCCATGACTGAACCCTAACTCTTCTAAGGCATGAGAAGTTATGTTTCCCTAGTTTGTCAATCTCTTTGTGTCCTGGCTTAGTCACTTTTCATCCCAGTGCCCAAAGTCTGAGAAAACGAATGACCAGAAGAAGCAGTTATTTCAGTTCACAGTTTTAAGAGGTTTCAGTTCATGGTTACAAGGCTCTATTGTTTCTTTGTGTTGAGAGAGAACATTATGATAAGGAGAAAGTGAGGGAACCAAGTGGTTGGCCTCATGGTGGACAGAAAGAAAAGGGAGCAGAGTAGGTTAGCACTGGTGGGCTCTCCTCTCTTCCCAGTGTTCTCACTGGGGCTCCAGCCTTTTGGATAGTGTGACCCACATTTATGGCTGGACTTCTACTGTCACTTGTTCCATGTATTAATTATCTCTAGAAACACTCTCACAGACACAGTAAGTAGTGTGCTTTACTAATCTCTTCAATGGCTCTGGATTAGCAGTCACATAGTCTATCCTGCATTTGTTTCTTTGAACATGTCATGATCTTCTCCCATCCCCATGTCTTTTCACATTGTGTCCCTAGTCTGCTGGATCTTACGCCCTTTTTAAAGAACATTTAAATAAAATGAAGAACTACATCACATGTGAGTTTAAGTTGTGAAAATTTAACTATTCACTTTATGTCTCAAACAAAAAGGTACAGGAAGAGGACAATGCTGCCTGCCCATTCCACTGATGAGTTGACTTCCCAACAGGCAAGAGTTGGGAATTAGACTCTGTTGTTTCCTGTTGACAGAGGTTTCTGTTCCACCTGATCCCGCTGTTCAGTCCCAAAGAAACACACAGAGGTCTACATTAATCATAAACTGGTTGGCCTACTAGCTCAGGCTTCTTATTAACTTGTACATCCTACATTAACCCATTCTTCTTGTCTGTGTTAGCCACATGGCTTGGTACCTTTTATCAGCAAGGCATTCTCATCTTGCTTCCCCTGCATGGTGGTGACGACTACAGACTGAGTCCTAACTCTTTCCAGAATTCTCCTGTTTTTTTCCCCCACCTATACTTCCTGCCTGGCTACTGGCCAATCAGCATTTTATTAAAACAAAGCAAATGACAAATCTTTACAGGATAGAAGACCATTGTCCCACAGTAGTTTCCTCTTTGTGTTCTGGTTCCTGGTGCTTCACATGTTAGCATGATGTGATAGTTTGAAAAAGAATGTCCCGCAGGCTCATATATTTGAATGCATGGTCATTAGGGAAAGGTGCTACTTGACAGGGACTAGGAGATAAGGCATTGTCAGAGGAAGTGTGTCACTGGGGATGGGCTTAGAGGTTTCAAAAGCTCAAGCCAGTGACTCTGTCTTCCTGATACCTGTGGATCTAGATGTAGAACTCTCAGCTACTTCTCCAGCACCATGTCTATCTGCCACCATGTACCCTGCCATGATGACAATAAGCTAAACCTCTGAAACTGTAAGCCAGTCCCAATTAAATGCTTTCTTTATGAGAGTTGTCATGGTGATGTTGTGTCTTCATGGCAATAGAACACTAAGACACATGAGGATTGCACCCAAGAGAGTGTCATCCCAGTGTTTCAAACAGCACTGTCGATTAGCAGAAGCCCATGTCTTCGTCTGATGCTCCAAGAAGAAGAAACAATCTATTTCAAAGCTAAAAGACCTGCTTGGGATTACTGGATGCTGAATGTCTCAAGAGCACCTGTCTAGATAATGTACTCCTATGGGTGAGTAAGGAACTGACTTCAAACATCACCATTTGGTGCTTTAACTCTTAATAATATCTGACAAAGCAAGTCTTTAAGCTTCAGCACAAATGTCATTTCTCCTCACTTCCTCTGACAGGAAATCAGTCTTTTTTTTGTCCCTATAAATAGCTTTGTTCCCTTGGTAAATTGTATATATTTGTGTCTTCATGTTCAATTATAACTTTTTATTTAATTTTCAGTCTCTGTCCTCTGGGTAATGAGCTCTTCAAGGACAAAGGCAGATTTTAGTTGTCCAGTGTCTGTATCTATTGTGTAGTCTCAGGACTCGGTCCAAGCTTATATTTTCAGCAAATACTTACAGATGGATGCAGATCTACCTGTACTTTAGACCTCTGTCCTGACATGATCTATGAATTACCATTGACTCCCTCCCTCCCTTCCTCCTTCCCTTCTCCCTCTTTCCTTCCCTCCTTCCCTTCTTTTCTCCTTCCCTCCCTCCCTCCTTTCCTGCCTTCCTCACTCCTTTTCTTTCTTCCTCTCTCTCTCTGTCTCTCTCTCTCTCTTTCTCTGTCTGTCTGTCTGTCTGTCTCTTTCTTTCTTTTCTTTTCTTTTCTTTTCTGAATGTGTTTCCTACTTGTGTATGATGCCTGCAGAGGTCAGAAGAGGGTATTAATCAACTGGAACTGGAGTTGCAGACAGTTGTGAGCCACCATGTGGAATCAAATCCATGTCCTCTGGAAGAACAGCAAATGTTCATAACTGCTGAGCCATCTCCAGGACATCGATTGTTGTTGTTGTTAATGACTACAGTTAAATGTCTCAGTGTATTTATTTCTTTTTCTTTTCAACTAGATCTAAGCTAGGTTATGGTAGACTCTATTTGTTTCTCCATCTCAAGAACAAAATATTTGTTAATGGATTGCTTGGTACTTTGAATGTGGTGTATTTAGAAAACAAAACAAAATAAAACAAAGTAAAGCTAGGGAAATTGATTTTTATGTGGTCAGTTACATATGTTGACTTAAAGTTAAAAAGCCATTAATTGTGGCTCCATTTTGAATATGAATCATCTCTCCTGGTTTTGAAAGAACCTAACATGGAGTATCTTACACTTGTTGTTTGAAGTTGTTAGTCTGGGTTTGTCTGGGGTTCCCTGCCTGCCTGGCTGCCTCTCACCCCTTCAAAAACTACACCCTCTGCTATGACCCAAGTTAATTTTCCTAAAGGCATTGACTCATCGATGGAGACAAGGACTTGCTATGTATTGAGCTTAGCCTGGAACTCCACACTAGACCAGGCTGGATATCAGCTTGGGATCCTCCCACCTGTGTAGCATTGGTTAAGGATGCAAGTGAACATTCCAAACATGTTTGTCCAGGGATTGTGTAGGTGCCACAGGTACTCACAGAAGGTAGAATGTAGCTTAGTGGATCCGGCCTCATAAACAACTCTTCTATTTAAGGTAAAAACATTCCGGGAGAAATCATGCAAAACTTTTTCCTGAAAGTGAACCTAACTGAAGAGAGTCTCACCCTCACTGTGGTCAATGCCACAGGGCACTCAAAAGTATTTGGTCTCATTTACCGCAGGTTTTCTGGGGACCCAAACTTCTCATCATGGCAATCACTGTACCCTTCTTTTAAGGTTTTAATTTACCACACACCTGCAAAACTTTATATAAGCCTAAGACATTTTAAGAAATGGTTACACTTATGAAGGAGAAGTAGGAAGTTTGGCCAACAGAACCAAGTTGAAAAGTTCGGGGCTAAGAAAGAAGCTTTCGAACAGGTGAGTTTCACATGAGGAGAGCCGGGTTGCTGGTCTGTGCTTGTTGCTTACTTCCATGGCTGAGCACAGTTAGGGCTTGTCAGCGGTGTCTGAGAATCCAGACCCAGGAAGAGTTAGAAGAGAGTGAGGAACTCAAGCAGGTAGTGTGGCTTTCTCCTATGCTGCAGTTTTGTTCTCTTATTTTAGTTATATAGATCGTTTCCTATGTATCCTTAAGTGCTTTGATGTTGCGTTTTTCTCTTTTTCACTCTTGAACTGCCAAGACTGAAAACTAAAATAAGGCTTTAAAAGTTACCAGTGTAACAATGTTGGTTAATGCCAGGCGGTAGTGGTGGACACCTTTAAACCCAGCACTCAGGAGGCAGAAGCAGGTGGATCTCTGTAAGTTTGAGGATCTCTGTAAGTAGAGAGTGCTTTCCAGGACAGCCAGGACTAAACAAAGATATCTTGTCTTAAAAAACCAAATAATAGCTGGGCGGTGGTGGCACACGCCTTTAATCCCAGCACTCAGGAGGCAGAGGCAGGCGGATCTCTGAGTTCGAGGCCAGCCTGGTCTACAAGAGCTAGTTCCAGGACAGGCTCTAGAAACTACAGGGAAACCTTCTCTCGAAAAACCAAAAAAAAAAAAAAAAACCCAAATAATAATATATTGATTAATAAATGCAGGAACCTTCATACATTCATCTATGGCCCCTAAAATTAATGGCATACACAAATATTCATTCTCATAAGAGATACTTATACGGACACACTGTCTTAGTCAGTGTTCTATTGCTGGAAAGACACACCACCACCAGGACAATTCTTATCAAAGAAAGCATTTAATTGAGGCTTGATTGCTTTTTTGGAAGTTAGTTCATTATCACCATGGCAGGGAGCATGGTGGCACAGAAGCAGGCATGAGAGAAGTCGCTGAGAGTTCTATATCCTTATCCACAGGCAGTAGGGAGGGAGAGAGAGAGAGAGAGAGAGAGAGAGAGAGAGAGAGAGAGAGAGAGAGAGAGAGAGAGAGAGAGAGACTGGGTCTGGTGTGGACTTTTGAAGCCCTAAAGCCCACCCCCAATGACATACTTCACCCAACAAGGCCATGCCGCCTAATCTTTTCTAATATTTCCATTCCCTGGTGACCAAGCATTCAAACATATGAACCTATAGAGGATATTCTTATTCAAACCACCACAGACCCTGCATGGTATACTCTATGTGCCACATAGAGCAGTAACAAAGGTGTTTATCAAAGGGCGTGCATCTCACAGTCTCTGTTTTACAGGACTGTGAATGTGTGCTTAAGAAGGAAAGGGCTAGAAAAGGGAATCTTAGAAACCCAGGAACTCAGGTGCGGAGGACTTCTGGCAATGTGTCCGAATGGGTTTTGTTGTTGTTGTTCACGTGAAGTTTGTAACTCATCTGTAGTTAGGAAACCCCCTACTTCTGTAATAGAAATGACTTACCCTAGTCATCAAAACGTAGTGATTATTTGGGGTGACTGTTGACTCATTTATATAGAAAATGGCCTCCCTTTTCCTCTAGACAATACAGAACACCATTTTCCTGTTCTCTTATCGGCATTTCTCCTTCTTTGTTTCTCATTAAAGAAGGCCTGATGTCCCGGGGAAATCGCTGGTGAGAGACAAATTTGTCAAAGTCTCTGGAGCCTCAGTGTGCCTGCAGTAAAATCCAGATGAAATGAAAAGTTAGTTCCTCAAGGGATCTGTTCCCTATCAGAAAGAGGCCTTAGACAGCTAGGATGCTCTTTAATCTGTTTGACGACAAAGGTCTTTAACTTCCAGATGGCGATGCTCCAGTTCGGGGTGTCCTCCTCCCAAGAAAGGTGATAAATGACACCCGAAGACCATGGGCAGATGACTGACAGGCTCTGCACACGTAATCAAAGGGGCTCATGGAGGAACACTTCCCAAGGCTGCACACTCCTCTCTCGTGAACTATTTCAGTTTTCCAGATGCTCACTGCTGCTCAACATTTTCGTGATAACTCACCAGCAGCCCTGGGTTTTCCCTGCTCTTTATCTGTGGCAAAGCAAAGGCAGTGACTTGGAGGCAGCAAAAGGCTCAAGGTCAGCCAGGCAAGGGGGACATGAGAGGGGGAGTTTAGGAGTGGGGGGAGTTTGGAGGATGGAGTGAGGGGTGAAGGGTATTCCTCAGGAAACTCTGGAACTTCTCAACCCTTCTAAAAATGCAAGACACCTAACTTCGGGTAAAGGATTCCTGTCCAGAAACTGCATGTGCTATTGTTAGTGCCTGCATTTGCTCAGGTGACAGGATGGACCACAAATCCTCCCTATCTTGGTTTATCCTTAACCAAATGGACAGCGTGGTGTTGCAAGTAGAAGAACCACTTAGAGGCAAAGGAAAGTACTCCACAAGACCGTACTCTTGGCAGAGCCAAAGGTGATGGGGGCGGCCAGAATTCTTTCCTAGATTTTATCTCTAGCTTGTATGTCCTGGAGCACTTAGGCTATTTCTGTGGCCTCAGCTTCTTCATGCATAGACAGGTAATTTTGAGCTGTTCTCTTCACATTGCTTATACGGGCACTGGGAAGATCAAATAGTTAGTTAATGAGATTTAGAATAGAAAGAAAATGTCTTTGAAGCCTTCAGAAATGCCGTGAGATTTTCAGATTCTGATGAACTCAGAGATAATTGTTAATTGTCATGAGAAAATCTGCACAGTCCAAGCCATGCAATGCTGTCCTTGTCGCTTTTGATCATTTTTATTAACTTACAAAATAATGGGTGTCATTATGACATTTGCTCTTTATGCGTTAAACTCTTTACAATGCATTCTAATTTGTGTGTGTGTATCTGCTTGTATACATGTGCACCGCATATGTGCAGTGGCCTGAGAGCCAAAGGAAGGGACTGGAATACTAGGAGGCTGTGACCCTCATAATGTCAGTGCTGGGACTGTGAACCGGGGCCTTTAGCAAGAGCAACAAGTGCTCTTAACCACTGAAGAGCATATCTCCGATCCATCATTTTCATGTGTTTGCTCTTTTTAAGTTTTTACTAATTTTTATTATAATTTAAAATTTTGAGATTATAATGTAATCACATTATTTCTTCTCTTTTCTCCTTCTAACCCCCTTATTTGCCCTCATCTTTCAAATTCATGGCCTCTTTATTTGCTGGTATGTGTGTGTTGTGTGTGTGATATTTCTATTTGTGCATATATGTGTGTGGTATGTGTGTTGTGTGTGTGTGGTATTTGCATGTGTGTGGTATTGTGTATGTGTGCTGTGTGTATATATGTGTTGTGTGTGTGCATGTGTGACATGTGTGTGTGGTGTTGTGTGTGTTGTATGTGTATGTGTAGTATATATATGTGGATGAGTGTGTGTGTGTATGTATGGTGTATGTGTGTGTGGTGTATTTGTCTGTGTGTCTGTGTTGTGTGTGTTTTTGTGGTATGTGTATGTATGGTGTATGTATGAGTGTTTTGTATGCATGTATGTGTGTGCATATGTTTGAATGTGTATAGTCATGTGTGTGTATGTGTACGTGTGTGTGTGTGTGTGTACCTTCCTAAACTATAACCTGCTGTTCAGTCTGCGTAATGTCACCTGTATATATGCTTGCAGGGCTGACCAATGGGTGCTGGATAACCAGTTGGTGTTCTCTTCAGGAAGACTATTCCTCCGACACTCAGCATTCCTTGCTGCTGGTAGCTCTTTGTCGATGGTTGCAGCCTCAGGAGCTTTCCCTCACTTGTGTTACCATGTTATGTTATGTTATGTTGTGTTGTGTTGTGTTGTGTTGTGATGCGATGCGATGCGATGCTATGCTGTGCTGTGCTGTGCTGTGTTGTGTTGTGTTGTGTTGTGATGCGATGCGATGCGATGCGGTGCTGTGCTGTGCTGTGCTGTGCTGTGATGCGATGCGATGCGATGCTATGCTATGCTATGCTATGCTATGTTATGCTATGTTATGTTATGTTACCTTGCTTGGCTTTTCACTCACCCAATCACTCCCATTCTTGTCTCTTCTGCTGCGCCCCTTTCTCACCTCCAAGCAGTTCCCCTTCTACACTCAGGTCTAAAATACACGTGTATTGTTTCATCCAGTTTCCGCATAGGACAGAAAGCCTGCCATGCTTGTTCTTCTTTTCATGCTCTTTTTTGAATGCTGTATTTAGCTGATAAAGATGTGCATCTCCCTGCTGCACAGATGTGGACAAAAATGAAGGCAGAAGTAATCTAGTAAGTATGGCAAAAAGAGAGCAGTTGCTAGTTGCCTAAAGTCCCTCACGCATTTTTATGATCAAAGCTAAAGTCTCAAGTCTCTAATAGATTGGGGGTGGTGCATCTACTAGCCACCAAAATACCCACAGTGGTTAGTGCATCTCTCCTAGGAAACTGGAGCTGGCTGAGGACTCGGTTCCTGACACATACAATACCAGGGCATTTCCTGGAAATCCACTGACCTTTGCCTGACACAGTTGCATCACCCACGCATGTTTGTGCTCCAGATTATAAGAATTTCAACCGAAGACCAGGTAGAGCTTGTGCTTGGTACACAGGGCACCAGGGGAAAATGGTTAAGTATGTACCTATTAGAATGCGAGGAAATGTTTTCCCTGATTTTGTTTATTTGCCCTCTACTTCCGTCACAGAACCAGAAATAAAGCAAACTACCTCTGAAAGAAACATTTCACTTAGTTGATTCAGACTTCTAACGAGACCATTATTCCTTGCTCTTGTTCTAAAAATACATCTAAACAGTGGGGAAATGGCCAGGAAGTATCAATATAGTTTCTACTGGATTTCAGGCCATAAGTGGTCAGCTCAGAGTGTGGACTCTGAGACAAAATGTTCCTTTATTAAAAGCTGTAAGAAGCCCGTGTTCATCTGGAAGGACAAACAAAACTAGCAGCCGCGATCACTTGCTTTGGAGAAATGGGAAACCAGAGGGAGACTTCTCTTTAGTAGATCACTGCATATTCCCACTTTCAAGTTAAAATATGACTAAAATAAACATATAAACACCACAAAGATAGACAGAAACCCTCTTCAAAGCCCTTTATGGCAAGAAACCGGAAGTAAAGAATGGGAGGTGAGATGTAAAAATTGTGGAATCACGGTGGTATGTCAGCCAGCATGTGAGTAAAGAGATTCATTCATCTTCAAAAAAGAGTGAGTGACAGAGCCCAAATCTAGACGTGTGCTCCCTGAGAGAGAGAGAGCAGGGAGGGAGGAGCCTTAGGTTATTTGATGTCTTTTCTTCCTGCTAAAGCTCTCACTCGAGGTCATGGGACAAGGGAAAGACAAAGTCCCTTCCAAAGTCCAAGCAAAGTCGCGATTGCGTGGCTTTCTCTATACAGACATAATACAATTACACATCTACTGGCTGGAGCTACAGACAGGCCACACTCTTCTGCAGAACATCCTCCCAGAAACTGGAAAACCACCTTAACACTTACTTCAGATATTATTACACGGGACAGGGTGTTTCAAAGAGCAACCAAATGCACTGGTCCTAGGGACTCTTCCAGTGGAATTCTTCTTGCGTAATGTTGCTTTTCTTAGGTCACAAGGAATTTAATTAAGATACTCAAACATGGGTCAAGATGAGTTTTAGATGAATATCTTTATAGAAGCCTCCAGTTACGGTTTTACTTCTTAATCGTTTTAAAGATAAAATTTGAACTAATCCTCTTGACGTGCCAGAGAATCTTTCTGGTGGTATTACACATGAAACAAGACCCCAGTTTTGACAGCAAAGAGCTACACAGCCAGTTGTCCACATCCTCACTCATCAGCCATTTATCTTACAATCTGGAGGTGCTCGGTGAGGTTCTCTGAAGATACAGAAATGAATGAGACTCAGTGGTAGGAGAGGAGCCGGGATGGAGAGCAGAGTCATGCAGAAAGTGAATCCTGTGGCCAGGGCTGTGGTGTGGATGTGAAGTGAACCTCACAGGCTTCTGTGTTTGAACACTTGGTTCCCAGAAGGTGGTGCCATTTTGGAAGGCTGTGGGACCTTCAGGAGGTGGAGCTTTGCTGAAGGAAGTGGCTCACTAGATGCTTACCTCGATGGAGATTTTTGTTTTGTTTTATTTTATTTTTTTCTGTGGTTTTTTGAGACAGGGTATTTCTGTGTAGCCCTGGCTGTCCTGGAACGCACTCTGTAGACCAAGCTGATCTCCAACTCACAGAGATTCGCCTGCATCTGCCTCCTGAGTGTTGGGATCATAGGTGAGTGCCACTGCCTCCTGACTGACCTTGATATTTTATAGCCTGATTCTACTTCCTGTCTGTTCTCTGTTTCCTGTCTGTAAATGCAAGGAGACCAGCTTCCTTATCTTCCTGCCACCAAGCGTTCTCCATTGAAATGGTCTGTAATGGCAATTCTTCATGACCCCTTTGGGGATCTGGGTCCTTCTCACAGGGGTCACCTAAAACCATCAGAAAACAAACATATTTACATTATAAATTCATAACAGTAGCAAAATTACAGCTATGGCATAGCAACGGAAATGTTATGCTTGGGGTCACTACAGCTTGAGGGACTGAATTAAAGGGTCCCAGCATAGGAAGGTTGAGAACCACTGTCCTGTAACCGTTCCGATTGTGAGCCGCAACAATCCTTCCCCCCTTAATTTGCCGCTTGCCAGATACTTGGTCACAGCAAGAAGAAAAGTTATGAATGCAATGAGCCAAGAAGAAGAACAAGTTCCTACGGAGCATGGAGTTCAAAAGAAAGATGTGAGGCTGGAGAGTGACTCAGTGGTTAAGAGCGCACACTGCTCGCACTGAGAGAGGCCAGGATCTTGGTTCCCAGCACCCATACTGGGTGACTCGCAATCACCTGAAACTCCAGTTCCATGGGAAGTGACATCCTTTGCTGGCCTCCAAAGACCAAGTGGCAAGTGAAGGCAGGGATACCTCACCCAGGACAATGGAGGCCAATGTATCATCTTTGACTGAATCCTGGTACATAAACATTCAGACTGAGGAACTCTGGGGGAGGGATAGCCTGTTCCTTGTAGAATGCTTGGCTTCATCTTTGATCTCTACCCATTAAGTGTCAGAAACAATCCAGTGGTTGTGACAGCTCAAAATAGCTCCAAAAGCCAGGCAGTGGTGGTGCACATTTTTGACCCCAGCCATCAGGAGGCAGAGGCAGGTGGCTCTGTGAGTTTAAGACCCACTTGGTCTATAGAGCTAGTTCTAGGATAGCCAGTGCTACACAAAGAAACTCTGTCTCAAAAAACCAAAAAAAAAAAAAGAAAGAAGAAAGAAAGAAAGAAAGAAAGAAAGAAAGAAAGAAAGAAAAAAAGATTCTCCAGTAGTTGTCAGTTGTTTCTGAAGGGTCAAAACTCCTACCTCCAATAAAAGGAAACATTAAATTAGGCCAAGACAGTTTCATTTTTAAATCAGTTAGCCATTAAACCCCGATGGAAAATTAAGTTGATAAAGAACCAACTTAAATATTTTCTTCTTGTTACTATTGCCATTAAATGTTTTGTGATGCAAACCAGCAAATTAACACGGCTGGAGACTGGCTGGTCCTTGTTTTCTACTCGCCAGTCCTAGCAGGACCCGAGGTTTCATCCTGGAAGACAGGTCAGCTCTGTCAAAGGCACTGCCTACTCAGGGCAACAGAGCTTATTCTAGTTTCCAGACACACAGAGAGCATGGCTCTATCACACAGAGAGCACGGCTCCATCACACGGAGAGCACAGCTTCATCACACAGAGAGCATGGCTCTACCACACAGAGAACATGGCTTCATCACACAGAGAGCATGGCTTCCATCACAGAGAGCATGGCTTCCATCACAGAGAGCATGGCTCCATTACATAGAGAGCATGGCTTCCATCACACAGAGAACATGGCTCTATCACACAGAGAACATGGCTCTATCACTTAGAGAACATGGCTCCATCACATAGAGAACATGGCTCCATCACACAGAGAGCATGGCCCCATCACACAGAGAACATGGCTCCACCTCACAGAGAAGCATGCCCCCCTGATTTAATACTGCTGGCTTCTCTCCTGCCTCTCCTTCCTGCTGACAGTCAAGTCCCCAGAATGCTGACTCAGCCTTTTGCTATCTTCTTTTGCTCTGGATGGAAAATTACAAAAAGTTAAGGTACCCCAGGGATTTTTTTTAAAAAAATATCTTTTGTGATAATCTCATCCTGCCTTTTATTATTTTTGTAACTACATCAGTTAACTATGTTTAACTATAATTAACTAGAACTTACTGTTAACACAGTGAAAATTTATTCCATTTTTCTAATTAAAGAAGAAATCAGAGGATTCATGTTGATATTTTAAATTTTCATATGAATCTTCCAATATAGGATCCATTATAAGCAAGGAATAAGGAATCATGGAGACCGTGGTGGTTTGACAGAATGGCCCCCATAGGTTCATATGGGAATACTTGACTCCTACTTGGTGGAACTGCTTGGGAAGAATTAGGAGTTGTGGCCATGTTGGAGGATGTATGTCATGGGAGGGGCTGGACTTCGAGGTTTGAAAAGTCTACACTATTCCCACCCACCCTCTGCCTCACGCTTATGAATCACAGTCAAGAGCTCAGTTCCTGCCACAGTTCCAGGCCTGTCTGCTGGTGCCATGCTCTCCACCGCGATGAGCACAGACTCTAACCCCCTGAAGCTGTAAGTCCCAATAAACTCACATCTCTACCTCCTTTGGTCATAGTGTCTCTTCACAGAAATAGAAAAGTAACCAAGATCTTTCATGATCATCTTCTGATGGTCAAATTAGTGCATTAGTTGGCTTCCCATAGCTTAGACCATCAACTTAGTAGAAGGACAAGTTCATATGGGCTCAGTATTTCAGGGGTGTTAATCCAGTCACTTGTCTCTATTGTTTCACTGATTGTGAATTTGGGGATAGCAGAACTATGCATCTCATAGCAGCTGGGTAGCAGAGGAAGAGCCTGGAGTCTTCGTGTGCTCTGTAAGGGCATGTCGTCAGTAACCTAATTTCTTTTTTACTGTGTTCTGTTTCTGGAAGGTCCTGCCACCTCCCAATAGTGACCAAGGATTAAGCCTTCAGTCACTGGGCCAATCAGGACAGTGTTGCTGGCTCTGCATAAAGGACCACATAGGTTTGGCTCTTCCTCTGAAAGTGATTTATACTATTTCTACTCTCCAAATGTGTGTATATGAATGATACTTTCTTTTTATTATAAATTTAAATTAAATCACGCTCTTCAGTTGCCTTTACTTAGTATGTTGTTGAGACAATTCCATATCAATATATAAAATGCATTCTGCCTTTCAAATAGTTGCATAATATTCTCTTTAAAAAAAGATTTACTTATTCTAAAGTCAAGCAGTGGCGGTGCATGCCTTTAATTCCAGCACTCAGGAGGCAGAGGCAGGTAGATCTTTATGAGTTCAAGGCCAGCCTGGCCTCCAGGAGAGCTGGGGCTGTAAAATAAAAGAAACTCTATCTTGAAAAACAAATAAAAAGTTATATATTTTTATGTGTCTGAACACACACATGTGTGTGTGGTGCCCCTGCAGAAGGTGTCAGATACACTGTATCTGGACAGATGTGATCCACCATGTTGGTGCTGGGAACTGGGTTCACCACAAGAGCAGCAAGCATTCTTAATCACTGGGCTATCTTTCCATAGCTATTTGCACTGCCTGACCCCCGTGACCTGTGTTCTATAGATGCTGTACCGGTTTACTATTGTACCACATGGCACTGTTTCCGCAATCCTTTGCTAGGATATAATAATATATTATAACTTTCTGGGGCTGGAGAGATGGCTCAGAGGTTAAGAGTACTAGCTGTTCTTCCAGAGGTCCTGAGTTCAATTCCCAGCAACCACATGGTGGCTCACAACCATCCATAATGAGACCTGGTGCCCTCTGCTGGCCTACAGGCATACATGCAGACAAAATACTGTATACATAATAAATAAATCTTAAAAAACCTTTACATTGATTGAAATGATTGTTTTATTACTGTTAACTTTTGCATTTCCTTAATACAAGTAAAGATAAGCTTTTTTTTTTCTGTACTTACATAAATGTGCGTGTCTTTCTCTGGGACACCAGTTAGCAGCACCCTGCCAACTGTCTCTTTTTTCCTCCTCCTTCCTCTCTTTCTTCTTTCTTTGTTTTTTATCCTTCTCTTGGTGATACTTTCCTTCCTTCCTTCTTTCCTTCCTTCCTTCCTTCCTTCCTTCCTTCCTTCCTTCCTTCCTTCCTTCCTTCCTTCCTTCCTAAGGACTGTTGGAAATGAGCCCATTTTAAAAAAAAAAAACTATATCTGCTATAAATTCTTTTCTGTTTATCTTTGCTTTTAACTTTATTTTAGTAACTTTTCATATAGAAATGTTTAATAAACGGAGTCAAGTATATTTTCCCTTATAGTTTTTGTCTCATACTTAGCCTCATCCCCATGCTTTGAGATTAAGAAGGAAAAATAACTCTATCACTTTCTTTTATATTTTTATTCTCTTTCTAGTTTTGATATTGCCTTTACATTTTTACTCTCTACCTCGAACTCTTGGAGATGTGTGTGTAATTAGTGTACAGTAACTGTACAGAGTAGTGGGTGCCACTGTGATACCTAGACGTCCACACAACACACTTTGATCATAAACACCCTTCACCATTTTCCCTTGTGCTCCTCCCTAACTGAACTCCTACCTAAATATGTTCTCCTCCTTCCTTGTGAGCCTAAACATGCGAGCCGCTCACCGGGTCTGGCTTATTTTGTTTAACACAATGATCTTCATTTCCACGAGCTTTTCTGCAAGTGATTTTGTTCCTCTTTTTCTTTGGCCACTCATTTGTTGACAGACATCCAGGCTGGTTCTATAAGTTGTCTAGTGCAACCAGGATAGCAATCGGCATAGGTATACAGATATCTTTAGAGTGTGATGACTTCAGTTCCTTTAGTTACCTAGGAATGGTCTGGCTGGGTCATCCTCTAGTCCTAGTTTTGTTTTGTTTTGTTTTGTTTTTGAGGAATTTTCAAACAGATCTCCAAAGTGGCTGGGTTGGTGCTTGTTCCCACCAACAGGACATAAGATCTCACTGGAATTTGTTTGATTTCCTGATAATGTTCATAGGGTCTAGAGAGAATGGGTTCCATCACTTTGTGGAGATCAGCGTTTGTAATAATTGGAGAGATCTGGAGGTTTCCATTGGGTCTCTTTGGTGAGTGATTTAACCAGATGTAAATCATTCCTGGCACTGGAGGTTTCTCTTAGTGGCAAACGATGTCTAGCTGGAGCATCAGGTGTCAGTCTGTCACTTGATGACTCCATTTAGATTTCTCTCATGTGTGTATGCATTTTTTAAAAGCTTCTACGGTAGCAGGTTTCCAAATGACCCCTCAAATGGCTCTTCTTAGTTGTTCCTCTCTGTATTCCTCCTTACCCCTCTCTTCCATCTTCCTTTCTTTCTAGTCTTCTGGGTCCAGGCTTTCACCCCATCTCTCTATAACTATATATTCTTTTTCTCTTTGGTTAAACAGATTGTAGCACAACTATCAAAGGCTTAAAAGCTAACATTTACATGTATGAGAAAACATAATATTTGTATTTTGGGGTCTGTGTTACCTTACTCAGGATGATTTCTTTTTTTAGTTACTGAAAATTTTATCATTTCAATTTGAACAGCTGAGTAATATTCCATTTGTAAATGTACCACATTTATATTATCCATTCATCTGTTGATGGATATCTAGGCTGTTTTTAATTTCTGGCTATTATAAATAGCACAGCAAAGCCATGCAATCGTGGCGCTCACTTTTAATCTCAACATGGGAGGCATAGGCAGGTGGATTTCTGAGTTCAAGGCCAGTCTGGTCTACTGAGTGAGTCCTAGGGCAACCAAGGCTACATAAGAACAAAGAACAGAGCATCAGTGAATGTGGGTGAGCAAGTGTCTCTGAAGTAGGATGTGGAATCTTTCGGGTATACAACTAAGAGTAGTCTAGCTGGGTCTTGAGGTAGATCTATGACCAGCTTCCTGAGGAACTGCCACACTGCTTTCCATAGTGACTGTACAAATGTGTACCCCCAGTAGCAATGAGTAAGTGCTCCCTTTCCCCACAGCCTCGTCATCATGAGCTGTCATTTGTTTCATTGACCTTACCCACTCTGACTGGGGTAAGATGGAATCTCAAAGGAACTTTTCAGTTTTCTTTCTTTCTTTCTTTCTTTCTTTCTTTCTTTCTTTCTTTCTTTCTTTCTTTCTTTCTTTCTGTCTCTCTCTATCTCTTTCTTTCTCTTCCTTTCTTTCTTCCTCCCTCCCTCCCTCCTCCCTCCCTCTCTCCCTCCCTCCCTCCCTCTCTCCCTCCCTTCCTTCCTCCCTCCCTCCCTCCCTTCCTTTTTTCTTGTTCTTTTTACTTTTTTGAGACAGGGATTCTCTGTATATCCCACTGGCTTGTCTGGAACTCACTCTTGTAGACCTCTGTTGAACACCGCGAACTCACACATACCTTCCCACCTGTCCTCTGACTCTCGAATGCTGGGATTAAAGGCATATGTCACCACTGCCTGGCTCAAAGTAGTTTTGTTTCTATTTACATTTCCCTGATGGCTTTTGGATGTTGAACATTTCTTTGTTTTCCCAACCTTTGTATTTTCATCCCTTGAGAACTCCATTTAATTCTTTGTCCCATTTTTAAAATTGATTATTTACTAGTTTTTTACTATTTACTTTCTTTTCTTTTTTCTTTCTTTTTTGTTTGTTTGGTTGGTTTGGTTTGGTTTGATTTTTCAAAGCACAGTTTCTTTTGTAGTCTTGACTGTCCTGTTAGCTTGATAAAGCCAGTTTTCAAAGCTAGCAAAGTCCTATGTCCAAGAGTAGTTAGACTTTTTGTAGGGTCAGGCTAGATCAGTAGGTAGCGCATGGAACTCTTTTTCACAGGTTGTGAGTTCAAGTCCCATGTTGGGTGGCTTTATATGGGGCTTAGATTTCATGGAATCTTAAGCTCTGGAGCTAGAACTTAATGACCCCACACGGAATGTCACTTGGAGAGAAAGCACACCTCTTCTCCAAGCTGCTTCAGCTCACTGTCATTGCTACTTCTCCCATCTCAGGACATCCCTCCTGTCTACTGGTAGGTCAGCTTCTGACCTCAGATACAGGGTGGCCAATGGATGGGATGGACCAACTCCTACACTGGGCAAACATAAAGACCAACTAAAGACAAGGCTTGGTCGTGACTGAGCGAGGACAAAGGGGTTTAAATTTACCAGCTCCAAGAGTTAACGAGTTATTCTCCTGGAGGTTGGATTCTATGAATCCAACAAAACACCCAAAATGCTAGGACAACATAAAATGGAAGAGAGTGTACTTAGTATGGATGCTTGGTCTAGTCGCTACTTCCCTCTGGACAAATTACCTCAAATAATGATAGACTAATCCAATGGTTCTCAACCTGTGGGTTGCGACCCTGCAAAGGTCACATACCAGATATATACATTATGATTCATAACCGTAGCAAAAATTAGCTATAAAGTAGCAATGAAATAATTTTATGGTCAGAGGTCACCACAACATGAGGAACTGCGTTAAAGGGTTGCAGAGTTAGAAAGGTTGAGAATCACTGATCTAATCTTCCTCTTGTTTTCTGGTGTTAAAAAGCCCTTGGATATTGCTAGATCTCAAACCCTGGACAAGGAATGCTCCCTTAGTACCTCTGGCTCCTCCCAGCATGTCTCAGCCCAGCCCCTACCCTAACTCTCTAGCCCAGGGGCTGGGCCTCCCTTCCCTCAGCTGCTCCCATCTCTAAATAACCATCTCTATATAACCTCAGCACCTGTCTCTTGGTCTCCTGGCTCTCTTGACTTCAGCTTCCTCTCTCTCCCTCTCTCCTCTCACGGCTCAGTACAATCTGATGGCCCCCTTCAATCTACACCATTCCAGTTGCCTTTGGCTGTTTTTTCCCTCAGACCCACAATTAAACCTTCTGGCCTCCATAACTGGGAGTGGCCAGTGTCCTTATTTTTCTTTCAGGTCTATTATTATATAATGGTGGTAACAGCAGTCATGTTTTTCTTGTTTTTGTCATTAATAATAGTTCTAAACCATTTTGATAAGCCCTATTTTTTTTGGAGAGTTTGTTTATTTAAAAAAACTTCTAAAAACAAAACACAAAACTCTAGAAAGTCATATACAAAATTTTGCCCCTATGGACTACAGACAACATCGATGGTTTTTATTATAAAAAATGAGGTTGGCTTGCAGCTACAACTAATTTGTATAATCATGTTAATAAAGACTAGCTATGTTGCTACCTTAAAAATTACAAAAACGACGAAGTTCATTAATTGTCTTTTTACCGAGTTAATTATGTGTTCTTTCTCTCAAGCACAAGGATTTGAATGTATTATTGCGCTTTCCAAAATCAAGTCATTTTTGCACTCCGGAAATCAAATTTACTTGGATTTGATATTTAATATTCCCCTAATATTCTGCCAGACTCAACTTGCTGATGTTTGAATTTATGTAAGAAAAAAACTTATTTATGGGTTAAACCTCCACGGCTAAGAA
This sequence comes from Arvicola amphibius, assembly GCF_903992535.2. Taxonomy (NCBI): domain Eukaryota; kingdom Metazoa; phylum Chordata; class Mammalia; order Rodentia; family Cricetidae; genus Arvicola; species Arvicola amphibius. The sequence goes on along the minus strand of NC_052057.2, from coordinate 71,118,697 downwards.
AATATCATCAGTCAAAACACCTGTTTCCTATGCGTCCTGGGATGGGGCAGAAGGGCGGAGCTTCAGAAGCCACAAAGCCAACAGTGTCAGTGAGTGAGCTGTCTTTCTACAGATTGGGAAGGCGACCACACTGCTCACCGGAAAGCGTCTCATCCATCCCCTTTCAGCTGCAGCCTCAACTTAATTCCATGGTAGAGTGAGCATATTTGCTTGGTTCCAAAACTGAGAAATTCGCCAACAAGTGATATAAGCATTTTAGTGAAGACGTTATTGTCTTCTTCAAGGGAGAGAAAAACCTCGCTGCGCTCAAGTTTCCTTAGTCTTTCCATTCCAACTGCTCCACCCTCCCTGTATGTGTGGAGCTGAAACCGCTTCGTAGTTTCAGCCGCTTGGACACCTCTCCGCAAGACACACCAGGGAGGCCTTCCTGCCAAGACTGAACTAAATGTTTTCCAAATGGGGATGAAGGAAAAAGAAAAGAAGCTTCAAGGACTTATATTTCAGAAAGTCGCCAACTCTCAAAACTCGCTGGAACCACGCTAGCACGTATATCCTCAGACAGGTAGAGAGCTTCCACTGCCGGCAGTCTGCAGAGGTTCTGGACTTACCTTTCAAGTTCCGATCCAGCTGCATAGCCTCCATCTGCCGTGGGTAAAACCCACTTCCAATCCCCCTTCCCTGTGGCCTAATTAGCAGCTACCTATTGCCTTGCAGAACAACGCAATGCCTGCCTGCCCCCAGCTGAATACTGGGCATGGCGAAGGCTGGCCTTCTGGGGCTGCAGCCGTGGCTGAAGGTCTGTCCCTGTGGAAGAGCCCAGTTGGTTGGTACATAGCAAAGCAATCAGTTAGATGTCTGATTATTTTCCCCCCGAAATGCTATGTTGACACTGCCACAGACTGTAACCTTGCAACAAAGAGCATTTTAGCTTTTTTTAAAAAATATTTACTATTTATTCGAATTCCCAGAAGGCTCGTTTAATTTGCTTCAGGTCAGATGGCTTGGTTGGTGTACGGAGGGAGGACTAGAGGCCACACCATGCCTGGCCTCCCCTCACCATTCCCTATCTGTGCACACCTTCCACAGACAAAGCTGTGGGTTAGGACTCTCAAAGGGTAGGTAATTCAAGTATGTATGACTATGGGCAATCAATAAAAAAGTTATGTGAGTCGAAACTACATTATCATGATGAAATCCTTTCCAGGTAGCTTTGGAGGATTGAGGAAGACAATTCAAGTACACTCTAAAAGGAGGCAGGCGGGTGTCTGTCCAGCTCTCTGTAGAAAGGCATACATTCAAACAGGCCCTACAGCCAGGAGCTCGATCGCATTGTCTTAAAGCACACACAGAGATAAAGGTGGAGCAAGCCCACAGCCGCTTTAATAACTACCCACATATGAGGGTCTTTACCTCATGCGCCAGCCCCCCGCCCCTTCCTTCTGTTGCTATAAAAATAAAACCCAGACATCATTTCATTTCATCTGTGACTTCAATATGGTCTACAAAAGGTAAGGGATCTTCACCTGACTCTCAATACTATGGCCACACGTTTTAAAGTTAAGAACAATTTCCCAATATCATTTACTATCTACTGAATACTTAAATCTTTCTCTCCCCCCCCCCCCACTGCAAAGGTCTTTCTAGAGTTACAATTCAAATCACAGTTCAGTTAAAATCCATAATGTTGGCTGATTTAATCGCTGAAATCTCCTTTTATCTCCAACATTTATGTCACGGGACATATTTAAGTAACCGCTCCTGGAAAGATCATTTGGCGTCTGGGGGATTGCTTCATTGACTTCTACCATGCTTAACTGGATCTGAGTCAGGGCTAGCCAGGAGGTGTTGTGATTTTATATGTTTTATTTAAAATGCTGGTAGTGATTGTGTGCTGGTACCAATTGTAAGATACATTCCAATTTGGGAGATTATGAAAAATGAGAACTACTCATTGAAATATACAAGCTGGAACACAACCAGCTTACATGCCCGCTTTCCTTCCTTCCTTTCTTTTTTCCAGTTTTAAAATGGGATAAGAGAATGGTATATAGGGCGCGCAGAAAGTCCCTTACGCGGGAGGAGGGCAGTGGAAGGCGGGAGAATGTCCCCTGTTTAGAGCTTTCCGTGGTGAACTTGTCTCTCCTCTTCAAACTTGGCAAACACCCCGAAGTTCTTAGAATGTTTACAGCTCATTTAATACATATCAATGTGTTAACATTTGCACAAGCAAGGCCGTGCACACAGTGTTGATTGCACAGATGTGAGGAGGTTGAGTGATTCTGTATCCAGAAAAGTACCCCGTTCTTCAAAGCTCCCGAGAAAGGACAGATGCCGAAATCCCCGCTTCTTCATTGTGTGCCCGCACAGGCCCAGATAATCTTCATAGAAACTGGGTAACAGGACGGGGAAAATGAGGCCGCGCCAGTTTCCATTTGGCTTCAAATATGATGATCTGTGTTTTTACACATTTAGAGCTGCTGAGATTACTACAGATTAGCCCCTGATAGAACTGCAACTTCACCTTATTGTCTCTTTATTAACATAAGCCTCAGGGCCTGGGAAAGCATGAAGCTGCACAGTCAAGGGTCAAAGGACATGGCTCAGTGTTAGAACACCTGCCCACCATGCCAGAGGCCTAGGTTTCAAAGCTGAGGACCGTACCTCTCCCACTCAAAAACAAAAGTGGGTGGTTATATCAGAGTCCCAGTGTGGGTGGAAACAGGTTTCGCCCCGGGTCACTGGCAAATTTTGAAAAGTCAAAAACCTTTGATTACTCCCTGGAGAGATTCCAATCCAACGCCAAAAGAATGTTGCTCCAAGCAAGCCGTGCTTATGAGAAGGGAAGGTTCTGTTTGTTTACCAGATCTGAAGTAGCACACAGGCCAGCCGCCACTCGCAGGCTCTCGGGAACCCTGCACATAGTTGTCAAGCAGAAGTGTGCTAGCCTGGTCTCCTTGAATGTTTACTCTCTGCGGTGCAATGGACCTGCTGCAGGACAGTTCTCTAGTGATTTTTGTTAGGTCTCATGTAAGAGAATCAGAAGCCGGGGTTCCTGGCAAAACCTCAGTTAGTGTCCTTCTGTGCTTGCCTTGAAACAGCCTGTGAGCTTCTGGAAAAGGATTCTGTTCAGAACGTGGTGGTTTGGATCTTCCTTTCCACCAGCAGAGCTCAGGTCCAAGGATCAGGGTATGTGGAATGCTGCCCGAACTTGTCAGCTTTCCTTCAGCATCAGAGGAGACAGAAACTAAGTCTATTTAGCTGTCCTGAAATGTCAGCCAGCTAGCTGAGAAAGACTCCTGCCACTTAGCAGTAAGAATAGCTCGGGAGAGGGAAAGAAAATTAAAAGCAATATTTACAAAGTTCAATGCACACATGGACCGTGGGGACATTAGAAAGTTGAGATTTCTGCCTCCCTTCGTGATCGACTCCAACTGTAAGCTGAAATAAACTTTTCTTCCCAAGTGGCTTTTGGTCATGGTGTTTTTCAGAGGGATAGAGACACTAACTGGGCGGTGGTGGTGCACGCCTTTAATCCCAGCACTCAGGAGGCAGAGGCAGGCGGATTTCTGTAAGTTTAAGGTCAGTCTGGTCTACAAGAGCTAGTTCCAGGACAGGCTCCAAGGCTACACAGAGAAAACCTGTCTTAGGGGACAAAAAAAGAAAAAAAGAAAGAAAGAAAGAAAGAAAGAAAGAAAGAAAGAAAAGAGAAGAGAAGAGAAGAGAAAAGAAAAGAAAAGAAAAGAAAAGAAACCCTAACTAAGACACACTGTTTCAAAAATAAGGTGAAGAGCCATAAAGGAAACCACTAAAGGGCACTAAAGGGCAGCTCTGGTCTTCACAGGGATAGGCACAGATGACAGATGAGGGCACCTTGCACACACACACACACACACATGCATGAACAGTATAAACACAGCACAGATACAGATAGGGTCACCACACATACACACACAAATAGCACAGATGTAATCGCCTCACATACATACATGCATGCACAAACACAGCACAGTTGGGGTAAGCTCACACGCACACACACATACACGCATAAACACAGTAAAATGGGAGTCACCTCATACACATACATGCTTGCATAAACACAGCACCGATGGGATCACCATACACACACACACATAAAAACACACACAAAGAAAAGAAAGTGGGTCATCATCACTTACTGTAAAGGAAACAATTGTTCTGATTGCTTCACAGCTTAGGGAATTGTTGTTGTCGTCATCATTATCCTTGCTGTTGAGAATATGTATTCTGGGACTCTGGGTGTGGTGGTGCAGTGAAATTCCAACACTTGGAGAAGCAGAGGCAGAAGGATTCTGCATGTTCAAGGCCTGCCTGGTCTGCACAGCAAATCTCAGGCAAGCCAGGGCTGCATAGTGCAGTTGTCTCAGCAACAAAGCAAAACAAATACATATTGTTTTTAATTTGTCCTTCATTCTACACTAACATTAATAGCAATCATTTACTGGTGTTTTGCTTGCTTACTTGTATGTCTGTGTCAGATCTTAGAGTTACAGACAGTTGTGAGATGCCACAGTCCTAGGAACTGAACCCGGATCCTCTGGAAGAGCAATCATCGCTCTTAAGCACTGAGCCATCTCTCCAGCCCAGTAATATCATTTATAGTGTCTTATAAAGTAGTGGTCTCTTCATACTGGTCCATTGTGTAGAATACCAATGTACCTACTCAATGGCAATATATCGATCCATTCAGTGTTGGATATTTGAGTTGTTCTGAATTCCGAGATATTATTAATACCATCCTATAAACATGTGTGACTTTTGGTACATGTCTGTGTAAATTTCCCTCAGTCATACATAATATATTGGAGGGCTTGAGTGTGCTTAGTTCTCATAGATATGATCAAAGGGGCTTTCAAATTGTATTTCTTCCAGGAGTGTATAAAAGTTAGATGGCTGAAAAGCATGTGCTGGCTGGTTTTATTCATCTTGGTTGTTCTAAGGGGCACGCAGTGGTTTTGATTTGCATTTTGGTTTTAATGTACATTTCCGGGCAATTAGTAAAGTCAGGGACCTTCTTGTATTCCCATTTACTGTTTGGTTTTTGTTTCCCCCTTGGTTTTTGGCTTTTGGAGACAGGGTTTCTCTATGTAGCTTTGGCTGTCCTGGAACTCGCTCTATAGATCAGGCTGGACTTGAACTCAAGGAGAACTGCCTGTCTCTGCCTCCCAAGGGATTAAAGGCGTGAGCCATCAATGCCTGGGTAGGTATTATTTTTAATGAAGTGTCTTTTAACAGTGTTTGCCCATATTTTGTTGGGTCATTTGCATTTTTCTGTTGCTTTAGAGCAGCGGTTCTCAACCTGAGGGTCACATTCGTAAGGTTGAGAACCACTGCTTTATAGGAATGCATTGGATACTGCATAAATGGTTCCATTTTAAGTGAATGCATTATGCGTTTTTCCTGCTTGACAGCATTCCTTTTATTATTTTAATGTCTTTTGATACTTATTCCTTTTCATTCTAATGCAGTCCAAATCATCAATCTTTGCAATTTGTGTTTGTGTGCTTGTCTGACTGCAGGCGTGTGTGTGCCATGGTGTGCAGCGCATGTGAAAGCCAGAACACCCCTTTCAGGAGTGGGCTCTTGCCTTCCACCTGGCCGAGCAGGTCTGTGCTGTTTCTGCAGCTGCTCTGTATACTGCAGGCTCGCTGGCCCCCAGGCTTCCAGGAAGCCCTACTGTCTCCACCTAGTGCTAGCACTGCAGATGCACACAGTATCGATCACACCCAGCCCTCTCTGTGGGCTCTAATACCTTCTTCACCCATTGATCCATCTATGTCCCTGGCCCCTAAATCTTTATTGAAATATAATTGTGTACATCTATGGAATACAATGTGATTATTCCTAATAGTACAAATTAATTGTACTAAGTATTGGGCTTTACTGTGATATTTTAATATAGGCTACGATCATGTTTATTTTCCCATGATCCTCACCTGCCCCTTCCTCTCCCCATGGTCCCCTTTCTTATTTCTGATAGTAAGCTTCCACTTTCATGGTACCCTACCTGCAAGTTGAGAAAGAAAATTTTGCTTTTATTCCTTCTTTCTTGTATTTATTTATTTTTCCTGTCTTTGATACTGGGTCTCACTATGTAACTTTGGCTGACCGGGAGCTTGCTGTGTAGACCAGGCTGGCCTCAAATTCAGAGATATGCCTGGCTCTGCCTCTACAAGGCTGAGTAAAAGGTATGCACCTCGACATCCAGCTCACTCCTGCATTCCGCATCTCAGCAACACTCAAACTACTCAATAGCTAGGATTATGTATTTTTTTTTAAAAAAAGTCTTACTTTTTTGGAGACGGAATTTAGCTACATAGCCCAAGCTAGCAGCTGTGTCCAGCTGGAAAGTCTCCGATCTGCTTACAGGCTCATCTTACTACACCTGACAGAACTTACATTTTTATGATAAATCATTACAGAGATTTCATCTATTTTATTACCGCCATTCTGTTTACCACTCTATAAAAGAGGAATGATAATAGTATTGACAAGAGTCTCGAAGATGAAATAATTTGTCGGGAATGTTTACACTGTGTCTGACTTATAGACAGCTTGCTATAAACATCAGTTACTATTAATAGCTTTCTCAGGTGAAGAAATTAAGTCCGGGAAGATGGGATGACAGGCATTTATGGACACAGTCCAGGAAATTCCAGCTTGTGACTCTCTTGTGCTGGCTCTTCCGCGTACCCGATTTCCCCTCAAGAGCATCCAGTAGTTGGGGACATTCTCCTGCAGCGAAGTCTCTCCATCCCACTGGAAGATTGCAGAATGATGCTCACAAACCTCTGTCTAGGACTCTATTCGGTGTGCAGAGCAGGAATCCTTCCTAGGTGTGCTGGAGGATGGGGTGGGGGGCGGGTGTCCGGTCTCGTTTTCTCTTCTATAGCTTCTCATGAATTAAGACCACTCTATCACTCACGGCCATGCAAAGAATCTTGTCTTCAATCAGCTTATTAAGGTAACTTTGGAAAGATAGTTAGAGGGTTTTCTTTTTTAAGGGAATTTTGCCAGCTCCCTCAAACACATGGCAAATGGACAGCAAGAAAAACATAGTGAATTACTTCCATATGGCTGAAAGCAATGAGAAACATTTTTGATTAATAACACATTCACTACAATAAAATTGCTTCCAAATCTGCCAGAGGACACCAGCTTATCTGCTACATCTATTTCCAATTTGATTTTTCACTGTTTTGACTCACAAAAAGAAAAAAAAGAAATCTTACACTCCCAACTGGTTCACTTAAACGATGGTCCTTCCGGGCCAGTCACCTGCTCCTCCTTGCCTGTGCCAACAGGCCAAGAGCAGCTCCTTCGCTGATTTTAGAACCAGTTGCTAAGGCGTAAGCCTCAAACATTCAAGAGCTGGCTTTTACAACCTCATCAGTTGGTGCAATCATTAACATGTCATTTGCATATGCGAGAACCAGAGTAAGCGTTTCACCTCCGTGTCCTTCTGCGCATGTCTCAACTGTGAGCCCGGCAGGTTAGGTCACGTCATAAATTCTCTTCAAAAAGGCATTAATTGTTGTATAAACGTCCAAGTGAGCACCGGAGTCTTCAAGTTTTCACTGTTTGGAAGCAGCGATCACACATTGTCGCTGCCTCGCCACTCTGAGGAGGTACCAGAAACCGACCCAATTTGAAGCGCCTCTCTTTACCCTTCAACCTTCCTCCTCACCCCCTCCTTTTTCAAAAGAGATTTAAAAAAAGAAAGAAAGAAAATGAAACCGACTGTCCTTTACTCTGCATTTTACAGTTTCTGTGGGTGTAAGAAAACCATCTGCCACCCCGTCCCTTAACGCCTGGAACGATCACTTCATCTTCTCAGAAAAGACTGTTAATCTCACAGTAATCCCTGCTAATCACTTCGTAATCAGCACTCCCGGGGGCTAAAGGTCCGCTCCTAATCACAATGTTGTAATCATCATTTCTTGTGAGACAGCATTTAGTAAGCCCTAAATCTTGGGTTTAATTCTCCTTAGCTTCCTAATTATTTCCTGAGACAAAGGCAGGCGCTCTCTGACTAGGACGAACCAGAGTTCCCCAGCTTGAACTGGTACAAGAGATCACGCTCACCCAAGACTGAGTTTCTGATGTCCAACTAAGACTTTCAACCTTGATAGCAAAGATTTTTCTCCCCGAAAACTTCCTCCTCCTCTTCTTCTCTCCCCACTTCCTCCATCCATTTGTTTACGTACTTACTCTTTTTTCCCCCATTGATGGTTTTTATTTCAGATTTATTTTTTACTTCATTTTATGAGTGTGAAATTTGTCTGCACATAGGTATGTGGGCCTGCTGCCAGAGGTCGGAAGAGAGCATCGGATCTCCTGGAACTGGAGTTACTGATGGTTGGGAGCCATCATGTGGGTGCTGGGACCTGAACCCAGGTCCTCTGGGAGAAGAGCAACAGCTTCTAACGGTTGAGCTGTCTCTCTAGTCCTTCTTAATTAACTTTTTTTTTAAAAGTGACTTTCCAGGTAAGGAGTAACTTGTTGCCCCTGTGTTCATAGAGTTTTGACTTCTGATTCACATTTTAGTTTTGGTTAATTAAATTGAGGAAATTCTCTGTAGCCTTAATTTTCTTTGAAACGTAAATGGCTGTTGGATTTGGTTAAAAGCTTTTCCAGCATCTATCAATGTGATGATTTTTTTAATCTGATGGGATACATTGTTTGATTTTTATCTTCCTGTGTTCTCTGATACAATAGCTTACTTTTCTTTTTTCTTTTCTTTCTTAGTTTTTCGAGTCAGGGTTTCTCAGTAGCTATAGAGCCAGTCCTGGAACTCACTCTGTAGACCAGTCTGGGCTCGAACTCACAGAGATTCTCCTGCCTCTGCCTCCCGAGTCCTGGGATTAAAGGCATGCACCACCACCACTAGCTGGCAGCTTAATTCTTTTACATAGCTATATTATTTCTTTTTTCTTTTCTTTCCCTGGTTGTACTTTCCTGGAGGGAGTTTGTCACCAGTCTCAGAGGCTTGCTGAGCTGTTGAATGGAGAATTTTCTCTTTTTCTTCCTTTTTACTTCTTCCTCTATCCCAGGTTTCGGCTCCTGTGTTACCATCTCACCAGGCAGTGGTTTTCTTCTCTATAGAACGCTCCCATAAAGTCTGTTTGGGAGATAAAAAACGGTCCTGTAGATAAAGTACTTGCCACGCAAGCATGAGGACTGGGGTCGGATGCCCAGCAGTCGCAGCCTGTGGCAACCCCAGTGCTCAGAAGACAGGAGGGGATCCCAGAGGTAAGTGGGCTGGCTCGACTAGTCAATCCGTGAGCCTCAGGCTGAGCTAGAGATCGCCTCGGGAAATCAAGAGGAGAGCTGTTGAGGAAGAAATCTGGCTTCAGTTTTGAGTTTCCACATATACATGTGTACATGTTCACCTGTACACGCCAATGTGAATTTGAACACGGATACACACATATTATATATAGTCTGCTTTTACTCTAAAATCTAGTCACTTGGTTTTTGACTATCAAATAGAAAGTCATTCAGTGTTAGTATTCAGGCATCTGTTCTGGCTTGACCTTGGGGTGTACGTCCTCAGCTGCAGCCACTGAGAGCACCTCCTGTGTACATTCACTGAGTCCCCTTTAAAAAGGCCCTGCCCACCTCCCATCTCTCTGTCTCAGTCTGTCTCTCCTCTCTTTTCTCTTCAGCCACTCCTACCCCCAGAGGCCGGTCTCCCCTCTCCCCTCCCTCCTTTCCCCATTCATTTTCCCTCAATAAAAACCCCTCCGCTGGAACTCCAGCTCACGGCGTCTTTCTCTCATGTACCTTTTAAAAAAAAATTACAACATTCAGTATTAATCTGAGCAGCCACATCAGCACAGTTTAAATTTGTGTCTTTAAACGAGCGAAAAACTAATCTTTTGTTTTTGATTATTTAAATAATAAAAAATGGCCAGGCAATGTAGTTCCAGCACCTGGAGAGGCTGAGACAGGGATGTAGAAGGATAGCCTGAGCAATCTTGCCCTGCCTTATCTCAGTAAGAAGATGAGTGATGGACGACAGATCAGGAGAATATGGGAATTCCTTTCTCATGTCCTTGTTTCCTGAGCCCCACCCTATAGAATATGATCCAGTTTTTTCAGGCTTAGATTTTGTTTGTTAGTTTTGCTGTGTTGTGTTTTGAGACAGGGTTTCTCTGTATAGCCCTGGCTGTCCTGGAACTCACTCTGTAGACCAGGTGACCAGAGTTATAGCTGTTTAGTTTGTTTGTTTGTTTACTCTTTGGGGACCTGTGACCCATCTCCCAAATAAATCCCCAGCACCCAAAAAGCTAAGCACAGCCTCACATGCCTTTAACTCCAGCCCTGGGGTGAAGGGAGATGGAGAAATACAGACCTTCAGAGCTCCAAGGTCCAGCCAGTCTAGTCAAAGTGCTCAGCTTCCTGTTCTGTGACAGACCCTATTTGAAGGGAATAAGGCAGAAGGTGATTGAGGACAGCATCTGAGCTCCTTCAGCTACTGTGTGTGTGTGCACAGCATGGACTAAACATATCAGACACACACATTCACACATGCACACACTCACGCACATTCATACACACACATTCATACACACACGCATTTACACATATACACAGATTCACACACACATTCATACATACACACATTTACACACATACACATATTAACACACATTCACACACATAATTTACAGATGCACACATGCATTTACACATATACACAGATTCACACACATATTCACGTGCACACACATTCACACACACATGCAAGCTCATTTGCACAAAGAAGAATCAAACGCTTAAAAGAAAAAGAGAACAAAAAACTGCCTTGGCAGGAGAGATAACTCAGGTTAAGACTGTATTTCGCTCTTCCAGAGAGTCTGGGTTCAGTTCCCAGAACCCACATCAGACAGCTCACAAATGCTTGTAACTCTTAGACCAAGGGATTCAACAACTTCTGGCCTCTTCAGAGACTGCACTCACATGCAGAAATCCACCACACACACACACACACACACACATAATTACAAAAACCAAATAATAACAGTATAAAGCCCACCTTCTCATTGAAAACCGTCAAATGGCTAGGTGTGGTGGTGCTTGCCTTTAATACCAACACTCAGAAGGCAGAGACAGGCAGATCTTTGAGTTTGAGGCCAGCCTGGTCTATATAGAGAGTTCCAGAATAGCCAGGGCTACACAAAGAAACACTGTCTCAGAAAACAAAACAAAACACACACACACACACACACACACACACACACACACACACACAGAGAGAGAGAGAGAGAGAGAGAGAGAGAGAGAGAGAGAGAGAGAGAGAGAGGAAAAGAAAAATCTACAAAGGAAACCCACAAATAATTATCATTAGCAGCGTCTCATAGGGTGTATTACCAGCAGCAAGTCCTACTTTCTCAAGCGGACACAGCTGATCCATCTGCTCCCACTATGGGTTCACCTTGACGACTTCTTCTCAGTCCTTTTATGTCTCGCTAGTCAGATGGCTGTAAGTCACCAACACCTGGAAACCTTTGTGAGACCCTGCCATTGAATCAGCTTGGGTCTCTCTCTCTCTCTCTCTCTCTCTCTCTCTCTCTCTCTCTCTCTCTCTCTCTCTCTCTGCCTCTCTCTCTCTCTCATTTGTAACTTTTTTTGCTAAATTTTTTTCTCTTTGTAGCCCTGGCTGTCCTGGAACTCACTCTACAGACCAGGCTGGCCTCCAACTCACAGAGATCCACCTGCCTCTAGCTCTTGAGTGTTGGGATTAAAGGCACATGCCACCACTGCCTGCTGGTTTTTCTTGCAATATTCTCACCAATCTTCTTTAACAGCCATTTTCAAATCTTTCTGTTGATTTCCATAGCACAGCACTTATCAAAAGGCCTCCATAACCAACTTCTGTGATGAACTTTTGCAAAACACCTTAACAAAAACAAAATCTTCACTCCCGTTCCACTCTAAAGGGACTAACTGCTTCCCCTGGTCGCACACAGACACACAGCTGCCACGGCGTCCAGTCAGAACAGTCTTTTCCTGTGAGTTTTTCTCCAATGTCAGAATAATTTAAAAGAATTTTTGCATGAGGAATTTATTATGAATGACTTCTCTGTGTTCACATATTTCTGAGGAAAATTTGTCTTTACAAGTTTGACTCAGTTCTGGAGAGGCTCTGTAGGCCTTTTGCTGACATTCCACATCTCAGAGTAATGATCTCCACGGCAGGAAGCACCAAGCAGCTAGTGAGGGTTCTGTGCTAATAGTTTTCTACAAACTATTTCCCCTTCTAATGCTTGAAATAGTGATTTTTAGTGTTTCAAGAATGATGTATTGATGTATAATGTTTTGTTAAGAAACTGTCTTACCATAATACACAAAGCATTTTAAATATATGACGTTACTTTTCAATTATAGGTGGTTATGTTTTCTTAATAAAGTTTTAAAGAGCCCGTGAAGAAATGAGGATTATGTAGAACATGCTCAAGACCTATGCATATTCCATATTTGAGACGCTGTTACGTAGGAGAGTTCAGCTTTGGCAAAGCAAGCACTGCACTTAGAGAGCTAATATACATCTGTTTCCTAAATTTCATTTAGATAAAACCTTTTTTTTTTGTTTCGTTTTGTTTTGTTTTGGTTGAAACAGGATTTCTCTGTGTAGCCCTTCCTGGCTGTCCTAGAACTCTGTCGACTAGGCTGGCCTCGAACTCACACAGATCCACCAGCCTCTGCCTCCTGAGTGCTGGGATCAAAGGCATGCGCCTGGCTAAAACAAAACTTTTTTAGTGTGTAATGAGTGGGGAAGGAAAGTCTTTAAAAACTTCATTACATTTGTGTATATGCTGTTGGCGGGGCAGGAGAGCTTATGCATGCTGTGGCAGTTGTGCAGAGGCTGGAGGACCACTGTGGGAGTAAATTCTCGTCCCCTCCCATCATAGGGATCATAGAACTCCAAGCTTGGTGCCAGGCTTGGCAGCAAGCGCTTTGACCCAGTGCCCCCAGAGGAACACTCTTCTTGGTGCAAGCATCGACAGGCTTGGGTCTGGAGTTTCAAGCAGACGATGCAGCTTGAGCCTTGTCTTCAGCTGGCTTCAACAGACTTGCTAAGTTTCGTCACCGTAGCCAGGGAGCCACGGAGCATCGTTCTTCTACTTTCTCATCAAGTAAAAGAAAACAGCACCTGCTGTGTACACAAGGCAACACCGGCTGCTTATCGCTTTGTTGACACAATCCAGACCAAAGACTAAAGACTGCTTAGATTAGCCAAGACTAGGTTCAGCTGTAACAGAAACCTAAAGCAATAAAGTGTTAAGCAAGAGAGATTTTCCTTATGCACACGCACCTCCTAAGGCAAGCAGTGGGCTGGTTTCCCCCTACTCAGCAAAGCCCTTTCTACTGTTGTTGCTGCAGGACAACAGGCGAGAAAAAGACAGGAAAATTGCTGCAGTGTCAGGAACAGTGACTTAGATCTGTAGTCCCCAATATTCAGAAGGCTGAGGCAGGAGGATGGCTTGAGCACACCAGTTTGGGGCCAAGCTGGGTAACAGAGCAAGAATCTGCCTCCTTAAATAAAGATTAATGAATAAAATTTTAAAGGAAAAATGTATTCGCATTGTTCGGAAGTTTTTTGTTTTCCTTTGATCCCATTGGTCACATAAACATGCATAGGAGGGTGACTGCTTAACCAGCTAAAAACTTTAGGACCTAAAGCTTGGAGGACCACACATATTGGGGGGAGCAGATTCCTTCCAGGCCACTTACCAGTAACTCTGTTTTCTAAGTTAGTAACCTGAGCCTTACAAGTTTTAATGTCCCCAAAGTTGTTCTGTTCATAAATGAGCATATTTAAAATGATACCTGTCTGTCTGACAGGAGTGAATCGGGTAGGCATGGTCATAATTTCTTCAAGAGGCTGAGGATGTTGCTACCACACGGTTATACTCCATGACCAACATAAACAATGAATTTGCTTAACTCACCTGATCACTTCTGTGAATCTGCCCAAATCTCCGCTGATCTTTGCTTGGAGACTGGCGAGGAGCTGACTGGCCTCATGGCCCTGGCTGAGGATCATTTGACATTGTTCCACCTGGTCCTTCTCCTTCCATGAGGCTACCTCCTACTCTCGGTTGTTCTTGCGATAGAGCAAAGGTCCAGGAAGGAGATCCATGTCACCAGAGTCTTTCTGGTGTGTTTAAGGAAGGTAGCCCAAACTGACCTCAAAATCTATGGTCCTCCTGCCTCTGCTTTTTGGACTGACAGGTATGTAGCAACAAGCCTGTTTATAAAGGCTTCATGAGGTTTCTAATACTTGTCCCCTGTGGTGTTGGTAGAAGTAAAATACAGGTACTAAGTTCAAGGGTAGAGAAAAAGACTCCACATCTTCAAAAACGGCAAAGTCAGTCTGCAAAGATTCATGGGTACAAAGAGATCACTAACCGGATTATATTTATACAATGAATACACTCTGTCTTCCATGGTGCTAATAAATGCTGACTGGAACTGATAATTGTAATGGTCTGCCCTGCCCCTTTATGAGACAAGCCCCGCCCACTCCACCCCCACTCTTCTTCCTTCCACTTCCAGCCTGAGACCTCTTTCCATCTCTCTCCCAAAGAGGTAGCTGCTGTCATGGCTCCTCTCCTTTCTGTTTCACTTTCTCTCTCTCATTCTGCCTCCCCCTGCTCTCTCCCTTCTCCCCTTACCCCATTTCCCTTCCATAACCCACTAAAAAAATACCCACTTTCTCTGCATGGCATGCCTAATAGGTCTCTGTCTCTCACCCTCCCTGCTGCTCCCTGCTTGGGACCTGGCTTCCTTCATGGCCAGCCATTTGTCTTGTTCTTGTGCCCACTGCCCACTGCCACCACTTGGGGACCTGCAACATTTAACCATAACAAAAATGGTAACGATAATCTTCAAAGGGCTGAACTCACTGTGATTTTCTTTCTTTTTTATTTTAATTATCATGTTGATACTCAGGGAACAGAGGCTGGTGAATAACTGAATTCAAGACCAGCCTGATCTACATAGCAAGTTTCAGGAATGTCAGTGCTATAGAGTGAAACATTTTCCAAACAAACAAACAAACAAACAAACAGTAAAAGAAACCTGACAGCTGACTGGGCACTTATAGGGCTTAACTCAGGTTAAGCATTTGTACTGTGCCCAGTGGTGGTGGTGCATGTCTTTAATCCCAGCACTTGGGAGGCAGAGGCAGGCGGATCTCTGTGAGTTCGAGGCCAGCCTGGTCTACAAGAGCTAGTTTCAGGACAGGCTCCAAAGCTGCAGAGAAACTCATCTCAAAAACCAAAAAGAAAAAAAGTCTTACTGCTCTTGCAGAAGAACTGAGTTAGGCTCCCAGCACCCCCACCAGACGGCTCACAACTGCCTGTAGCTCTAGCTCCAGGTGATCTGATCTCCTTCTGGACTGCCTAGGAACCTACATTCAAGTGCACATACCCACACATACACATATAATCATAAAAAATAAAAATAAATCTCTAAAATCTATCTTACTAAATTGTGGTTTTCAAAAAGGGTGTTGATTTTCCCCTTCCCTGAGAAAGGGAAGAGAACCTAGTGTTGTCTCCATTTCTATTGAACTGGTCCATTCGTTCATTCACTGGGAAACAATGCAATGAGTTCCTGTCCTTTGTCAAGCATCCTGGGTCCCAAGAGGCAGTGATTAGCAAACACAGAAAACAATCCTCCTCTTGTTGATTACTATTGTGGCTCAGAAAATAAAACATAAAGAATCTCACAAGCAAATGCATCACGGCAAGATATAGAAATGGCACGAATTCAGCCTACAAGGTGAGCTGGGCTGCTCAAAAGCAAAGAGCAGATCCGGTCTGGAGCATCAAGGCTGAGATGTTCAAGATGAAGTGTGTCTAGTAAGGCTGACTTCGGCTCCCAGGAAAATGACTTTGCACAGGTCCTGAAGAGGGGGGACTGAGTGGTTCTGAAGCACCAAGAGAAAGACACACAGGGAGGGACAGAAAATGGACTGCCATACTGGAGGGCTAACGGCTCTCAGATTCCACTGGGACTCCTGGCTGTATAAAAGACTTCTGTTTAACCTCAGAACAGAGACTAGTCGTGGGAAGTTGGGCTGCAGGTCTGTGAGTTTATAAGATCCCTTTGGGGTCAGGATTGTGATTGGACAACCCAAGGCCAAGGGAGGAGTGAATCTATTGCAGGATCCAGGTTAGGGGGTGTTGTTTGTTTGCTGACAGGGTCTAGGTTGGTCTCAAAGGATGTGTAGCTGAAGGTGACCTTCAACTTCTGATCCTCCTGCCTCTACCTCTGGAGCACTGGCAGTACAAGAATACAGTGCTAAGGACTGAACCAAAGGCTCCCCGTGTGCTTGGCCAGCACTCCAACTGAACTGTATCCCCCCCCACACTCACCCTCCTAACCCACAAGCCAGCATGCCACCAACTGAACTATATCCCCCCACCCCCCAACACCCTCCTAACCTACAAGCCAGTTTTGGCTCAGACTGGTGAAGGAGCTGACCAAGACAGAACCCGGGCAGTGATGGTGGTCAAGTCTATAGGCCTGCATGATGGAAGCAAAGAAGAAACTGTGATGGACTGAATCTTTCTTAATTAACATTTTTTATTTATTCTTTGTTAATTTAGTACATCTACAAAATGTCTTTTGATCATATCCACTCCTTACTCCACCCCCCAACTCTCCCCAGATCTCTCTAACATGTCCCCTCCCAACAACTTGTCCTTCTGCCCTACATGGGGTTAGACAGGGTTTATTCAGCTCATGTGTCTACGTCCCTGTTCATATCAAAGGAGGTCAGGACAGAACCCCCACTGAACAAAAGTGATATTCACTTCAGGACTCCCTTTCCTGTCTCTAAATCTCTCTCTCTGTAGTGAGGGGCTGCGGGCCGCTTCCCGCCGCCTGACTCCCTGCCGCCTGGCTCCCACACAGCTAGCTTTACACCCGAAATAACAACACACAAATTGTATTCTTTTAAACACTGCTTGGCCCATTAGTTTCAGCCTCTTACTCACATCTTGGTTAACCCATATCTAATAATCTGTGTAACACCATGAGTGGTGTCTTACCGGGAAAGATTCAGCATGTCTGACCTGGTGGCTGGCTCCATCGCATCTGGCTCAGAGAGGAGAGGCATGACTACTGCTTGAGCCATCTACCTCACTTCCTTCTTCCTGTTCTGTCTACTCCACCCACCTAAGGGCTGGCCTATTAAATGGGCCAAGGCAGTTTCTTTATTAATTAACCAATGAGAGTCCTCCATCTCCTCTCTCTTTACTAGGTCAACTACTTTTGGTCCTTCTAGCTGCATCTACCCCATGCCTGGCACCTGGTCACCAGACAATGGGTAGATAAGCTGCTAAGTAGCAGGAAGAAAGCAGGAGTGGGTGACATGGACTCATCTCTTCTGAATTCACTTGTTGAAGTCTCAGCTCCCAGTGTGACCTGGCTTGAGGAAAGGGGCTTTGGGGCAGAAACTAAGGCTAAATGAGGGCATAGGGATGGGGCCTCCATCCAATAAGATTAGAGCCCTTATACAAACAGGAAGGAAGAGCAAAGAATCTCTCTTCTCGTGGGAGGTAAGAAGAGGTTGAGCAGGGTGTGGTGGCGCACACCTTCAATTCAAGTGCTCAGAGGCAGAGTTTGAGGCCAGTTTGGCCTACTAAGTGAATTCCAGGGCAGTCAGGACTACACAGAGAAGCCCTCTTTCAAAAACAACAACAGCAAACAAAACATAAATTATAAATTAAAACTGAAAAGAAGAGGTTTGGGGTACCCAGATGGCACATGGATCTTAAACAGAATGGTAAAATTTAAGTGCAAGAAATGCCAGTATTTTTATCAGTTCAGCACTGCTCATTGGCATTTTTATGGCAGTCTAAACATGTTAATACGACAGGTATGAAGCGGTGTGAGAGAAACGGTGCAGTGGTAAAGTGTGCCTCTGTGTGTGGGGTGCGTGTGCTGGTGTGTGGGTGTCTCGTGAGGAGGCTGTGCTGTCCTGACCTTGCCTCATCAGGGTGTGTGTACTGATCACCAGCTCTTCCTACAGATTCTGGTTTCGGCTTTTGTTTGTTTGTTTGTTTTTTAAGAAGTCACCTTAGACAACTGCAAGTTCTTAATGGAGGGAAGGGAAGGCAGCAACTTCTGCCACTGTGGGGCCCACTGTCCCCATCCTGTGAAGGAGCTGTGGCAAGGGCCACACCTAGGACAGGACCTCACCCCCATCCAAAGTCCAGTTTGTCTTCGAAAAAGAGAGTGGAAAAATGTTGAGGTCAAAGGACACTGTTGTTCCTGTTGACCAAGCTCATTTCCCGGCAGAAGCCGATTTGCAGAGTCCCGTGATCTCGAGAGCTGCATATTTTGCTACATCTTTGTGGAGACCCAGAGAAAAGCAGGAAGGGAGGAATTACCGATGGGGTTTGAAGCCCAAAGGGAGGGCTGTCTCGTTGGTCAGGCTAAATCACACCCACTGCCTTTTAAACTAGGCCTCACTTCTTTTACACAGCCCATAATATTCTTAACCTAGCAGCCTAAGAATTTTATATTTGTAATTCCTGGAAAGTTCAAATGTCAAGCTAAAAGGGAGTCTGTTCTCATGAGGTTCTAGTTGGCAAAATTCCATGTGCAGTGTGTGCGTGTTTGTATATGTGTGTGTTTATATATGTACTTGTATATGCATGCATGTCTATGGATATGTATATGTTCATATATGTGTGCTTATATATATTTGTATATATGGGTGTATGTGTATAGGTGTGTATTTGTGTATGTGTGTATATGCATGTATGTGTATAGGTGTGTGTGCACGTTTACGTATGTGTGTTTATGCATGTGAATGTATAGGCATGTATGTGTATAGGTATGTATGCGTTTATGTATGCACATGCATATGGATGGATGTATACAGGTATGCATGTGCATGTATGTGTATAGGTGTGTGTGCATTTATTTAGTTCATGCACATGTATGTATATAGGTGTGTGTGTATGTATGTATGTATGTATGTATGTATGTATGTATGTGTTAAAAGACACGGAGCTGTTCTGCTGACTTCCTTCTGTACCTGGACTGCTGGTTTGACTTTCAGGACTCATTTTGACTGACTCTTCACTCTTGGTCCTGTAGATGTCCTCTTGTATAATTTACTCTACTTCTTTCTTTTAACTTTTCACTTCTTCCTGTATAGGGTTCTTACTGCTCTGGTAAACACCATGGCCACAGCGATTTAGGGAGGAAAGGGTCTACTGCAGCTTGCAACTCTTGTGCCCACCTCCTGTATGAAGGAAGTCAGGGCAGGCACTCCAGACAGGAACCTACAGGCAGAAACTGAGGCAGAGGCAGCGGTGCTGCCTGCAGGCTTTCTCCCCATGACTTTTTCCAGACAAGGTTTCTCTGAGTAACAGCCCTGGCTGTCCTGGAACTCACTCTGAAGACCAGATCTGCCTGCTTCTGCCTCCCGAGTGCTGGGATTAAAGGTGTGTGCCGCCACCGCTGGCCCGGTCTGCTTTTTGATACTATCCCAGACTGCCTGCCCAGAGGCAGTACCAGCCGCAGTGGACTAGTCTCTATCACACCAATAGTTAATCAAGAAAATCACCACAGGCAAATGACTCTAGCCTATGTTTAAATGACATAAAATGAGCCAGTACACTGATATTAGAGAAATCGGAGTTATTCTGAATAGGTTTTAAATTTTTTTCTTCATAGCCTCAGTTTTGAGTAAGCACATAAAAAAAACATTCATCTACATTGCTACCTCTTAATGCTCTGTGTTAAGATGACAAACATAAATGCTTAAGGAAAAAATTCAGCATTCAACTGGTCTTAAGTACCCAGCATCAAACATTTCTCTAGGGTTTGTTTAAATAAGAAATATGGTGCCAGCCGGTAGGGGCACGTAGCTTTAATCCCAGCACTCTGGGAGGCAGAGGCAGGTGGATCTACAGAGTGAGTTCTAAAACTACTAGGCTATGCAGAGAAACCCTGTACCAAACTTTTTCTCTTGGGTCCCCAACCAGCTCCCAAATCATGACACAGAGACTTACTATTCATTATGAAGGCTTGGCTTAGCTTAGGCTCATTTCTGGCTAACTCTTATAACTTAAATTAACCGTTTTCTCTTTATCTACATTTTGCCTTGGGGATTTTTACTTTTCTTTCCTTCTGTATACTTGTTTTCACTGTTTCTTGTGTCTCCTGGAGACTGTCTGGCTTCTTGTCCCAGGAGAATCCCTCATTCTCTTCTCCTCCTTCGTGTTCCTCTCTTTCTTCTTCTTTTTTCAAGCCTAGATTCCTCCTCCTATTTATTCTTTCTTTCTGGCAGTCTGCTTATCCTTTCTCTTGCCTAACTATTGGCTGTTCAGATCTTTATTAGACCAATCAGTTGCCTTAGGCAGACAAGGTGAAGCAAATATAACACATCTTCGCATGACTAAACACACATCCTTACATCATTCAACAGATGCAGCATAAACACATCTTTACACAGTAAAAATGATATTTTCTAACAAAACTCAGAAAAGAAGGAGGAGGAGGAGGACGAGTATCTTTCGTGGCAGTCGTGGTCTTGGTAACAGAGGACCCAGCCTGAGTCTCGGTCACTGCAGGAGCATGAAGGAGCCCTTCAGGACCTTGTTCATCTTTTCGTTTTTTTTAAAGATTTATTTATTATGTATACAGTATTCTCAATATGTGTGTATGCCTGCAGGCCAGAAGAGGGCACCAGATCTCATTGCAGATGGTTGTGAGCCACTATGTGGTTGCTGGGAATTGAACTCAGGATCTTTGGAAGAGCAGACAATGCTCTTAACCACTGAACCATCTCTCCAGCCCCTCTTTTCATTTTTTAAGGGATCTTTTGACCTTTTCAGATGTACTGCACGTCAGGACCTGAGCACGTCAGAGAAAAGCAGCCAAAGGTGAAAATGCTTTGCTTTCAGAATTCAAACTATTCCTATTTTTCTTTCTTTCTTTCTTTCTCTCTCTCTCTCTCTCTCTCTCTCTCTCTCTCTCTCTCTCTCTCTCTCTCTCTCTCTCTCTCTCTCTCTCTCTCTCTCTCCCCCTCCCTCCCTCCCTCCCTCCCTTCCCTTTTTTTGGTGTCTGTTTAGAAAAAAAAACTTACTTAGTCATGGTAGAAGAACATTGGCAGTGCTTCTGGGGAAGCAGGCGCTATGCTGTGGCCTCTGGGGAGGCAGGCACTATGCTGTGGACTCTGGGGAAGCAGGTGCTATGCTGTGACCTCTGGGGAAGCAGGCGCTATGCCATGGCCTCTGAGGAAGCAGGAGCTATGCTGTGACTTTAAGGTGAGTGGATCTGTTCCCAACTATGTCACTTCCTGCTAGATCCTATCACATGCCTTTGGTACCATAGATGGCATTGCCTGCTGCTGGGATTTGGCAGCATCTCTTCCTTGTCCCAGCAAGGTGGCTCCTGTCAGTCTTTCTTTCCCCCATCGTTACTGCCCATTCCCTGGCTCTCTTGCTTAGAACACTGTCATTCCCTCATTGATGCCACTCAGGACTCAGGTTAATGCTGGGATTTCATATTATACTTTATATTCAGTACTGTACTCAGAGATTCGGGTGCCTGGAGATGGTGGGATGTTCGTTTATTGCTTGTAGTCTTCACATAGATGCTTTGGGCCACTTGTTGCCCAGGCCCTCTGGTTGCTTTTGCTCTAGCGATGGGGATAGAGATGCACGGAAACCACTGTAGGACAAAGAAATAAGCTCTGTACTGGAGTGTGTGCAGTGTGCATTGCAAGCATGGGAAGGGGTTTGTCAGTCTGGAAGGAGGAGCTAAAAGGCTTCCAAAGTGGACAACGGATGGAAAAGAAAGAAATTCCTTCCAACTCAAGAAAAGGCAGCTGAGCGAAAACTAATGACAGAATGACTGGGCTAGGAAGGATACCCAGTGAGGAGGGAGGGACTGCCAATCATCAGAGAGGAGGGAGGGACTGCCCATCATCAGAGAGGAGGGAGGGGCTGCCCATCATCAGAGAGGAGGGAGGGGCTGCCCATCATCAGAGAGGAGGGAGGGACTGCCCATCATCAGAGAGGAGGGAGGGACTGCCAATCATCAGTGAGGAGGGTGGTACTGCCAATCATCAGTGAGGAGGGAGGGACTGCCAATCTTCAGTGAGGAGGGAGGGACTGCCAATCATCACTGAGGAGGGAGGGACTGCCAATCAATGAGGAGGGAGGTACTGCTCATCATCAGAGAGGAGGGAGGTACTGCCAATGACCCTGAAATTCTGCAACATTTGGAAGGATCTTGAACCCCATGCAAGGGATTTTAGATTTTAAACTAAATCATAGATGATTTTAGTAGATGATTTTTGTTGTTCTTCTTGGTTTTTTTTTTTTTTTTTGCAAAATCAACCTGGAACTGAAGACTAGGGTACGTCTGATGAGGAATAGTGGACTTCAAATCAGGATAATCTAGAGGGAGGCTAATTCAGTTGTCCAGGCAACAGATGGTGAAGGGCTCCGGATGCAGAGGGAGGGATGTTTACAGCTCAAGGGTGAACTGGGTAGGAGAGAGAAGACTCAAATAAGCCCAAGTTTTCGCTGGTTTCCTTGACCAAATACATCCGTGCAGATTCACCCAGAGGACTGTGAATAACAACAGAAGTAGGTTAGGGTCAAGTAAAATGACAAGCTGAATTTCATGCTCTTAAGATTAGGACTGCAGATGGGATGTCTAAGAAGAGAAGGTCAAGGAGAGTGGTCAGGTGTTACACAGCGAAGGGCATCATTTGAATTAACTCATCAACTATGAATAGGTTGAAAGACCTGGGTGAAGCTAAAAGGCCATCTTTGCTTTCTCAGGGCATTCTGCTAAGCACCAAGAATGGAGAACTCCGATCAAGCCTCACCGTGGTCCATATCCACTTGGGTTCCAGAGACGACATTCAGAGCATTACAGGGCTCCCACAACGCTAAGGGAGGCAGCCTCCTGGCCACTGCTGCTTTTCCTCTGTGGGTCTTGTCTTTGGGTTAGTGTTGACTGTGAACTTGGAAGGACCTGAAAGATGGGCTTCTGGGTAAGTCTTTGAGGGCTACCTTTGTTATGCTAACTGAGGTGGAACCATTCCCTGTTTAGGATCCTGCACTGTTTCAGTGGACTAAGAGAGCAGAGCAGAGACATGTATGTATTCATTGCTATTTCTGGTTGCTGATGCCATCTGAGCAGATGCTTCAATCCTCTGACACTTGGATTTCTACACTGTGATGGACTCTTCCCTGACACACTGAGCTGGGATAAACCCTTTTCCTCTTAAGTTGCTTCTCAACATGTTTTATCACCGCAACAGGAAAAGGAAGTGAGACAGAACTTCTCTAGTGGGCTGGTTCAAATTCAGGCTTTGGAGGTGAGGCTACTACAAGTTGAATCCATGGTCTCATGCATGCGACACGTTCATGCTACTGCTAGAGTACCCCAGCCCATGTGTGGAATTTAGATGCTACCAAGAGAAGTCAGAGTTCTGTCTTGTATTAGAAGATGCTAAACATGCTATCAGTTATATTGGTAAATCTGTATTGAGCAATAGATTGTAGATGAGAAACATGTATCTTACAAGGTGATGACCCTGATTTTCTAACAGATCTGCCATCCACAGTAAACATGTTTAAAGGCAGGGTGCCAAGCACTCAAAGGCCGTTGGCTGGAAAAATGGAAAAGGTATTCTCCTCAGTAGAGGGAAGGTGTGTTTTCACTGCCTTAGCCTTTATCATTCTGCCTAGCAACTTCTTGCAAAATCTGGTCATTAGCCTAATGTTTTCATATACAATCTAAACTATGGAATAGAGAAATGTGCCTGTTTTTGTAGGAGACATTGTGTGGGGAAAATTGGGCTGAGAATCCATGTTCTGCTCCCGTGGATGACGTAAGGACAAGAGGAAGGGCAAGATCATTGTCCTTAGGCAAATCTGAATTTCATTTGATGTGGGAGGTCTTAGTAATGTGTGTCAAGATTTCCCCAGTTCCTCTGTCCTCCAGAACACGTGTCCCTTGAGATTCACTCCAACCATGGGGCTCATTCTGGCTAACGGAAAGTGAGCAGCCGCCGTTTGGACCACTCCCACACGTGATAGAGGGGCAGAAGCTTTGTAGCCTTCACCCTTTGTTCTTCTGCAGTTAATCCTGGAGCCTTGTGTCTGTGTGATGTCAGATGGTCCATCTGCCAACCTGGGTCATGGAGTAAACTTGACTATCAGAGCCCCTTTGCTACTCAGTGTAAGAAGACTGTGCGCAGGCTCAGTGGGCAGAAGCCCTTGCAGCATAAGCCTGCTGGTTTGAGTTACATCCTGGGAACCTGTGGTAGAAGTGGGAAACCAAGAACTCTCAAAAGAAAACACTTGACCTCAACATGGCCACGGTGGCATGAATTCATCACACTCTCTCACACACACATTCTCTCTCTGTGTCTCTCTCTGTCTCTCTCTGTCTCTCTCTGTCTCTCTCTGTCTCTCTCTCTCTCTCTCTCTCTCTCTCTCTCTCTCACACACACACACACACACACATTTTCTCTCTCTGTCACACACCCACATTCTCTCTCACACACATTCTCTCTTTCTCTTTCTCTCTCTCTCACACACACATTCTGTCTCTTTCACACACTCATTCTCTCTCTCTCTCTCTCTCTCTTTCTCTCTCTCTCTCACACACATACACACACACACACACACCATAAAAAGGAAAAAGAAACACAGTGGAAACACAAACAGTAGCACGCTGAAACTATTGACTTAAGATTCTGAGATAGGCGCTGGCTTGCTTGCTGCAGTGTAATTTAGCATCATCTGACCAATGCACTGCTTGAAAAGAAATTTGCATAGGAAGCCAGCAGCTCATAACCCAACCCCAGAGGTATGACAAAAAGGGGACAAACTCAAAGAACAAGAGTTATCCCATCAGTCACTGCTGTCAGATCAGTAGGAGTAATGGATACAATTCTGCAGAAAGTTTCAATAGAAAAATTCATGGTTATGCACTTGGAGTCAAAAGTGAGCATGTTCAAAGGTGAGGTGCCAATCTCTCAAAGGCAGCTGGCTGGAGGATGGAGGGTATGGCTTCAGTGGATCGCCATTTGACCGGGAGGAGTTGTCACTAGTGTGCAGTTCTGTGGACTGAAAAAATGCAAGCGGAGAGCTGTGGCAAATGGGGAGCGTGTCTGTATCATGAGGTCATTGTTACATTGCGCTCTGCACAGGCCAGAGCTCTGTGTGACAGGGAAATGGGGCTGGCTGGCTCCAGGCTCCAGAGTTCAGCAGAAACTGAGCGGAAGGAGAATATCAGTCCATGACCAGCAGGCAGGGCTTGAGGGCCTGGGATGCTTTAACACAGAGGCCAGATGCCTCTGGGTAACTTAAGAAGCCGCATCGGGGTTGGAGTTGAACTTCAGAAGATCTCTGCAGTATGATGGCTGTTTTCTTCTCTCTTGCCAAGGACACCAAAAGAACGGGCTTATTAAAGTTAGAAAGTCATTTCTCAACCCCAGGTTGCTCCACACCAGTCAAGAGGAGATGTGTCAGGAGAGAATTATGAAGAACAGCCCTTCTTTCCATGTGGATCCCTGGGTGTTTCTTACACTTACAGGAGGGAAAGTTCTGGGTCTTTCTTCTTGCTGTGGCCTCTGTGATGCCTGCTGGGGGACTTTCTCTGATGCTAAGCTGATCTTTCCCATAATCCTCAGCATCTTCCTAGCAGCTACAAACCTCTTCCCACCAAGGAATCACAGTCAAAGATAAGTACAAGTCATGTGGTCAGAGGAGCCATTTCAGTTCCTCGTCTTAGACAGGCCAGGGTGGGCTAGAGAGTGGTAAATATTTATGCCAGGCTTTTATCATTTGTAAAAACAACTTGGGATGTGATTACCTACATTTATCTAACAATTTTAAGGTGAAACAGGCAGTTGGGTTTGGGTAATGTCTATCAATAAAATGACATATGTTATTTATTTATTGGTTTTGGCTTTCTTCAAAACAGGGTTTCACTGGGTAGCCCTGGCTGTCCTGGAACTCACTGTATAGTCCAGGCTGGTCTTGAACTCACAGAGATATGCCTGCCTCTGCCTCCTAGAGTGCTGGGATTAAAGGTGTGTGCCATGTGGCAAAATTGACGTACATGCATAATTCCCTGTGATACATGCTATTATAACAGAAATTTAAGCCAGGCATGGTGGTACATGCCTTTAATTCCAGTACTCAAAGCAGAGGCATATCTGTGAGTTCAAGGTCTGCCAGGGCTATATACTAAAGAACTCATTCTCAATAAAAAAGAACAAGCAAAATGTAAGCGTAGCAAGCAGCGAGAGCCTAAGACGGCTGAAGACCAGAGCTAGGATCGCCACACAGTGGCTGCTGAGTGCGGAGGTCAACGGGACTCCAGAAGCCAGAAGCCAGGGGTCTTTGAGACAACCCTGATAAACAGACCAGCCACAGTGGCAAACTCAAGGGTCAATAAGGGAACTAGCCTCAGTAAAGTGGAGAACGGTTGAGGAAGACACCAAATGTCAACATCTGGCCTCCATTTGCACGCACACCCATGCGTATGCGCACCTACACACTGGCAAACAAGCAAACTCATATCCACACAATCACACAATACCTACACCCATACCGTAAACACACATGCAAACAAGCATACTCACACCTGTACAACACCCACACCGCATGCACCCATGCAAATAAGTACACAACACACACACACACACACACACACACACACACACACCATATGCTCACATACAGAAAATTTTCTTTCAACAAGTTAGTTCAGTCACTTTCCTCATCTGTTAAGCTGAGGTACTTGCATCTGTCTGGCAAGGTAGCTCTGAAGATAATGTTCGTTACTGCACAGGAAGTTTCTGGAGAGGGTCGGGTATCGCAGCGAACCCCGAATCCCTTTCGCATAAACCCACCGTAAGTTAGCAAAAGACAAATACCCCTGACGTGGTGCAGAATCAAATGTTCTTTCGTTTGTTTGTTTGAGAGCAATTATTAAATGAGTTTCTACAAGCCTCTTCTAGCTGCAGAGAACAGACCACATTTTCCTGCAGTCCTTTTAATCATCCTTGTGGTTCTTTACAAAACTCTCCCCAGTTTCTCAGAATTCCATGTCAATTGTGGCGACCACAGCTAGATTAGTCACCGTAGAGAACTCATTATAATTAAATCAACACTGAACAGTCACTTGGGCGGCTGGCTCAGCCGTGTAAACCCAGTCAGCCAGTCCCCATCGACAAATGGGTTGTGTTCCAGGGCTTCATTAGTAAGTTGGTTGTTTGGAACACAGAAAGCCTTTCCCCATAGAAACAGAATTATAGATGGTGGCTTGTTTCCCAGGCCTGTGCACAAAAATCTGCTTAATACACATGAACAGAATCAGGGCCTGGCAAGGAGAGTCCCTCAAATGTTTGACCCGTTTAAGACTCACGGGACACCCAATTCAAAGGAGCGCTGAGGGCTGGCACCCAAACTTGAGCCCTTTAAGGGAGGTGGTGGTGGCGGAGCTGTGGCTACAGCTTCAGAGAGACAATCATTTGCAGAGTCATTTTAAGAATTCTTCGTGAGCCTGTGATTGTGGCAAACACCTTTAATCCCAGCTCTCGGGAAACAGAGGCAGGGGAATCTCTGAGTTCAAGGGCAGCCTTGTCTACAGAGCAAGTTCCAGGACAGACTCAGCTACACAGAGAAACCCTATCTGGAAAAAAACAAAAACCAACTAACTAACCAACCAAACAAACAAAACCCCCAAAACTTCTTGAAGATGGGTAGGGTGACTCACACCTTTTTAATCCCACAAACTTGGGAGGCTGAGACTGGAGGATTGCCACAAGGTCAAAGCCTGCCTAGGCTGTAGCCCTGTGAATTCCAGGCTAGCGTGGGATGCAGACACTCCTTTCAAGTGGACCTTTTCCTGCGATTGCTTCTGTTACTATTTAACCAAGAAATCAAGACCTATCTTATGATGAACCACCAACTATACTGGTTCTTTACCTTAAACGGCCAACATTATCCTTAATCTCTATGCTCTTCCTACAGGTTGTTTTGCCAATGTCTCCTGACTACCATGTGCCCCCAAAGGGCAGGTAGAAACTGCTGAGCCCGGCATTCCTTTCTCTGCACAACACTGCCCCCTAGCGGAGCGCGTTGCACACAGCCCCAGCGTCACTAAACCCCACAGAGCACATTCTCTGAGGGTAGTAACAAGTTCTGCATTCATCTGCCCAACAAAGAATCTTTGAGTACTTCCAACGATTTAGGCCTTGGGAACGCGGAATCGAATTAGACTCGGTGTTCTCGCAGGGAAAGGGGACTAGCGAATCAACACTGAAACCAGCAAGACTCGGATAGGATCAGATTATAAGAAGAAGATTACAAGGAAACAAAGAACAGAGGGATTAGTCAGCCCTTTCCGGCGGGCAGGGGTTCCCGAAGGAGGTGAGATGAACAGCGTTTCGAGACATGAGTCGGAGTTAGAGGTACAGCTGCCAATAGCCAAGGGTCAAAGGGCATCCTATGTAAAGGGAACAAGAAGATGCAGGAGCGTGAAATGCAAAAATATGTAGAGCGTTTCTTTGAGTCATCGGCTTTTCTTAGTAGGTCAGCATCATCGCCAGCCAGACACTGACAAATTAAAATGATATTTCAGTCGAGCTTTAATTTGCTTTTCTCTACAGAGATATTTTTAGATCGCATGTTTGAAATACGCATTTGTGTCGCATTCCCCAGCCCTATCCCCCACCCCCACCCCCACCCTTGGGCTGCTCACACTTCTTGTTGATTTCACTACTGGGTGTGGGTGGGTCCTTTGAAGAGAGCTAAGTTTCTCTCTTTCTCTTTTGCTTTTGCTGCCGGGAAGGAAGCCTGAGCCCCGCACCTGCTAAGCTTTACAATTGCAGTTTTACCTACACCCTTGCCCCACGGCCAGAGCTTTTGGTGTGTGTGTGTGTGTGTGTGTGTGTGTGTCTGGTTGTGGATGTGGAGGTCAGAGGTCAACCCCTGGTGTGTTTTTCTTCAGGCACTATTCCCGTTTGTTGTTGTTTTTGTTTGTTTTTTTTTTTTCCTTCCCGGTACCTACCACTGGAACTCACCGATTAGGCAAGGCTGCCCAGCTCTGGGATTAAAGGCGTGACCACACCCACTTTTATTTCTCAACGTGACTGGAGCTGAACTCCTTATGCTTCTGAGGTAGCCAGCGCTTTGCTGACTGATCAATCTTCCCAGGCCTCGGACTTTTGTTTAATTCTTCTAGAATCCTTCCCCAAACTTGCATGATTTTTAAGGAAAATTAGGACCTCATTTAGTTGAAATCTTAGACGCGTGTTTCAGGCATCGTCAGGCGCACAGCGGCAAGCTATGATTGCAGCCCACAGCTCCCGGGAGCTCTGTTGAGGCCGAGGACCGGCCCTCTGGATGAAGCACACGGAGCCTGGCTTTTCTAGCGGCTTGCTGCTCCAGCTCACAGAAAGGGGCCCCATGCAGCAGAGGGTCGCGAGGACAGACTGTCGCAGCCCAGCGTGCCTGCCCTTAGCCTTCCGTTGTCTCGCCTGAATAAGGCTGCAGAGAAGGCCAAACAGCTGGCACTGAGCTAGGGAGTCCTGGAGCCCCACCATAGCCACAACAAGGCCACTATAGGGTGGGGAGGAATGCAAGCCAGCTCCACACACAAAATCCACGAGACTGAAGGAAGGAACCAAACATTACAACCAGAGCACACATGGAAACAAACAAGCCTAACCGCTAAGAAAATCAACCACAGCCAAACGCAGCCACTGGCGGCCTCCCTCCCTACCTGTCTTTTTCCACCAGGCCCCGCCTCCTTATTCCCCGCAGCCCACAGACAGAAGCCTGTCACTCCTCCCCCAGGGTCCTCCTGGGGCTCGGACCCTATCAGACTTCCTTTATACTTTTCCATCCCAGCCCTGCCCCCTTTATCCAGCCCACTGGGGCCAGAAACCCCCAATCCTTGAACCTCATCCCTGAATGTTCTCCTCAGATTCCTGCTCTAAAACATGGCAGCCTCCAGCTGCGCCTTCCCTACCACTCTTTCCCTTGTGCCATTGAACCTGGGCCATCCATCCTCTGTCGGGCACTTCTGCCAGCTCCTCCCCCGCCCCACCCCCTCCCCAGTCATGCAGCTGTCTCTGTTCTTTTGCCAACAGCACCTTACCTTCGGCTCTCGTGGAGGTCTGAGAGTTGGCACCTGATGTCTCCAACATGCTACCATCTAGTTTACTGCCCGCCTCTCTGACACCCCTTCTGCCTTTATCCCCAGGGGATTGTTCTTCCTAGTGGCATTTCATTTGTATTTTAATAAATAAAACCGGCCTGAGGAAAAGTTAAACGGCCATACTGGCCAGCCACACAGACCAGGCAGCAATAACCCACACCTTTAATCCCAGTGGCCACGTAAGTTTGTCATAGAAACCAGGCAGGCGGTAGTGGTGCACGCCTTTAATCCCAGAGCTAGAGAGGATCATGAAACCGGAGGAAACAGCTCTCAGGCTCAGTCTCATTCTGAGATTCCTGGAGGCAGGCTCACCATTTTCGGTCTGAGGTCGAGGTAAGAGCCAGTGGCTGGCTGCTTTGCTTCTTTGGTCTTCAGGTTGAACCCCAGTATCTGTCTCTGAGCTTTTATTAACCGTGTTTCAGTTATGCTTTGCCGGTTTGGTTTTTTAAGACAGGGTCTCCCTCTGTATTAGCCCTGGATCGCCTGGACCTATCTCTGCAGACCAGGCTGACCCCCAGCTCACAGAAACCCACCCATTCTGTCTTCTGAGTGCTAGGAATACAAGAGGAGTGCTGCGAATCTAGCTACCCCACCTGCTTTTGATGCACAGCGAGGGTTTCTTCCCTTTCCAAGGCCCCTACAAGGGCCTGGATGCCCTTTCTGCCTCTTTCCCCTCTGCTGTGTACCCAAGTGGTCATTCTCCAGACTCCCCGGCCTCAAGGCTTGGTGTCCACTCTTCAAGCTCCAAGCCTGTGCTGTAGACATCCGCTTACCTTTCTGCTGGAGACCCTTCTTCCTGCTTTATACGTATTTTCAAAGAACCAATTTGGGTGTTAAGCAATCTTTTTTACTTCGTGTTCCCGTGTGTTTATAAAGAGAAAAGATTTTGCATGTGGGTGTATTCACCCATATTTAAAAATTATGGCATCAAATTTTATTACAAATACATGCTCATACATCCAGTTTGGCAATCTTTGCCTTTAATCATAGAATCCCATCCACTTCCACTTAATTAATTACTATTGCTTGGAGGCTAAACACACCTTCTTATTGAGTGGATTGTCTTTCTATCTGTTCTGTCACTCTTAGTTCTTGCCTGTCCTTTCATTATTCCATCCCCTCTCTTAGAAAGTGTCCACCTTTTAATTATCCTTTGTGTGTGTGCTAGTGTGGTATCTTAGGCACCTAGGTAATTACGCTAATGAGAGGAGCTTTTGTTTCTACTTTTCAAAGTCTTGTACGAATTGGTACTTTAACCTCTTTTCCGGCAATGCCGAAGACCTTAGAATGTATTATTCCCATATACTGTCTCAGCTAATGTTTTGACCCTGCGGTCGGGATACTCTGTTTTGTGCTCCATTTTATCGTTTTGTGTTATCGATGCTTCTTCACCTCTACCCTCCTGAGACCACCCTCATTGCTCCTGGGCCCCTCCCTTTCTAGCCTTCCATCTTCTGGATGTCCAAAGGTCATCTTCAAGATTTTCACTGGTTTGCTCTTCTAGTGCTAGAACTTGCTTCGGCTTATTTACTAGTTCCTTCGACTTACCCTTTATTTTATTTAAAATGGGATCTTCCCAAGCAGCCCAGGCTGGCCTGGAATGTGCAGACTTCCTGCTACCTCCTGTTGCTGGGTTACGAGCAGGCAGCGCCACCCCTGGGACTCACCTTTGTTCTCCGGTCAAATTTTTTGCTGCTTATGAAATTCCACGCGGAATGTTTTGTTCATTTTCTCAGTGTACCTTAAAGGTCCCATGGCGTTCTGACTTCCATAGCTTCTGACAGAAGAAATCAGGCTATTTGGTTCAGTGGGTCTAGCCACCTGCCCTCACGTCTGCTGACCCGAGTTCAATCCCTGGTACCCACATGGTAGGAGAGAGGGGCTGTTGTCCGCGAGCCGTCCTCTGACCTTCTGTTGTGTGACACTATTTCTGAGGAGTTTGGGGCAGACACCTACATGCCCAGATAAGGAATCAAGGGCAGGTCAAAGATACTGAAGTGTAACTTGTATTGTGCGCGAGGGGGACTTAGAGGGACGGGAAAGAATGGAGAGCAGCGGCACTGGAAACTCCGCCCAGCAGAGATGACGGCTCACAAAAGCTAGGTCCCTGAAGCTTACCGCAAAGCTTGCAGGCAGCCCAGAAGGTCAGAGAGACTGGATTGTGCATTTTCTGCGCCACGTGGCTAGTTTGAGAACGCCTCTCTGTAAATCCGCCTGCTTACAGAAAGCGGACCTACTATGGGGGTCAGTTTCCGAGCATCCTGGAACTCGCTTTGTAGACCAGGCTGGCCTCTGACTCACAGAGATAGCCCTGCCTCGCCTCCTGTGGACACCACCATGCCTGGCTTGTTGTTTTTAAATGTGCATCTGTGTCAGTGTGTGGTGTATTATGTGCATGCCCGGGAAGACCAGATCCCTTGGTACTGGCCTTACAGGCCATTGTGAACCACCTGACATAGGTTCTGTGAACCAGAATTAGTCAAAGTATTTTTTAAAAATAATTTTCTAAATGAGAGAAGAAGAAAAAAGAAGACAGACAGCTCAAATTTAAAGGTGCTCCATAAATTACGCTTTATTTTTCAGTGATCTTGTCTGAAAAATATATTTTATTAATTCTTTGAGAATTTCATACTATGTATTTTAATAATTTTCACTCTTCCCACAGCTTCGCTCCTGTCTACCATCTCCACCTTCCCCTTCCTACCTTTCCCTTCCTTTTCCTACAAAAATTCCCGTTTGAAGTTTTGTTTTTTTTCCCCCAAGCTGGTGTGTGTGTGTTTACTAGAGATTGAACTCTGAGCTATGCCCATGTTGCATATAAGCATTCAACCACTGAGCAGTATCATAGATCCTTAGTTACTTCTTAAAACTATTTTTTTGGGGTTTTGTTTTGAGACAGGAGCTCTCTGTGTAGTCTAAGCTAGTCTTGAATTTAAAATTTTCTTACCTGTGCCTGCCAGATTCTGGGATGATAAGTGTTTACCACCAGGCCTAATTTAATTTGAACATTTTAATTGGCAATATAATTAAACTTACATTGCAATTACAAGCCAATGTGAGGAGGCTTAATAATCCTACAATTTTTACATTTAGAAATGTGCACCTGTGGTGGTTTGGATGGGAATGGCCCCCATAGGCTCATGTATTTAAATATTTGGTTCCCAGTTGTTAGAACTGTTTGGGAAGGATTAGGAGGTGTGGCCTTGTTGGAGGAGATGTGTCAGTGGGGGTGGGCTTTGAGGTTTCAAAAGCCCATGCCATTCCCAGTAAGTTCTCTATGCTTTTGCGTGTGGATGAAGATGTGAGCTCTCAGCTACTGCTCCAGGACCATGCCTGCCTGCCTTCTTGCTGCCGTGCTCTCTACATGATAGGCACGAATTCTATCCCTCTGAAACACTAAGCTCTCAATAAACTTTTTGTTCTGTAAGTTGCCTTGGTCCTATAGTGTCTCATCACAGCAATAGAAAAGTAACTACAACAATGTCTTTCAATTTCTAGATTCTTTTTTTACGCTGGGATGGAATCCAGGGCTTTGAAGTATCCCTCACAAATGTGCTACCATGGAACTCCACGCTCCGTCTCCTGGAGTCACAGTGATAAGGGCTTCCTGTTTGGCAATAGAATTCTCTTCTGTGTTTCCTGTACAGCTTGTTAGGTAGCGGTTCCCATTTTGATTACTTTGCTTTTGTTAATGGGCTGTTTTCTCCTCACCCCCATACTTCATTTTTAACAGTCTCATAGTGGTTTAAAAGTAAGTTATTGATTTTTCCATAAAATTTGAAAGTACTTATTAGTTCACTTTCTGTATTTCTTTTTTATTATAAAACCCTGCGGTCTCCCCTTAGTAGAGTTTTGTGAACTCTATTTTAAAGATATGAGACTTCAAATATATTTTCCAAATGTGAGTTGTTATTAGTATTAGTGTAGATTAAATGTTTTCTTTGAACACTGTATTTTAAAAAAAATTGTTTATTTTTTGATTTCTTAAGACAGAATCTCACAGTTGGGCAGTGGTGGCACATGCCTTTAATCCCAGCACTCTGGAGACAGAGGCAGGTGTATCTCTGTGAGTTCAAGGCCAGCCTGGTTTACAAAGCAAGTTCCAGGACAACTAGGACTGTTACACAGAGAAATCTTGTCTTGGAAAACTGGGGGAAAAAGACAGACTCTCACCTACCCCAGGCTGCCCCAGAAGTTGCCAGTTTGCTATGCACACTTGAGGTTGGTCCTGAGCACTTTTCTGCTTCTGAAACAGGGACTCATTATATACTCTGCAGGCCTGGCATCCACAGTGTCAAACAGGCTGGCCTTGATCCCACAGAGCCCTTCCTGCTTCTGCCTGCGGAGCACTACAATGATAGGCATGTACTTCAACCACCTTATGTAGTGCTGGGGCTCATCCCAGGGCTTCCTCCATGACAGTCAAGCCCTGCACCAGCAGAGCTATTCTCCTGGCACCAGTTTTGCCTTTTCAAATACTAAAATTTCCTTTTCAGAATGTATTTTTGGCCCTAATATCTTATCATTTGTCAAAAACTGTCTTGTGGATTTATATAAAGTAAATATATGTCTCAAATTCTTAAGAGCATTTAAATTTTTGCTACATTACTTTGGTAAAGATTTTATGGAGACACCGTCTGTCTTAGTCATTGTCTGCTTGCTGTGAAGAGACACCATGACCACAGGCACTCCTTGAGAGGAGAACATTTAATGAAGGGCTTGCTTACAGTTTAAGAGACTTAGTCCATTATCATTATGGCAGGGAGCATGGTGGCATGCAGGCAGACCTAGGAGCTGTAACTGAGAACTACATCCTGATCTGAAGGCTAAGAGGAGACATGGCCCTGTGTGATGTTTAAACCACCCCCAATGACACACTTCCTCCAACAAGAGTACATCTCCTAATTCTTGTAACCTTCTCAAATAGTGCTATTCCCTAATGACTAAAGCTCTCAGATATAGGAGCCCATGAGTGCCATTCTTTGTAGCAGAGACCGTGCTTTCGTTTCCTGGCCACCCAGACCCAATAATCACACAGAAACTATTTATTACAACACTGTTTGGCCAATGTCTTAGGCATATCCTAACTAGCTCTTACATCTTCAATTAACCCATTTCTATTTATCTATGTATCACCACGAGGCTGTGAGTTACCAGTAATGTTCTGGCTTCTTTCTCCTTTGGTGGCTACATGGCATCTTCTTGACTCTGCCTACTCTCTCTATGTATCTTCGTTTGGATTTCCTGCCTGCTTTATTCTCATAAGCCATTGGCCAAAACAGCTTTATTCATTAACTAATAAAAGTAACACATATACAGAAGGACATCCTACATCTTCTCTCATTCAAACCATTGAATATTATATATTAAATTGTGTTTCTATTAGCATTTATTTTATCTCAAAGGCTTTTGCTTTATATATTTTGGCACTGTGATTTGATAAATCAAATATTAAATGTATAATAATAAATATTCTATAGTATTAAGAATTCTCATTGGTTATACCTATGCAATGTTTAAGTGATCTTTATTGTATGGGTTGGAAAGGCCAATAAAGCAATGTAAAGAAAGGGCTTGGATTAGTGTCCAGTCTGTAACTAGTGACTGATAAATGATGGCTGACATTGTTTCTAATTTCCTTACTTTTAGCTTTTCTTTTCATTTTGTTTGAGGTATACTCTTCTACAGACAGAAAATCATCAAATATTGGTTTAAATCTCTCTCTCTCTCTCTGTCTCTCTCCCTTTCCCTCCCTCCCTCCCTCTCTCTCTCTCTCTCTCTCTCTCTCTCTCTCTCTCTCTCTCTCTGTGTGTGTGTGTGTGTGTGTGTGTGTGTATGCAGACCACAAGCCAAGGTCAGATTTCTTACTCATCACTTGCTTCCTTATTTTGGCACTGTCTCTGTCTGAGCCCGGAGCTTGATGTTCAGCTAGGCCGGCTGACCAGTCAGCCTCTGGGTTTGGCGAGTCTCCAACCCTCAGTTATCTCTTCTGCTGTGACTACCTTTTATGTGGGTGCTGGGAAATCAGAACTTAGGGCCTCATGTCTGTGCAGCAGACTCTCAACCCTCTAAACTATACTCCCAGGCCCTAGACAGTTCTTAGTGTATACACGAACACTGTATCCTTCAAATATCTTGTAATCCGACCGCAGCGCCCTCCTCGGTCCTTTGCTTTAGTCTTCTTTACTACTTTATCCTTGCACCTAGTTTCCCACGTTTTCATGTCTCATATAAATAAAACATTATCTCAAAATGTTGGCGAGTGATAGAGGAAGACACGGACGCACGCACACCCACATAAACGCATACATGGTTTTAAGTATATATAACAAATCCTAGGACCAACCAGGTAGAGTAGTTTAGGATGGTAATCTCAGCATGTGAAATGCTGAGGCAAGCAGGTCACCATGAATCAAGGCTACCTAACTATATAGTGAGTCCCAGTCTAGGTTACAGAATGAGAACCTCTTTCAAAAAAATGAAAAAAAAAACCCACAAAAACAAAACTAGAAACTACAAATGAGAGAAAAGATGAGAAATTCGCCTTTCTGAGACTTTTTCCCCACCTAATATGATACCCAGTTGCATCCATTACCTGGACAAGAGCATAATTCATTCTTTATGGCTAATTAAAACTTTACTGTGTGCATACTATATTTTTTTATTCATTTATCTGTTGGTGAACACTTAGGTTGTTATTTATAAGTACTCGTTTAGGCTATTGTGGACATGGCTCCAGCAAAACGCAGTTTTGTTGAAAATAGTGTACATGCACAGAAGTACACAAACGATAAGTGTATTCCTTAGTGAGTTCTCACAAAGGATAAAGAGAAGCTGAACAGCTGGCATCGCAGAAGTGCTTCTTCTTTCCTCCAGTCAATGGCTTTGCCATGAGAGACCATCTCTAACAGCCCAAGGGAGAGTTCTCTGGGACCTGAGGGAAGGAGACTGTACAGGAAGAGCATGCTGGTGACTACATACGTTTGCACAGACTCATGACCCTGAGATTCATTCACACAGGTTGATACTTTTGTGTTTCTCTCATTTCCGAGGCTGAGTAGCCTTATATTTGTTGTTGATGGCCTTCTGTGTATTGTCCAGTATAGACCAATCTCACAGAGTGCCACTGCCCTCTTGTATGGATGTTTTGGTAACCTGATATACACATTTTTTGTTGGGAATATGTCTCAAAGTGGAAGTTCTCAATTGCAGGGTGTGCATAGTTCCATGTTTAGAAGGCACTGATGAACAGCTTTACAAAGTGGTCGAGCCAATTTCTGCATCAATAAATCTTGTTTTTAATAAGAAATTTTAATTATCATAATTGTTATGACCACTGCCATATAATTTTATGGTTCTGCTTTTAGTTTCTTTGATTTTTAAATTCAGTTCTCTTTTTAGTATAAACAGAACCTTGTTTTCTCTTGTATTTTGCAATAATTTGGAGAACAGAAAGATCTGTTTTTAATTTTGCTAATAGTTACTACAAAGCATTTCATGAACATTCTCATAGGTCTGCTTAATTATCAAAATTATAAGAAAAACAATGACATTGGCTCACCCGTTAAGAAAGAAGATGGCAACGCTCTG